>NW_022900949.1:45878806-45926208 GCF_012274545.1 Fukomys damarensis | reverse complement strand
AAAAAAAAAGAAGAAGAAGAATGAAATCATAATAGCACCGGAAAGAGGAATATCAGCATGTCAGATATTTTGAGAAATTATTCAAAGTATAGGCAGATAAGACTGAACTCACAAAGAAGGCAAAATAGGGGAACTACAGAGATGACTGGTTCTTTCTAGGAATTCAGAGAAACTTGGAGCTCCACCTGTCCCTCACAGCACAGGGGAGCTGCGGACTATCCATCAAGGTGACTAACTAAAGGACACATTCTGTACCAGCCAGTCAGACCCCTGATAGCTGCATATTCACAAAGTGGCTGTCACCTAGAAAAATCTGGACTAGCGTTTTCTGTAGAAAGGGATGCTACTTGTGGAGGACTCCTAGGGTGGCTCCTGCACCCCAAGGGAGAAGCAGCGCAGGCCCTGAGGGACCAACATCACAGACATGGAGGGGAAAATTTTAAAGCCTAAGATGATTCCACCTAGGAGTTACTACATAAAAGTACTCTCAACAGAGAAGAGTAAATTCCTTTTATCTTTCAGTGTGTCCCAGATGACACAAATTTCCTTCTTTCACATTCCTGGGCCTCTACGGCTGTGATTTTCTCCTTCACACAGAACAGCAAAGCAGCTCTTCCCAGGTGCACAGAGCACGCACTTCTGACTATGGCTTTGTATTCCCTCAGATGAACCCTTCTACAGATAAAATCTCTCAGGTCGGTCAAAACAAAACACAAGTAGTGGATGACACTTGGGAACAATGGAGAACAGATGCTGGAGGGAGTTAACATGGGAAAAGAACACTGAATTTTATTTTTTATAGCTTTTGGCTTGAGGGCCAGTTCATGTAGTTGCCATGCAGGGGCAGATGTGTGGATGGCTAAAATCCAGATTAAAAAACAAATACAAAGTCTTGCTGACTTGAAGCACCAGGCAACAGTTTAAGATATTCATAGCCTCTGACAAGTGAGAAGAAAATCCCACAAAATTGATAGCCAGTGAAAAAAATCTCAAACACTGCATATAAACAGTCCCTACTCTATGGCTGACCCCCATATCTTAGACTAACCATACGCAGAGAAAACTCCAAGTAGCCTCATAAAATCTTAAAGACTTGAACCAATAGTTGAGCTGCTGCCTATTTCGAAGAGATAGTTTTTAGTTTTTCAGAAGATTTAACCAACTGTTTTAAAAAAGAAAAACTTTCTAGAGGAATATTCTGTAATCCAGAATCTCCATAACATCATTCCCAATGTCTAAAACATAATACAAAAATCACTCTATATAAAAAGTAGCAGGAAACCTGAGAAGATAACACTTAGAGATATTCAAGAGGAGGTTGCATTAATAAAATAAGATGGCACTATGAAAAGGAAATAATCCAAGTCAGGCATAGTGGCACACGTCTGTAATTCCCACACTTGGGAGGCTGAGGCAGGAGGATTGCTGAGAGTCTGAGGCCACCTTGGACTACATAATGAGTTCAAGGCCAGCCTGAACTACATAATGAGATTCTGTCTGGGGAAAAAAAGAATTCTTAGAAATAAAAAAAGAAAAAGAATAATGGATTTGCTGAAAGCTAACTTGATGTTCTTGAAAATAAAATCCCAGGATGTAGAGAAATAAGATAAAAAAGGTAGAAAATATATGAAAAGTTTGATGGATACATATTGAAGATATACTCCTAAATGAAATAAATAAGGTACACATGTGTAAATACCAAATAGTTTCTCTGGTGTGAATAATCTGCAATAACACATAAGATCCTAATAAGATTACTGACATTTAGAAATGGGAAGAAAGGAGCTAAAGGTGTAGGGAAGGTGGGATGGGTAGGGGAAGGGTAATAAGGGAAAAGAAAAAAATGTGAGATAATGAAAAGATGGAAATAAAGTGTTTGTAGATGGGGAGGAAGGGGGGGTGCAGGAAGGGCAGGGACAAGGGGAAAAAATGAGAACCAAGACTTGTCATGTAGAGGTACAAGATCCCAGTGATGAATGTAACTGTACTGTATCCCTAAAAATGTACCAAGAAACTCAATTAAAGCTGAAAAAAAAAAGAAAAGTTTGACGCATGGAGGATAGATCCGTGAAATTCAAGTTCCAAGTCATGATTTCCCTGAGTGAAAGAAAGACAATTGTCTTTAGGTTGAAAAAGACTTAGGTAAGCTATACAAAATTAGAAAGCAAGTAAAAAACCAAGTATTCTTGCCTAAATATATGCTGGTGCGATTTCAGAACTCCAGCGATAAAGAGAATATCTTAAATGATTCAGGAAGAACAAAATAAAACATTGCATACATTGAAATGAGAATCAGATTGATAGCACACTTCTCATCAGCAATTTCTGTGCTAGCAGACAATAGAATACTATTTTAAAGTTTTGAGGGAAAATGATTTTCAAGCTGAATTTACTCAGACTACTGACTGGTAAATGAGAGGGAAAATGTAGGCATATTTATAGAATCAGAGAGCTTATCGTTCACACATCTTTATAGAATTCCTTCAAGAAAATGAGAGTGCAAATAAGAGGACGCAATGAGTTATAAAAGCGGGGAATGATGTAAAAAAATTCAGGAAAAAAGGCTTTTCAATAGAAGAGCTAAAAGCGAACGTTGTCGACAAGATCGTCTCTG
The DNA here is from genome assembly GCF_012274545.1 of Fukomys damarensis. Taxonomy (NCBI): domain Eukaryota; kingdom Metazoa; phylum Chordata; class Mammalia; order Rodentia; family Bathyergidae; genus Fukomys; species Fukomys damarensis. Next base: position 45,923,594 of record NW_022900949.1, on the reverse strand, counting down.
TGATTGAGTGTGGTGGGAAGGATTTTTACTCTGTATCTTATACTGTACTTTTTCCGAAGTATCTGCACATCTTTTTTTTAGTAGCGGGGATCAAACTTGGGACCTTGCGGTTGCGAGGCAGGTGGCGCAACCACCAAACTAAATCACCGGCCCGATTTTTGTTTTGATGACAAGTTACTTGAAATCTAAAATTTGAACTTTTAAAAGCCATACTCTCATAACCTGGCAGCATTTATTTTCTAAGTCTCTTATCAAATTCCTTCTTAAGACATTTAATAAGAACACGAATTAGTCCATTTAGTTTAGGATAGTTATAAAAAAGACTCAGGCTGCTAAGACAAGTTTGAAATAAAACATTGCAGAAAAACCTTTCACCAGTTTAGTCACACACAAAAAATAACAAGGATATGTTATAAAGAAGATTTTTATTTCTTCACAGTAAATGAAAATGGATTCTATAAATAACAAAGAATACATTCTTCTGCTTAAAAAAAACATTTGTTATCTTTGACAGTATGTCATGTGATACGCTAGTCACCAGGGCATGGTATTGAGACTTGAAATGTGGCTAGTGCCCATGAAGGTGTGCTGCAAGGGCAAAAGACACTTCAGGTTTTAAATAGTATGAAGAAACCCATAAAACATTTCATTAACATTTTAAAAATATTAATTACACAGTGAAATAATATTTTAAATTTATATAAATTTTGTTATATTTTATATAACAATTTCATTGTTAAATTTCATCTTTTTATCTTTTAAAAACATGGCCATTAGAACATTGAAAGTCATATACATGGCTTTTATTTGCAGCCTACATTCCATTTCTATTAGATAGCCCTGATCTAAAGTATGTATTTTGGATGTATTGCACAAACAGATTGCACCAATGGGTTTCTGATAAGAGATTTGGTTTTGTTTCCTGAAACAGTTCTGGTGATATAGTTCAGGCAGGTCTTGAACTCACTATGTAGCTGAGGCTGGCCTCAAACTCGTGGCAATCCCTGTGTATTGGTTTCCAGAGTGCTGGGATTACAGATGTGTGCCACCATGCCTGGCTTCTGGTAAGAGTTTTTAAAAGAAAACAGTTAATACTTTAGTTTTCATTTACCAAACAATTTCCCTGTCTATGAAGAAAGAATCATTGTTAACAATATTAGAACAAGACAGAAAAAGAACAGGAAGTTGGGAGGATAAGAGACAAGATTGAATTCAAGGAGAAGAAATGTCAATCAATATAAAAGCTGTTGATTGAATGACTTCCAGTAAAATGTTTCACTCTAATACTTGCATTCTTTTATTTGTCCTTTTTATAATGATATTCTCTTAATACTTTCTTCATGCTATGTCATTATCATCGACATAATGACTAATGCCTCATTTGGATGCTATTCAAAGACTTCTGTAGTGGTTTAAAAGGCAAGGAATACATTTCAGAGCAGAGACATATCAGCACTAGCCACCACCTTTCAAACATTGTTTATCATAATGGCAACTGGACTTACTCCATCTGTTCCATCTAGAAAAGCAAATCTTATCAGTAGAGAGAGTTTACCTTCTTCTCTTGTTGCAGTTGGATAATTAGCATATTTTCTGAGAAACTTTACAGCACATTTGTGCTTTTTGCTTTACCTTTTAGGTCATTTATCACTTGTAGTTTTTCTTTTTTCCATGAAATATGAAAAAAACAACTCCTGTATTTATCAACAGAATTGCTCTGGAGATCATAAACAGCTAAAATGAGCCTGAGAGCTTTCTTTATAAGAATTAGAAGAGATGGTAGAAGGAAGAAAAATGGGGAGGATATGAAAAAAATCTCTCAGAACCAATAGAAAGTAGAGGTCCTTTAAGGCACTGAGAATATTAAAAGATGATATGGAGAAAAAGTTGTGAAATATTTTACTTTTACATTCTACAAACCCCATATGAGATCTTTATTGGAGTCAACACCTTCATAATCCAATAGAGATGGACAATTTAGCATTTTGGTTAGTAACTAGCAAATAGCAAGTCCTCTATCAAGGTTTGTTGAATGAGTGAGAAAATTCATTCCTTGTCGTTTCTGTTTCAATTTTTAAGTCTTATCACTTATTAACATAAAATATTATGGCTTAATTACCAATGTGGCTGGCTATTTTATCAAGATAGCAATTTGTCCTTTGTCCTTGCTGATGTGCAAGTTTTTCCCTTTCCCAAGTTAAGAATGCAATCATCCACCCCTCTGCCCCCACCCTTACTTGGCTTTTGTGTTGCAGCAGGAATCAGAAGTTGTCAGGCAAAAGAAAACAACTTCTGGGCCTGGGGATGTGGTTCAGTGGTAGAACATCTGGTCAGGGAGTGTGTGAGGTCCTGGGTGTAATCCTCAACACAGGAAGGAAGGAAGCAAACAAAAAAGCAAGCAAGGAAGGTCCATTTTAGGTTTTTGTTTGCAATAGCTTTGGCTCAATGAGAATTATGTGCAAAATGAGGTTTATACAGGGAGGTTCTTGGCATTTAACAGGCAGACACTATGGGATTCAAGAGGAGCGGAAGATCCTGAGACCAAAAGATAGAGTGAGGGTGGAGGGGTTGGGGAGGTGGACTTCTGTGCTAGACAAAAATCATGGCAACTGGATTAGGCAGTCTCCAGATGGTGAACCCCAAGAGTGTGGTCTTGGAAGCTATAGCACAAATATCCTCTGCTTGTCCTCAGAAGACCGCATAGGCACAGACAGTGAACTTATTGGAGACCAGTGTGGGCAGAGGCATAGAGGACCTTTCTCTGACTTCTCCTACTAGGTACACTCTAGGATCTTAGTCAAATGTAAATAATAGAGAAATAAAATATGAGATTGAATTTCTCACCAGTTGAAAGGTTGGATGTTCAAAGATAAAGCTATTTAGAGTAAATTTTAGTGTCATTGTCTTAATCTGCAATGGTACCATCTGTGAAAATGCCTGCTTGGGCAATACCCATCCATAGCATAAAATGAGGAAAAAAAAATTGCTCACAGAGCATGAGAACCAGATGCAAATTTTATGCCCATGCAGTCCTTATTCTTCCTTGTTAGATTAAGAAGCCAAGCTTGAAGGTATAAAAAAATTTGTTCCAACTTGGCCCAAAGCCAGTGAGGCACTGTTGCAAAGGGTTGACTCTCAGTCCACTTTTTTTTCTACTTCACCGTTTAGAAAACTCAGATTAAGATTGGGGTTATAGCTCAGAGGTAGAGCACTCACTTAACATGTTTGAGGCCTTGGGTTTAATCACCAGTACCAAAATACTAGATATATCTGTGGCAATTAAAAAAACATTTTATCATGGCGATAAATGACCCTTATCAATTTAAGAACTCACAATTTTAAAATGAAATAAAGAAATTAAACTGTATAAAAATATAACTTTGATGATGGAAGTAAAAGAACCATGAATTTTCCAGTTACTTTCCCACATGGAAATTGTGGGAAATAACCTGAAAAGTTCATATTAGTTTCTGAGAATAAAATGCCCCTTCAAAGGCATTTGACACATAAATATACATATGTGTGTGTTACGTACACATACAGAAGCCGGTTGACATCAAGCACTGGGTGGGCTATGCATGAATTTGCATGTATACATGTTAAAACTACTTAAAAGCTAAATAAGTTTGTTTATGATTTCCCATTGTGTCTTTTTTTAAGGATCATCTTATCTAATACCACTTCTACTCTTAACATTTTCCGGTATCTAGTCTTGTCTGCTCTATGTCTTTGTCCCACTTTCTCATCCTTTGCTCTTTGCAAACAATGAGCTTCTTAGTTCTCTCTGGACATCTCTGTCAGGGAACACAACTGTTCTCTACAGAAGAGCTTCTTTCTGGCCACTGGAGTAGCCTATACCCTTGCTCAGTGTTGAGAAGACCTAAATAACCTGTCGGTCAAGCAGCTGTCCCTGGGTGGCTGTGGGTTCGGACTATGCTCTAAGTAGGTCCAAAAAGGAAGTGTGGGCAGAGCAATTTCCAGTGGCAAAAGCCTGTGCTTTGAATCCTTTGAATGCTTCATCCTTGGGAGGTGCTGTATCACTGGAGGTTGTCTTGTTGTCCACTGTTGTACAGCCATTAGTTCAAATGTTCCTGTAGGACTCTCTCTGCCAGCAGGGCCCATGGCGGATGAGGACAAATAGCAGCACCATCAGGACTCCAGACACCAGACAAAAGGCAATGGTGAGGATGACCCTTAAAACTGTGGGGGAGATAGAAAAAACATTAATGCAAGTTTAGTACATTAAGAAAACATGAAGATTATATGTCAGTGCTGATTTCTGCCTTAATTATGCATTTCAGAGGAATTTCTGAAGCAGCCTTGAACTCAGTGTGGTGCAAAGAGCACAGGACCAGGAGTCAGGAGATGACTTAGGTTCCAGTTCAGCATGAAGTTTGACTCTTGGGCCTCAGTTCCCCTCTGTATAGGGAAGGTAGTTGACAAGTATTTCCAAATTTCTCTTGTACTGTTAATGTTATGGATTTTTCTATAGCTACATTACTAACTGTTCCTGGTCACAAGGTCAAACAAAAATTTGAATACTCAACTGCCATCAATTGAAGCTAAAAAACAGAATCTTTCCATTTTTAAATTTGATTTTCAAGCCAATATATTTTACAGAAGAAACCTTAAGCGTATGTTGACTATGGGAACCATTTTTAGCATAATTGTGCCCTACTGTTGATTTGTACCTCTCTGTTTTTTGATAATCAGTCACAAGAAGATAAATGGGGTTCATTCTTAAAAATGAGAAACTAATTCATTATTTCATTCAGAAAGCTACTCTTTCTGCACATATCCTTGTCCACTACAATATATGCATCCTAATTACCGGTGTGTCTCATATCCAAATGTAATGTATAATTTCTCATTGTAAAATGATAGGGTTACTAGTTGGCTTGGGCAATGGTGGAACAAACATCTCTGTGCAAACCCTACTACTCCATGGAACACAGATGAAAATCATTGATTGTAGAGAGGAAGGAAATGAGAAGCAGAGAGACTAGATAAATTCGTTGAGGCTAAGCATAATGAGGTTAAGATAATTTTATTGGATTTGAAAATATGGGAAATTATCAGTCTCATGATTTTAAAAAGCATCTACTTACTAACAACCTCCTAAAATCAAATTCCAGTTCTGACCACTCTGTCAAGCTCAAGACTCTTATAATATCTAACTTTCACTTAGCAAATCGTAGTCCTCCCCTTATCCACAGTTTCACTTTCTGTGGTTTTAGTTACCTGTGCTGATCAATCATTGTCTTAAAATATTAAATGGAAAAACTCCAGAAACAAACAACTCTTCAGTTTTAAATAATGCACTGTTTTGAGCAGTATGATAAAATCTCATGCCATACCACGCCATCTACTCAGAAGTTGACTCATCCCTTGGTCTATTGTATCCCCACTGCCCGTGTCACTTGCCCATTGATCACTTGGGAGCCATCTTGGGTTATCAGACCAACAGCATAGCAGTAGCATAGCAGTGCTTGTTTTCAAATAACCTTTATTTTATATCATGTATGGTTTATATCTAGATGTCCCCCAAGAGCCTTACGTGCTCATAGATGGGGTTTTTGGAAGAGAATTGGACAATGCAGATGCTACAGCTGATGCTGTTAGGAGGCAGGATCTGGTCTGAAAAGGCATTGCTGGGAGTGTGACCTGAAAGTGCATATCTTTCTTCTGTGTTTCTCTCTGTCTTAGTTATTTTTTCATTGCTGGGACAAAATATTCAACACATCACTTTTATTACAGTAGATTGCTGTAAAGGTTCTATTTTATTATTAGTTATTGTTCTTAATATGTGACTCTGCCTGATTTACAAGATAAAATTCATCAGATGTATGTATGTGAGGACAGTAGAAAGGTTGTTTATATAGAATTCTGTACTGTCTGTGTCTTCACACATCCACTAGGAGCTTGGAAAGTATCCACTGTGGATAAAAGGGATTACTGTATTTTCTTGCACACCTAATAGACATTTCAATCTCCATGAGTCCTAGATCTGTACTTCCACAGCCTTCCTCATTTCATTTGAGGAAAACTCCCAACTTGTGTTGGTTCAGGACAAAATCTTTCACTGTGTCCCTGACTCCTTTATTTCTCTCATATCCTACACTTGATCTGTCATGAAATCCTGTTCTACCAAAAAATATGTCTATCAACAAATGACTTCTCTTTTCTGCTCTCATTCTATTTTGAACTAAGATTTTCCAGGATCATTTCAATGGCCTCCTGACGTGTTACCCAGCTTCTATCCTTTTTTTCACAATTAAAAAATTATTTTATTTAAAAAAATTTTTCCTTATTGCAGTCTAAACACCAATTTTTAAACACAGAATTTAAATGACTTAAAGCCAAATCATGCCACTCCTCTGTTTAAAATGAATTCTATAATGAATGCTCATCTTAAGCAAAATAAAAGCCAAAGTCCTAATGGTGACATCTTATGGGCTCTGCATCACCTGGTCCCTAATAACCCTTAAGATTTCCTGTCCTCCCACTTCCCCTCACTCCTTCTTCCCTGACCATGTGATCCTTCCAATTGTTCTTCAAATATGACATGTACTCTCGTCCTTGACGCTCTTCCCACAGATCCTTACATTAGGCCACTCCCTTACTTTCTTTGCTTAAATCTCATTTGTTCAATGAGACTTTGACATTTAAAAGTGCAATTCTCATCAGCCTCTAGCCTGGCACTTGTTATCCTCATCTTCCAAAACACTTATTTATATGCTAATTTATTATGTTTTAGAATGTTCTCTTCTCTTTTTCTAATTGACTATAAGCTTCAAGGAGATAGGAACCTTTGCATTTTTTTGTTTATAGGTGTATCCACCCACTTAGAACAGAACCTGGCACATAGTAGATGCTAATAAATATTTGTAGAAAAATAAATGACGTAGAACTCAGAGATTGCTAACTTTCAGTCTAGTGTTTTGTTCACAATGCCAGGATATTTTTTAATTACTATTAGAAGGTGAATATCCCTGGGGACTGTGTCACTGGGACTGCAGATGGGGTTAACACAAAGTTGGAGAGAACTGAATAGAACTGAAGAAGGGACTGAAATAGAAATGAGAGATGAAAAAAGTACTAATTATCTTAAAAATTGCTTTTCATGGCTGATTTTATGTATTTATAAATTTGTTTGCAGTTTTTATTGACTATGTTGTCATAGCAGTACCATTTATTATGCCTTCCTACCCTGTATCATCCCTTCTTCCTTTCCTATGCATGTAATAAACATGCATCATATGCCTGGCAAGCTGTATCAGATGCTTCTATTATCTCTGCTCTTGAGAAGCTCACTAAGTACTGGGAGAACCAGACAGGCAATTATGACACAGTGTGACAAACACTGAAATTGAAGTGTAAAAAATATGCTACTGGACAGAGAGAAAGTTGCAATCAACAGAGTATATTCTATTTGGAATAGAGTTTGGAAAGTCTTCTAGGTTTGAGCTGGCCCATGAAATTAGTAGGATTTTTCCATTTGGCAGAAGGAATTGCACAAGGGTAGATTTGGCAAATAATGGGCACTTACACACATAGCAAGAATATAGGCTTTAGGGAAGATATATTTGATATTATGTATCATATATATAGTATAATATATATAAGATAACATAATATAACATATCATATATATATATATATATATATATAAATTTTAGGCTTCAGGTTTTCATGGGGCAAATGAATGTGATCAGCAATTATGCACAGAAGTGACACGGCCTATTTTGTGTTTAAAAAAATAACTGTTGAAAGGATAGAATGGTGGGAATATGCTAGGGTTAGCAAGAAGCTATTGAATCATCTTTGATAATTCGAAGGCACAGAACTGGAGTTGTGGAAATGGAAGCACAGATGAGGGACTCTAACAGGACTGGATTGGATTGGCATAGTGGAGATAATGAATTTCATTTTCAAGTAGTATCGAGATGAGTTATTGTCCTGACAGAGATGACCAGTAGATAGCTGGAACATACCAGGTCTAGAATTCTACACTTAGATGTGGAAATGAGAACTGCAGATGTAGAAAATAGAGGTCTTATAGTGAATGTGGAATGAGGAAATAAAGTACAGGATTTCAGCACATGGTCATTTAGGGGATTGGTGGAAGGCATTTATCCAAGGGACCCACAGAGAACAAAGAAAAGATTCAGGGGAGTTCTGTCTCTCCCTCTGATTTTATTTATTTATTTTTAAATTATATTCTTTCTTGTACTGTAAAATATTTTAGGAGCTTGGCAGAATAATGTTCTAAATGAGAAAAGAGTGTGATCAGTTGTATCTTACTGCAAAGAAGTGTAGCGCACGGAATGATTGAAAAGACATCCCACTACATGAGAACAAACTGCTCTGAAGGCAGTGTCATTTTTGAAAACCATGTGGGCAACACTTTTGGCATGAATACTCAGGTTTGCCCTATTTCTTCCTCCTGTGAATAGTGTGCTCCTCTCTTTCTCTACTTTAGTCCTTGGTTTACCGCAGCAGTCTTTGAACTACTCCCCCTGCCCTCAGGTTCTCTCCTCTCTAATCCATTCTCCCCAGTGAAGTCAGTCTCCCTAAAACCAGAAGCCAGTTATGGCATCAGACCTTTGCTCAAAACCTTTCAGTAACCAGAACCACTCACCTTGGGTAAGAAGCACTAACACCTGCCTCTCTAGACTCAGCCCTGTGTGCACACCAGAATTTTCCCAGTCTTTAAAATACCCCCGTTGTGTTTAGCCTCATGACTTCTATGCATTCTCCCTTTTGTCTGTCACATTCTCCTTTCTCCTCACCTTCATTCACCTGGCTAGTTCCCTTTCTCCATCAGACTTCCATTCAAACATCACTCCATTGGAGAAGCCTTCAGAATTAGGCTGATTATTCTCACTGTTGTCTCCATGGCCTTCATATATACTTCACCTCCTATTCTACAGTAGGGGCTTGTTTAATTCTTAACCCCTGTCTTCCTTGTTTGTCCTCCTACCTTGCCCCCTCAGGTGTACAAGCCTCCTGGGGACAATCTGTTTCTCTGATGCAGTTTCCCCCACAAACAATGCCTAGAACAAAGGCACAAGTTGACTATGCCTAGGTGCTCAATTGCTTATTAGATATTCATATACCTTGACCCACCAATCCTAGTTTGGGATGTTCCCCAAGGGAATAGTGCACAAGACAGTGTAGTGTAGAAAAGAAATATAATAAAAGCAAGGTGTTGGACAGTGTTCTGTTTGATTCCTGGCCTTACTATTTGTGACATATTACATTCTGAGATTCATTTTTCTTTGTACAATGGGCATGTTGAGTTGAGTCTTGTTCCACAGAAAAGGAAGAGACTACTGTGTTAGACAAAAGAGAAGTTTAAAAAACATAAGAGTAGACATAATTTTTCAGAATAACTAAGAAGGAAATGTGGAAGTAGAACTAGAAAATTAAGAAAATTAGGGTTCTGTGGAGATGGAAAGGGGTCTTGGGAAAGGAGGAACAGAGACGGGCAAAGGGCACGAGGTAAAGATGCAGTATGCACGTGTACCATTCCCTCAAGATGAATGCAATTACTATATGTCACAGTCATATACATATTAATCAAAAATTTTAAGAAAGAAAATGAGGACTGAAGAGAATAAGGTGGTGCCAGCACTCGATGGTGTTTTTAAAGACAGGACATTCGGTCATTGCACAGTCAGAGTAGAGGAAGGACATGAAGCTATGTAAGGTAGTCATTGAAGTCCTGCAGAAACTGTAGGAATGAACCACGCGCCAGTGAGAACAGCCAGTCTGCTCAAGGAGGAGCATGCTTTCCTGAGGAACAGTAGAAGGAGGAGGTTAAAGGTACTAATACATTTTGAGGTACTGAGAAGAGAATTTGATAGTTTTCAATGGATTATCTTGCTTACTAGATTAAAGAAGACAAAATGGAACATGAAATTTGGAGAAAATGAAAAGACCTTCCCACAGCAAGTTGGAAAAAGGTCCAATAAAGGTGAGCACACTTATTCAGCAGTGGTGAAACACTCAGCTGAAGCTGGAATATAAATTTCAACATTCATAGTTTGAAATGGTGACAACAGGTTGGCCTGGACTTCAGTTTTCGTCATCACTCTTTGGCAGGTCAGAATGAAGAAAATCATGTGGTTGATTTAACCTGAGGTTAAATGTTGGTATGGTGGTTGAGGTGTGGATCGGGTCATTACTGTGACTGTCAATCTCCTTGGTGGAGGGGAGGAGTGGGAGTGGGAGTGAATTGATGTATTGCATACCAAAGCGAGTGCCAGTGTCTTCATGTTTGAACAATGAGGTATGGCAATGGGAAGATAGTGGTTGTAAGTGTGAAAAATATTATTTTAACCAGATGGCTTCATCTTTGAGAGAGAAATGGCGGTGGCAGAAAGGATGTTATTATTATTTTTTTTTATTTTGTTTCATTTTGGTACCGGGGATCGAACTAAAGACCTTGCGCTTGCAAGGCAGTCGGCGGAACCTCTGAGCTAAATCCCTGGCCCCAGAAGGGATATTATTGAGCATGGGCTCTTTACAGTAACAGAGGAACAAGACAAAGCCAAAATGACTATGCTGAAAATAGATGTTAAACATATAGACAGGTTGGCACATACCTATGTGCCTGTAGCCAGGGATTTGAGTTATTATAGAACTGACACTTTTGAACATTGTTCACAGATACTCTCCTATATTTATTGAACAACTGAGTTCCAGATTTTTGACATCCGGGGTCCAGCCATGAAGTCAGGTCAAGTATGAAAAGGTGAACATATATTTTATCAGCAGATACTGATAGAAGTTACCAGGTTTTGCTAGAAGAAGATTCAAAGAGGGAAAAGATGTAGAACTCAGGGTTGAATACTGGGTATGTGGATATGAACTGTAGATTTTCAGCTTCCCAAAGAAAATTAGAGGAACCTGAAGCTTTTTCCTCTTGGGAAATAATTTTAGCTGGATACAGAGGTAGGGAAAGCACTAATGAAGAAAGTCTGACAGTATTAGTAAAATTCTAGAATTTTTCCGTTGAAAAACAGAATATTGTTTTCAAGTAACACACGATAGCATGTATGAATTTTTTGACAAAGACTGTGGTTAGTTTAATTGATATGATCTGGATAATTTGGCCTGCTAGCCCTTATACACAGGACATGTTTTTGTCTTGCTTCCTGTATCAGTTTTCTCAGAGTACACTATGTGTCCTGTATTTTACTTTTTTCAATAAATTGCAACAATTCAGTAGTTACAGCTATTTTTTGAAACGCATCTGGGACTTCTACACTTTTATTTGCTAGATTTGGGGGCCCTACTAAGAAATAATTCAACCCCTAGTGCCTTCCACTTAAAGGGAGCTCTATTGTATCTTATGCTAAGGCAAGGTCACCCAGCCCAAGGGTTGCTTCCAGCTCAGGAATTTACCAAAACTGAATAACAATCCAGCTTCCTAAATATTTCAAGAGAAGAGTAGATCCAGGGAGGAAAGGTAATGAATTACACATTAATCAAGTATATATTTACTGAGTGCCAATTGATGCCCGGCACAGGCACTTCTATGAAGGGCAGAGAAAGCAGAGAATGTAAGGAATAAAATCCTCACGTAAGGAACTGACATATTGTCTTATGAGAAATTACCCTTTGAATGCACCATGTAGGAATCTCTTTGGAGTGTGAAACTTCTGCTGAATATTTCCCCTACCCTTCCCAGCTTCAGGCCAATAGGATATTCTGTAAATGCCTCTCTAGTATCATGTGGCACATTATCAGAAACCTCTGCCCAGCCTGATTTCACACAGTGCAGTTGTTGGCGCCTCAAAAAGCCTTCTCTGATCTTCCTTACTCACTTTCTCTTCAGATCAGGGTAACTCTTGTTCCCATTGCAACTTACGTAGTCATTGAACATAACCCTTGTTATTCTGTGTAATATGTATCTCTTTACTTCCTTACTACCTTGTAAACTTTCCTAGGACATTTTCTTAACAAGTTCCATTATTGTTTTTTATTTTTGGTACTGAGGATTGAACTTTGCACTGACCTGTTAAAAAATTTAAATCCTCTTAAAAAATTAAAAAAATACTTTTTGGGGGGTGCTGGGCATGGAGCCCTGCAATCCCAGCACTTGGGAGGTTGAAGTAGGAAGATCACCAAGTTCAAGGCCAGTGTGGGCTAGAGAGTGAGTTCAAAGCCAGCCTGAGCTGCACAGCAAGACTTTGTCTTAAAAAAAATTTTTTTTTTTTAAATTTTGAGACAAGGCCTTGCTAAGTTGTCCAGGCTGCACTTGAACTTGGGATCCTCCTGCTTCAGCCTCTTAGACTTCTGGTATTACAGAGCAAGCTCCAATTTAAACAGATGAGGCAGAACCATTCAGAACTTAGTCCTTATTTGAAATAAGTTCAAAGCACATTTTCAACATGTTGATTTAAGCCAGTCAAATCATTTTACTTTATATTAATACACTGCTTTCTGTTACATTAAAACACAACCTACAAACAAAAGCGAGCCCTTGAAAACTTCCTGCAGGCATTGCATTCTAATTAAATACACATAGACACACAAACTTTCAAAGTTCATTATGAAAGTAATGATTTTAAACTTTCTAATAATACCTTTATTCACTATTTTACATTTAGCTTACTGCTAGGAGAAAGTTACAAGGACAGATGATCACTCCAACAGCAAATATTTCCTTGGAAAATAACACAGAGAAGCACATCGATCGATGTCTTGTATCAGTCATTTCATGACCAACCAGGAGAGAGAATGCTCTTGGTATAGATTCTGGCATCCAGTAGAAAGCATCTTTGGAAACCATCTCATCTTAATTCATAATGGAAACATAGCATGGTGTTCTCTAGACCTGTTGCGTCTACCACATGGCAAATCTACAGGGCTCTAAAGAGTGTCATTTGAAAGTGATTTCTTCTGCCACCATGAGCAGTTTCAGTTGGATCTATGAGTTTGTTTAGGTTTTCTGAAGATAACCGAATATTTTGTTGTCCGAGCAGATTTTATAACCACATACTTAGCATTCCAGTAAGTTTTGAATTGGAGGCACTTAGAATATTCTTACATTTCTAGCTTTGTTCCAGTTTGGTATCTATCATTGCACATCTTCTCTTAAATCAACTTTAGATTCAATATCTAAAGCATTAGAGCTTTGAGAGAAAGCCATGTAGTGCCATATCTCTGGTGTGTTGTGCCTGCATGTTGTGCTCTCATCCATTTACTCATTTGCTATGATGCATATATTCCAAGAACTTCTGTATGTATTACAAACATCAAAGCTTTCTAGAAAGCTTGATTTTGGTTTCTTAAAATGGAACATGAACATTCTGGGGCCAGAGAACACAAATAAGCACTTGTTTTTCACTTCTGCTATCTAGTATATTTAAATGTAAATATGGAAGCAATTAGTATCACATTCCCAGGGAAGAAAGCGTTTCAGCTATAGCCACTGAATTTAATCTTTTGCTTTTCTTGAGAGAGGTTGGAACTGATGGATAAATTGGTCTCTTGCCCATTAGCCTACGATGAAACCCTAGATTGAAATCCACTCCACGTGAGACATTTCAAGTACATCCTCCTCAAACAAAAACCAGAAACTCTTAAACAATAAAAGGTGCTATGCGACCAATCATGGAAGCTCCTTGAATTTTGACCTAAGTTTTATATCTGATCTTCTTTGAGGTTCTTTTTTTTTTTTGGTACCGGGGATTGAACTCAGGTCCTTGCACTTGCAAGGCAGGCCATCGAACCACTGAGCTAAATCCCCAGCCCTTAGATTCTTTTGTATTAACAGCAAGCAAACAAACAAAACAAAGAAATTCTGGGCAGGGCTGGGTAGAGAGGTAGAAGTTGCTTGAGGTTGGAGGGAGTGTCTGTACATAGTTATCACCCAGATCCCATTTCTTGCTAAACTGAGGGTGAGAGCCAAAGTACATTCTCTAAACAGCATCTCTTTTGAGAAAGGGGGCTCTGCTCTTTCTGTGCAGCTTGGTGTGTATGTGCATGCTAATCCATAATGTCCTCAGTACCTTGATGGTTGCTCGTGGTCATGCACTCCGTGGACCAGTCTTGGGGTATCACAGGGGCAAGCAGCTCATGGAACTTCTCCAGAGGACAGCTGTGGGTGCAGCCGGGCAGCGTGAGGGGGTGTGGCTCATGCTTCGTCTCATTCCGATAAAACATCTCCACGAAGTACTCACTAGTGTGGAAAGGCAGAGGGGAGAGCTTGCTAGTTCTGCGATGTTGAATAGCCACTCAGTTTCTTTCCACTCAAGCTATACCAGGTCACTTGAAGGACTGGTGGAAGAGTTTATAGGCATAAGAAGATGTTGACCAATTTATGTGTGGGAATAGGGAGAGTGGGGCAGGTGGGACAGATGGAAATGCGGCGGGGGAGGTTTGTTTTATGAGATATACAGGGAAATGAAGGAGACAAACATGATACTTAAAGAGCTGAGAGGAGGTAGTTGAGGGAACTGGGCATGTCTTTGATGAGGCTTTGAATGTGAAATGATGGGCAAGTGGGGGTCATGGGTTTCTCCTCTTATTCTTATTTTTTATGTTTCTTGTTTACTCTTGTTTTTCCTCCTTTTCTTTCTCAATATTTCTATTGTCTTTCCCTGACTCTATATCCCTTTTCCTTAACTAGGCCATAAACACTAAGCTGAGTAAGATATGCTATAGAGTATATGGCAAGACTTTATCAAATTATTATCCCTCTGGAAGAAGTGGCTATATATTCAACTCTGGTGTCACATTAAGGAGAGCTTCTGTGACGTTTATTTAAAAAAACAAAATGCTATTTGGGGAAGGCTTAACGGCCTAAATCAGCTTCCGTAAATCCAGCATGAGTTGCTTATGGAAGTCATTGACCAAAGAAGTAGGAGAGAAATTCAAGTGGGGATAATGATCTTTCTTGGTGTAGTAACCTCACAATTTCAACTCTTCAATGTTACAAGCAGTCAGTTGTTACAAAGAGTGTGGTGGTGCATGTCTACCATCTCAGCTATTCTGTAGGTTGAGGTAGGAGGCCAGCCTGGGTCATTTAGCAAGACATTATCTCAAAATTAAAAATAAAAGAGGAATGAAGATGTAGCTCAGTTGTAAAGTGGTTGCCTAACAAGTATGAGGCTCTAAGTTCAAATCCCAGCATGGAAAACAAAAAAACAATAGAAAATTCCCTAAACTATATAAGCATAACAACTGCAAATATTTACTAAATGTGTTTAACTTTCCTAATATATCAATGAGTATGTATTTATATCTTGAGATGATTTTTCCAGTGCAACATCTTTTATTTCAAGATAATGTGGGTGAGGCCCCATTAAATAGTCCATTAGTATCATGGTTCTTTCTATAGAAGAGTGATGCCCCAGAAGTAATTCCCTTTCTCAGACTTCTTGGTACCTTGGTGGGACCAAGTGTCTCATTTCAGCCAGTAGAAAGCAACCAG
Organism: Fukomys damarensis; assembly: GCF_012274545.1. Classification (NCBI taxonomy): domain Eukaryota; kingdom Metazoa; phylum Chordata; class Mammalia; order Rodentia; family Bathyergidae; genus Fukomys; species Fukomys damarensis. The sequence continues at coordinate 45,908,146 of NW_022900949.1, read as the reverse complement.
AAAGGAGATGTTCTCCTACTGAGCTGAAGTGGCTGGTAAACTGGTGGCCTTCTCTACCCTCTCCTTCCTTGCTACAGTCTGTTAGTGAGCTCAGCATGATTGGGGTCCCAGGGAGGGGAACCACATGAGAACCACACCATGGAACTCAGCATGGACCTAGTGACTAGCAATACCTGCACTAGACTGTGAGATAAGTGCGAGATTAACTTTCTCTGAGAATGTGAGGTTCACTTATATAGAAACTAAAATTATCCCTATATCTAGAAAGCAGTTTTAGGGGGCTCAAAATTGCCTCTAGTGGGGAAGACACAAGATAAGATGCACATGAGGAACTTGGATAAAATTTCATAAAATGTAAAAATGAAAAAAAGCAGTATTTTTAGCTTAACAAGTTACTTTATATACCCTGTGGTTTTAAATTTATGTAGTAAAAATTAAATAGGCTTATATTTACCTTATCTACAACCTTAACAGTTTATATATTTAAGATAGTTGGAAATCTAAAACATTTTCCCTTCTGTCTTGCTCCTTTTCTTTTCATAGAGAAAATGTGGAGAATGAGGCATGAGGATTGCCATGAGTTCGAGGCCAGCCTGGGCTACATAGTGAGTTCAAAGCTAGCCTGAATTACGTAGAGAGACTGCCTCAAACAAATGAAAAAGTGGGATCACCTTATACTCAGGATCATCTAATAAACAATTTAACTTGGATCCTCTTTGCTCTTTTGCTAGTCTTTATTGTGAGGGTCTTCTCTCTTCTCTAACTCCAAGTATTTAAGAGCAAGATTAACTAAGACTACATTTTAGTTCTATCTTATTGTGCCTGTCATCCACTTAAATGTTCAATAAAGTAATTAACTGTCTTAACTTTGTAGAACTCACTTCCTTTGTAAGTACTGATTGAAAATAAAGTCTCTGTGTTGTTACTCTCCTATTCTACACATTCGGGGACCCGAAAATTTACATCCACAATTGCAAGATGATTGCAGTATCCTCTGGTTAAAAAACAAAACAACAATTAAAAGATGGTGAGAGTAGAGAACTAAAACAAGCACAAGGTCTCCTAAACATGGGACTTGTGTGACTGCACACTCAGGTTGGCCCTGCCTACAACTGTTGTGAGTGCCTTGAGGGGAGGGAAAAAATATCTCCCTAACCCACTCAGAAGCAAAACTTTGGGGTCACTACCTTAACCTGGCCCTTTCTTTGACTTATCCACCAACCCATGACATTTCTCTTTCCAAAGAAAATGCCATTGTCACAGCAGATGCAAATACTTAGTGTGACATTGTTGATGGTAACCAGTTCTTCTGGTTTGCCCCAGTCTATTTCCAATTCAACAATGAAACACGTTTCAGGTGTCTCTCAGTTCTGGGTAAACTGGAACATGTGTCCTCTCTGACTTTGATCTAATGAGGTCAAGCTCATCATCAGGGGAGGCGACCAGGCCACAAGGACGTAAACTTTACTCAGAAGTTATGCTTTAAGACCTTGACCAGTAGATATGAGTCACCAAAAGAAGCATGGCCATTTTAGAAGTCTTTAATTGAAAGACTATTACATGAGCACTAAGCAACTTCATTTTTCTCTTGGCATCTTTTAAGCTATTTTTTTCTCATGCAAGAGAATAATGTATGTCTGCATTGTTCTTAGAATACCTCAATTTTTAAAAATCTTTAATTTTTGTCACTTAGGATGCTTCTCTCATATTTTTTACTTGCTATGCATGTACGTTACTTCCCAATAAAAGACTTCATGAAAACAAAAAAGAGGCATGACTAGCAAAGATATTGCTACCACCATTCTCCCCTCTGAATATAAAACCAAACCTAAAGACAAGACCCAACCCTTAAAGCTACAACAACAGCAACAACAACAATAATAATAACAAAGCCTGGGGGGACAATGATACTGACTTTCAAAAACACTCTTCAGGCACTTACCCCTCCTCAAGGTACAATTCCATCAAGTGACAGGAAGCATAAGGAGGCAATTTTCCGTTGAAAACATCCAACGCCATTTGTAGGCCACTCACAGTAGTGTCATGCTGTAAAGAAAAGAAACAAATAATTTTTGATCTTTACCCCTGGCTCAGACTTACATTCATTAGGCATCAGCCCATGAAGAACACCATGATGGTTTCTGAGTCAATTAAATTTCCAATCCTCCCAATCACTTGATAAGTAAGAGAGGGTAAGAACTAATTTTGGATAAGCATCTTTTGTGTCCTACTTATTACTTCATTTAAAACAAAGGGCTGGGGATTTGGCTCAGTGGTTCAGCCTCATTTAAAACATGAAGAAAGTAAGACTTAGAGAAATTAAGCAACTTGCTTATTGTCATACAATTTGAAGCAAACTTGAATCAAGTCTTTTGGTTTTAAATCCTGTACCTTCTCCAGGAAGAGTATATCTCTGCTTTTGCTTGTTTTATTGATTTTCATTAAATTTCAAATATTTTGGAACACTGTATATTAAACTGTACTTTTAGCATAATATTTGATTTTGAAGTTGTGGAATAGTATTTGGGGTCATAAATGTGTAGAGGGGCAGAAATACAAGGAACTAAAGAGGATATCCTTTTTTTTTGTTTTTTTGAGACAGGGTCTCACTATGAAGTTGAGACTGATCTGGAACTCACTATGTAGCCCAGGCTGGTCTCGAACTCATAGTAATCCTCCTGCCTCAGCCTCCCGAGTGCTGGGATTACAGGCATGTGCTACCATGCCTGGCCTAAAGCATATATCTTAACAGTAGTTGTTAAGTTAAATATTTGCCTCAGAGTGACTGGAGGTTTCCAACTTCCACATCTGTAAAATGGGGATAATATCTGACTGCCTAGACTATATGTCAACATACATATATTCAAAAGGGTTTAGAACCAATTTAATAGAGAAAGACAAAGAGTTACAGATATGACTTGCTAGAAGTCACTCAACAAGTTAGAACTTTAAAACAGAATAGAAATTTTAAAAGTTGGCAGAATCAGCTAAATTCAGGCCCACCTCTAAGAAGTATTGCCCCCCGCTCCCTCAGTGGGTTATTCTTCACTCCCTTCTGTTTAGAGCCATTGACAATAAGCAAACTTCTTATATCTTCAATTACTCTGTTTACTTTCTTGCATAAATGAAAACATGGCTTTCTCTAGCCAAAGCACAGCTTTCCTTGTAACCTGGCTAATCCTTCTTTCTTTCCTATTGTCACCCTAGTTTTAGGGTGCCCATTTTTCTAGAAATCAGCTTGCTATACAACATCCTGTTTCTGACTTTCAGTCATGCTATAGGAGAAGTAATTCATTTGTTTGCTTTTTTAAGACAGGGTCTCACAATGTAGTCCAGGCTGGCTTTAATTTACAGGAGTGTGACACCATGCCTGGCTGGGAGGAATAATTTCTGAAACATGCCTCCTATCCTGTGATCCTGCCTACCTCCCCTGAGCAAACACCTAAGGACTTCTCCCTGGTTTCATTGTTCTTCTACATTGCCTCCAACAAATATGCAGGGCAAGATAGCCCCCAAGCTACTTTCCAGGTCAGATATTCTAACACTCTGAATCAGGGCTTTCAATAAAACATTCAATGATGATAGAAATGTTCTATGACTGTGCTGTCCAACTCAGTAGCCACTGGCTGTTATGTGGCTATTGCACACTTGAAATGTGGCTAGTGCAACTGAGGCACTTTGTTTTTATCTATGTAATTATAATCACTTTAAGTTGAAATAGCTACCTGTGATTATGAGGTTCCATATTGGGCAGCACAGTTAACGTTTAATATAGATTCTCCATATAATGTTCCTGGCCTTCCACTTGTGCCCTAAGAATTCCCTTCATGTGAGGAAACTCTTACTAATACCTTCCATCTTGATGTGTCGATGGTCTGTCTAGTCCAGGATGCCTCTGTGCTCCTCTTCCCCATTCTCCTGCATCAAATGGAATGGCTACTTTTCTGAGGCACCAAAGCGTTTGCTTGTATGACATTTCTATTCTGTGCTGTATGGTGTTTATCTGTTTGTCTTTCTATTTTGGGCAGTGCTGGGGGTCAAACTTAGGGCTTTGCTCACGCTAGGCGAGCAGTCTGGTAACTGAGCTACATCCCCATCCCTATTTGTCTCATCAGTATCAGTGTTAGACTGTAAATTCCTCAAGGGCCAGAATGGCACACGTAATTCTGAAAGCTTTGTGCAGATGCCTAATGGACTCTGAGAGCTGAAGACACAGAGATGAAGAAGACAAGGCCCCACATTCCAAGACATTAGACACTTGAAAAAATGGATGTTCCACGAAGATAAGACTACTTACTGCGGAGTACATGACAAATTTTTTGTACTTTTGCGGCTGAGTTGCATTCTTCATGTGATTCAGGATTTCATTAATCAGGACACCTTAAAGAAGATAGAGTAACATTGCAGATTATTGGAACACAGGCTTATATTTTGATTTACGAGCTTTTTGTCTGCTCATAATTTAGATTTTCCTTGCAGTGATTCCATGAGAGAAGCAAAGACCTAATTTTCTTTGAGCATCTGCAGTATGTAGGTAACATGACATACACCAACGATTTTACTGAATCCTCAGCTTGTCCCTCATTTTTAGCTAGGGAAACTGAAGCCTGGATAGATATTAAGTGCCTCAGATCTCTGGGAAATGAGAGCTGGATAGCTGGATGCTCTACCAGGTTTTGTTAAAGCTCAAGTTAGGAAGGAGGCTGATAAACTTAGAAGGAACTCCGGATGGCCTTTTCAGATCACAAAGACAGTGTTTAGTAGGGATCTTCTCCTAAGCAGAACTGGAACAATGGCAAGGCATGCACATCTGCATCTGCTCCCACCCTCCTGCAGTCAGACCTGTGGGAGGCCAGGGGAGAAAGCAACTCTCCCAATGTGTGCACAGATTATGAGCTGTTTTCTGTGGGCCATTTCCTCAGGTTACCCTGGGGTCACAACTGGGCAGCAGCAAGTGTTTTTGCTTTCATATACCATCTCTGTCATTAGTAGAGGGTTTTTTTGTTTGTTTTGTTTTGTTTTTTGCCTTCAAATCTAAAGACCTAACTCTTGTTGCTCCAGAGGCCACATAAGGCAGACACTCTCCATCCTATTTGCAGACACTGAAAAATGCATGTCTTAGGGTCATCATGTGTTTTTTTAAACAGTGCTGGGGATTCACACTAAACTACCACCTCAGCCCCTTTTTAAAATTTTTAATTTTGAGACAGAGTCTCACTAAATTCCTAAGTTACCCAGGATAGGCTTGAACTTGAGTTCCTTCTGCCTCAGTCTCCCAGAGTACTGGGATCGTGTGCATGTGTGTGTGTGTGTGTGTGTGTGTGTGTGTGTGTGTGTGACCATACCTGGCTGCCAAAATCTATTTTGAGACCATGTTGCCTTAGAGACTCAACAACTATTTCAGTTTAGGAATTTCAAAAGAGATTCCTTGTGTCTCTGGTGGTCTCTCTACTGTACATGGGTTCCCCTGGCCTGAAAATGACCAGTAATGTTTATTAGCTTTTGGAAATAAGCAGGCATTGGTGCTAACTGTCAGTAGTCCCAGAGTCTGGCCCACTCAGCAAATTCAGTATGAATGGCTATGATGGGCCAGGCACTGTTCTAGGTGGACCAGACATGATACCTGCCCTCCCAAAAGCTCATTAAATTATAAGAAGAGGGGATGCACGTCAATATGCACAATATATCTGCAGTGGCTGGATTTTCCTGGATTGGGAATATAAGAAACTATACGTTACATCTCTAATGGGTCTAAATCACCTTGCCATAGAGAAAGTTGCCCTCAAGAATACTTAGCAACATTAGCTTGATCTTCACGCCATCTCATACCAAATTCTGTTGCCAAGGGTCTAGAGTCATGAGAGCCATGTGTAGTTAGCAACCTGCCTTTTATCAACAGGCCCCTTTGGGCAGATGCAGCCTTGGCAATGATTATGGTATCGATTCTTAGAAATGGGCTATCCCCAGGCTCTAGCATGTCAATATTCTATCTTATAGGTCTGGAAACTAAGACTCAGGCTCAGCAACTTACCCAAGATGGTACAATTTGTAAGCAGGAAGGCTTGGCTTTGAACCAAATACGTTGGAAATCCCTTCACATGATCTTTAGACCACACTGGAGCATAAAATAACTTCTAAGTTCCCTGTGGCATCCTTTACTAAATTGGTATAAACTAGACAAAACTCCATTATCAGAATTCATAATGTTCCCATCCTTCATTCCTGAGCTACAGTAAAGTTGGCTAACCTTTCTATTTGCCAGACAAAGGCCAGATGGCAAATATCTTGGGCTTGGTGGGCATAAGACCTGTTGCAACTTTTCAATTCTTCAGTGGTAGTTTGAAAGCTGTCATCAACAAGGCATTAAATGAATGAGTGTGCCTGTGTCAGCAACTTTGCTTACAAAAATAGGAGTGGGCTGTTTGGCCTGTGGGCAGTAGTATGCCAACCCGTGGTCTACATCAAGAGTAGATAGATACATGTTCCTAAACAACTATTGGGGATTTTTTAGGTGTGTTTGTGTATACTTTACTGAACAGCATCACCCTTGAAACCAAGTGACGGAACACAAGTTCTGGCAAAGGTCACAGGAAGCCAGTCACAATCCTGATGTTCTTGGACTCTGTGTCCCTCAGACAATGGATGTCTTCCGTGCAGTTCTGTTTTCAGTTGCTTCATCATTCAACAAGCATGTAGTTGGCAAATCCTTCTTGTCTAGTCAGATCTGAACAATAGGCTGAGCTTGAGGTCTGGCAGACTCATGTAGGAATTAGTTTTCTGACTTAACAATGCCACTGGAACTCCTCTGGAGAGAAGGGCAAGTGGGTCCCCATAAATGCCCGATTTTAGGATCCAAGACCAGAGACCATCTCAGAGAAGAACTCTTATACACAGAATCTAGTTTAATCTCTTTCTTAGATGGGGAAATTGAGGCCCAGAGAGGGGAAATGGTTTATCCTCAAATTATCCTCTAGTAGCTAAAGGGAAAAAAAGGGTGGAAACAGGAACAAGCTGTTAGGACAAACCCCTTCCTTATTTATACATGTTCACCTTGACGTCTAATATTAGATTACTGTCAACTCCTGTTTTGTGTAAGGCATATTAGGATTTATTAAAATGCAGATTTTAGTTCAACTGGGGTCTGAGCTTTGCATTTCAAGTCTGTTGCTAGGTGATGGGAGTGCCACAGGACAATGGGACTATAATTTGAGGGGCTGGATTCCTGAGTCCTCCGTGTTGAGCTTGGAGGAAACAAATCAAGAGCTCAACCTTTGCTGTCTTATTGGGTAAGACTGAGCCTTAGGCTAGTACCTGGGGAGCCAGAGATGAAGCCTGGTGGTTCAGTGGTGACATATAAGGTTGAGCTTCTTCCTGGGCCTGTCTTCTACATAGAGTCGGTATACCACCTGGTAATTAGGCCAACCTCCCACGCTTCATCTAAGCCTCTTCTTTGGATACGCTCCCCTCCTTCAGGGCTGAGGCTTGCTCTTCCTGCCCTCAGTGGGGAGAGAGGACTTGAAAATTCAAGTCTGCCTCTGTGCTGCACAAGCAGGGCTTCTGTGACAGCAGGTCTGCAACATCTTCATGTCATTAATTACTGCTGTCCTGAAAGATTAGCTCCAACCTGCTTTGTTTAGCTCACATAATTTTCTCCAAACTTGCTTGGTTTCATACCTCATTAGCTGTTCTCCTGGTTATGTGCAGCCCTGCTGTCCTGGCTGTACCGGACTCCTCCTCTGCTTGGTGATTTGAATTCTTTCTCTAATTACACAGCCCCAAGAGAGCCTCTCCCCCACTTGCCAAGCCCCCACAATGCTCTTATGCATTCTCTTAGGGTTCTGATGAACCTGTCCTGACAGGTGGGGAGCAACACCTGGTTTCCTCAAAATGTCTGGAATTCACTGTCAGCCTCACTTCGAACGTCTCCCTAAGGCTTGAGATTTCACAATTAAGTGAATCTTTCACATACTAGACCTTCTCTTGCTTTTTATCCTTAATTAGTAGTAATGCCTACATTAATCACACCTGAGCCTCACTCGCTAGTGTCTTAGGCTGCTCAGTCAGCAGCCCTGATATTTGCCCCTGTCCTCTGGTCCTGGCTTCTTTCTTAAAACTCACCTAGCTTGATACAAAGACCCCACATCCTCCTGCTTGTGTCCGCCTTCATGATGGCAGGGTGTTTTATGCTGTCAAGGGCCAACTCTGAGAGGGGGGCATCGCTGGTAAATAAATATCAACACATTTCATGACCAATAACCTTGTCATAACTTGTTGATTGTAACAGGCATTAATTTATAATGCATACTTAGCCTGAAAAATATGTTCTATTACTTTAAACAATGCTCACCACCCAGGGCTTCAGGCAAACAAGACACTTTTGCCAAACCTCCCACTTGAAAAATTCATCCTATAGACCACCAATTGATTTTCCTGGGACTTAGACACAAATCATTGATTATTTCATCTGGAAGACATGGAAAGAACCATTTAGCTTTAGCCCAAAGCTTTAATTTTCCAGATGGGAAAAATTAAGGCCCAGAATAAGTAATATACGATTACAGAAATACAATGTTTACTAATAGTATATTAGGTTCCAGATGCTGTCTGTTCTAAGCTTTTTGGGTACATATATTCATTTTAGTCCTTACTACCTATGAAGTGGGTATTACTATTGTCTCCCTTTTGCAGAATGGAAAATGGTGCAAAAGTTATTGGCCTATTTGAGGTCAGTCCATGGATCTGTGGTAGGACTGGAACACAGATCCAGAGCATCCAATCTTATACACCTCTCATTTTTGAAATACTTACCCCCTTGGAGTCTAGATTTCTCTTTCTGCTTATGTATTCCATAGAGTGACAGGAGGGATAATTCTGATAATTCTCTCAACTTAGTCATGGTGTCCTTTGTGGCCCAGGAGGGTAGAGTGAAGTTGTGAACACCCTGCAGCAAATAAAAAGGAAGAGAATATGTGTACATTTTTATTTACGAATAACTTTTTCGTTGACTGTAAAAAGATTCTCCATCTGGGTGTGGTGACATACGCTTGTAGTCCCAGCACTCAGGGAGCTGAGGCAGGAAGATCACCCCAAGTTTGAGGCCACCCTGGCCTGCTTGGTGAGTTTGAGGCCAGTATGAACTACATAGCAAGACCTTGTCTCAAAAAACAAAACAACCCCCACCCCACCCTGAAAAAAGATGCTCTTTCATCTCTAAGAGCTACTGGGGCCAGTCTTTCTTATCTTGTCATTTCTTTTGAAGAATTTACATTATGATTTTTCAAGAATAATGATTTCTAGAATTTACATTATGATACATATGATTTTTCAAAAGAAAAAGAATTACAGAAACTAACTTTCTCTTTTCTATCACAACCTCTGGCTTGACTCTGAGTCAGTGTGTGATTTATATTTTGCGGATTAAGTGTAGAGTAGGACAAGGATGTACCATGTTCTTTTATGAAAGGTTCTAAACCTTTCTATAAGCCTGTGGGAAAGGCAAAGTCCAACAGAATTAGATGACATTTCCTTAAAAGCCAGATGAGGCCAGTTAGGAAGGGAATGTATTTCTGGAGCCTTTGATAACATATGCCTGTCCCTGTGAACTTCTAGCTTCCTGATTCTGGGACATGGTAAATAGTAGGGCAGGTAGAGACCTTGCACCAGTATTCTTTACCCATTAGGAAGAGTTGAGGATTCTCCTAGTTTTAAAGCCTTTGGGGGAGGGAGAGAGAGAGAGATCATAAAAGAAGAGAGCAAAGGGAAGTGAAACAGGACAAATAGACAAGAGGGATGTGAGAAACATACCACATTACATGGCCTCATTGTGGAACAGCTCAGATTAAGCCAGAGCAAGAAGCTGGATGTGTAGCTCAGTGGTGGAGCATGTACTCAGCCTGCCTGAGGCCCTACGTTAATACCCAGAATAAACAAAACAAGCACAATGAAAAGGAAGAAAAACATAGAATGTAACTAAGAAGTATGTTCTTGTCTTCATTGAAGATCTTTTATAAAGGTAACAAATCTTCATTGAGACAGATACTGATAAAAAAGGTGAAGGTATTAAGAAAGCAGCATGTGGCGGGGTCAGTAAGCTGCTATGGGTGGGGGAAACTCATCTCAGAGCTAGGAAAGCAACTTCTTCCCTCTGTGCACTCAAAACAAGGATAGAAAGTACTTTTTTCTCCTGCCAGAAATGGAGCCCGGTGAGCAAAAAACATCATATATCTTTGAAAAAACAATACTAATTTAGTTACAAAGATTATTCCAAATGCACCACACAGCAAAACTGTTCTGACCCAATACACCAGTTTTAATGGCCGGGCTTATAGCTGTCTTGTTTCTTTCTGCAACCAGAAATTGGACAATTTTTCTCTCCTCTTTTGTGTAACATTTTGTTTTTCATTAAAACCTGTGACAGAAACCCAGCATTCCTGAATGACTGCAAAATAAGTAAGTGACAATGTAGAGAAGAAAAGCAATTTTGTTTGCAATTTTCTAAAGGGTGGAATCATAAATAATGGGAAATAAAAGAGAAGTCAAGATTTTTAGGACTGTAAAAGAAAAGTTTGAATTATGTGTCAATATCAAAGGGTGTATCAGAAATAGACAGGTAGATAAAAAAGAGAAGAAAGATATATCCACCTGTTTCAAAATAGGAATAAATCATAAAATTAGATTGAAAATTAATCTTTAATATTTTCTCTTTTACCTCACAATGTAAAGGATCGTAGACTCTACTCCAAATTCCAAAAAGGTCCTGGCTTTGGAATCCTGAAAGTGTTGGCAAGGTTTCTATAAAATCCTGGAACAAACACAGAGAAAAAATATTTCGATATAAATATTTATATATTTGTCATCTGTAGCACACAGTATTTTGATATTTTAGGATGGATCGCTTTGCTGTGAGGAGCTGGCCCACCATTATGAGATGGTTAGTAGTATCCTGGCCTCTGCCCCATTCACGTTAGTAGCCTCCTAGTCTTCGAGTCACGACTGCCCGAATTGTCTCCAGACATTGCCAAATGGTTCCTGCATTGCGAATTTGTGCCCAGTGAGAATCGCTGTTCTTCACAGAAATGCCTACCAGTAACTTTGGGTGTGTTAACAACAGGCAAAGAACTTCATGCACACACACTAATTCACTGTTTCTCATTAGTACATGAAAAGCGCATGTAAATGCAGGCTTACTGCTTCATTTCTCTTGGGATCTGACTGAAGTGCTCTGCCTAAGATTCTTTTTAGAAGTAAGTGAAGAGTAATTAATATATAAATGAATGCATTGGGTGAAAGGAGAAAGCAGAGGCCTGGCCAAAGCTTCCCGGGAAAAAACAACAGGATCTAGAACTGGTCTCTGACCATGACTGAGAAATCTGAGTGAAATGCAAATGTTTCACTAGTTTCTATGTTCTTAGATTGTCATAATGAGACTCATGCAGCTATCTGTTGAAATTGGCAGCAATTTCTGGGAACACTTTTGGAAGATGTTGTTTGTCTCATGAATACATTTTGTAGGAAACTATATTTTGCCAATATTAACCCCAACAGACATCCATAAAATAAATTGAAATCATTGTTAAAGAGCTCCCCACCTCCTCAACCCCACACATAAAAGTTCCAAGGCCAGATGATGTTATGGAGGAGGAAATTCTCCCAAAATTTTCAAAAGTAAAATGTTTTAATGCTATGTGAACTGTTTGGGGGCATAGAAAGAAAACTCAAAAATTTTTGAGTCAGATGTATCCTCACTATTGACAAAAACTACCCCAAAACTAAAACTATAGTTCAATGTCACTTGTAAACATCAGTGCAAAAGAGCTAAACAAAAATTAGTAATTCAATGTCACATTTGAAGAAAAGGCTTTGATTTGAGAATAGTTGAAAAATCTTCATTTAAAAAAACAAACACTTGAAAACAGGGAAGATGGATACTTCCTTAATTTGATAAAAATATATGTATTGCATTTTGGCTTAAAAGCCAGCATGATTAAAAGGAGAAACCTCCCCAGTACCAAAATAAAACCAAAACCAAAACCAAACAACAATAAAAAAGGAGAAACCCACCTATTCCCCAGCTGGGTATTTTTCCAAAAGAATTAAAAGACTCATACCACAGAGATATATGCACACCCATATTTATAGCGGCACAGTTTGTAATAGCTAAAACTTGGAAATAGCCCAATTGCCCATCAGTTGGAGACTAAAGAAGATGTGTTTTGTCTATAAAATGAAGTACTACACAGCCATAAAGAATGAAAAACTAGAGACATTTATAGCTAAATAGATGCACGTTGAGGTCATACTCTTTTTTTTTTTTTTGTACCGGGGATCGATCTCAGGTCATTATGCTTTCCAGGCAGGCAGCAGAACTAAATACCCGGCTCAGCGGCCATACTCCTAAGTGAAATAACTAGAACACACTTAAGTAAACACCAAGTAGTTTCTCTGGTGTGAGAAACTAAAAGTTAAATAAGGTTAAATTGTATAACTGATAATGTGAAATAGGAAAAAAAATGGCTTAAGGAGTAAGGGAAGGGGGAAGGATAGGGGAAAGGAAAGAAGGGAAAAGAAAAAATATGAGAAAACAAAATAATGAAAACAAAGTTTTTGTAAATAGGGAAGGGTGGAGGGGGTGAAGGGAAGGCAGGGGTATGGGAAAAAATGAGAACCAAGACCTGTCATGTAAAGGTACAAGATCCCAATGATGAATGTAATTGTACTGTATACCTAAAAAGCACCAATAAACTCAATGAAAAAAATTAAAAGCAAAATATTAAATATTTTTATTATGGAAAAAAGGAGAAAAAACTCTATAATCAAGAATAAGATAAGGACACCTGCTACCAACACTACCACATAATTTTATACTGTAATTACTGACAAATAAAAATAAACAAATGACAGAAATCAGAGGTATAAATACCAGAAAATTAGAGGGAAACTGTTATTAGTTGCAGATATTAAAAACTTGGAACAAACATCAAAAAGTGTAATGACTAAGAAGAAAATCCTAAAATCTTTAAAATAATAAAAGGAAAAACATACTGTATTCTTGAAAAAGAAGACTTAATATTTAAAAAGTGCAAATTCTACCTAAGTTAACTTATAAATTTAATATGATCCCAAGAAAAACACTAAAAAAGTAAATATTTTGGTACTATAGTAGCTGACTCAAAAGTTTGCAAAAACATTAACAAATATAGCCATGAAAACTCAGAAAATGTAGAGCAATGAAAGATGGCCAACACTTTAGATATTAAAGCATAATACAGAGTCTTAGAAATTAAAACCATAGTTTTTGCTGAGTGAACTGAATAGAAATTCCAGAAAGATTCTATATATGAGGGAATTTAAGTAATAGCTTAACTAAATGAAAATAGATGAACTTTTCAATAAATAGTGATGGGACATTTAAATAATCTGGGAAGAAACCGTCAGCAGGATATGAGTGTCAAAACTAACACTAGTACAAACTGAGAATGGATGCAACATATAAATGAAGCTGTCAAAGAATTAAAAGAAAGGCTTGGATACTTCCCTCATAACGTAGTAAATAAGAAACTCAAAATATAGAAGCCATCTAAGAATATATGGAAATACTTACAGCCTACATGGCCAAAACATCATAAATAAAGTCAACAGGCAAATACATGTAACAGCAATACATGTACTATAAACCGGGCATGGTGGCGCACGCCTGTAATTCCAGCACTCGGGAGGCTGAGGCAGGAGGATCGCTGTGAGTTCAAGACCAGCCTGGGCTACATAGTGAGTTCCAGGTCAGTCTTGACTATACAGTGAGACCCTGTCTCAAAAAAAAAAAAAAAAGTATGAAAACAATGCATGTACTATATAAAAATTGCCATTCATATCACAGGCAGGACTATTAAAATATACAATGAAAGTATCTAAAATATATAGGAAAAACAAAAACCAGTAACAAAAGAAAAATAATAAAGGTACAGGAATAGACAAAAAATACAAATAATATTTAAGTAGATGAAGAAACCCAAGTTTTTGTAAGAGAAAAGCAGTAGACACAATGTGGTATAAGAGTGGTAACAGTGGTCTTTCTTATCTTATTCCTAATTTAGGAAGGATAAGTCCAGTGATACCTTTCTCATTTATCAGGTTTGCAAATTCTTCCAACATTTTCTACATATTATTGGCAAGATTGGGGAGAAATAGTAACCTCTTGCAGGCCTGATAAGGATAGAAATTGATCTAACCTCTCTAGAGGGAAATCTGATAGTATTTCAAAGAGACCCAGAATTTCTGATATAATATTGCATAGATATTCTTGTGAAATTATTCAGATTCACAATGCATTCACTTAGACTGTAAAAATGAAATATTGTAAATAACCCATATTTTCATCAATAGGGGCTGGTTAAGTAAATTATGGTGAATCCACCAATTTGAGTACAGCACATTTACAAAAAAGGAAGAAAAGTTGGGGGAATTCTTTGTATACAGAAAAATATTTCAAAAACATTTATTAAACAAAAAACAAAATCAACAATAAGAAAAAAATCCAAGTGCCCCGGGTTATAAACAGTATATCACTCTTGTGTAACAAATTGTGTAACAAATTGGGAAACTATCAGAAAACCCTTGTGTTATCTTGTGTATGCATAAAGAAACTGGAAATGATTGGGAAAACAATGCCAGTGTTTACTCATGGTGTCCTTGAGAGACTTCCCACTGTATTTCTTTTTATTCTTTCTGATTTTTGTACCCAATGTATAACTGACTCAAAGATTAGTGTTTTTTTTTAAATATAAAGCTTTGCATCTACCTTTTGGGAAGAGGATAGTTCTTAAAACAAAAACAAAAAGTTATTCTTTTTTGATATGCTTGTGTTTTTTTGAGACAGGGTCTTGCTTTGCAGTTCAGGCTAGTCATGAACTCACTACGTCACCCAGGCTGGCTTTGAACTTTCTGAAGTCCTACTGCCTCAGCCTCCCAAATGCTGGGATTATAGATGTGTGCCACCACACCTGGCTTCAAGAAAATCTATTCTGTGTATAGAAAAACCCCCAGTGCTTCAGCCTTGATAAAGCAGGTGATGTTAGGATCACTTGCACCTGGTTCTTGATAGGGGCATAGGAACAAATTTGAAGAAGACTGGCTTCTCTACTGGTTTTTGGCCTTTTGTACAGGGAAGCAGATCAGGTAACAATGATTTCCCACACCCAATATTCTAAGTCAGTGGTGGGAAACCTAAGGCACGCGCACTGCAGTGGGCTGTTGGTATCACTGAAATCTCTAGAAGGTTCTCCATCATTCTTCTAAGCCATTGCTGTAATCAGCCGTTGAAGATATGTTCACCCCATGGTTTTAAGAAGCTGAAGCTTAGCCAGGCATGAAGGTGCATGCTTGTAATCTCAGTACTTGGGAGACTGAGGTATGAGGATCCTGAGTTTGAGGCCAACTTGGGATACATAGTAAAGCCAGCGTGGAGTGCAGTACGTAGTGACACTGTCTCAAAAAACAATAGAAGGAGAAGCTGTTAAAGCATCACCCTTTGTCTTGCCTTTCACACTCAATTATACCACTAAGCAATACTACTTTTAACCTTATAAGGTTGAATCCTTTTCTGGAATTCCTCCGATTTCAAAGTCTCACTCTTGAGTTCTTGATAACGAGGACAGTTCTTGAAAGGCAGGTAGAGCAACTGGGGACAAAAGAAAAATCATTAGACCTTAGTTAGTTGGCAGAACCTTGACAAGGAAGCTGCACAAGAGATGGATGGAGGGGGGAGGTTGGGAAGGGGAGGGGATGAAAAAAGAATGATGATGATGTGTTATGTGCATGCTCAAACTCTACACACGGAGCATAAACATTATGTACGACACACGGGTACTAACAAAGAAAAGGATCTGAGAAAAATTAGCTGCACCAGCCTCATTAGGACTAAAGCAACCTTAATAAAAGATTCAAATGTGCTTTGAGCTAAGGTGAAATTCTAAAACTGGAAGGAACAAGACAAATGGTCAGCATATCTCAAAATAAGTAGAATATATACCCAGATCTGAAACATCTTATTTTTTTTTCTTTCATGAACTGGCCTAACTAGGAATGTGCTGTTAGTAAATATTCACAACTGGTGGGTTTCTGTATGAAAAACTATTATCTTGCTTGTTCCCCAAGCCCTTTAATTTCTACCAGTTGGTGCACATCTGTGTAAACCCTTCTTCCCCACAAGAATATTAGAGGTTCTGGAAAGACTCTTAAGACATCAATTAACCATAAGTTGGCTTCAGTTCTTGTAAATTTTCAGACTATTAAAATGAAGGTGTATATTAAATGTATGGAAAATGCAATTTAAAACCTATTACAAAGACAACATGATAATCTTAAAAGAAGTTAAAATTCCATAATCTCTTGTAGTTTTAACTATAATTTATAGGTTGGTGACTCCCTGGTATATTTTGTTAGCTGGGCACGGTGGTGCATGCCTGTAATCTTAGCACTCTGGGAGGCTGAGGCAGGAGGATCACAAGTTTAAACCCAGCCTGGGCAAGTTAGCAAGCCTTTATCTCAAAAAATTAAGAAAAGGGCTGAGGATATAGCTCAGTGAGAAGGCCCTGTGTTCAATCCCAAGTACCACACATAAACAGGTACACATACACATGTATTTTGTTGCTTTTACTTTCCATCTGTCCTGAATTTCCAGCCCCTGGTGGAGAGCACTGTTGGAATGTTTGGATACTGAAGACCTTAACTTTAACGTGTTCAAAGCTGTACTCAACTTTTTCATCTTTAATCATATCCCCTTGGCAAATTCTCTTCTTTTACCAATGGCAAAATTTATAAAGCTGCTTTATAGACTACTTTTATTTGTCTACTTTTGGAATGTATTTAAAATAAGTCCCTTTTGGTTCTTTTCTTTTTTCTTTTCTTTCTTTTTTTTTTTTTGGTTATTTTCATTGTCTCCTCACAATCTAAGCCACCATAATCTGTTTTTCAACTTCTATAAGAGCTTCTATTTGATCAACTGACATCTTTTGCTCCTACCTATGTGACCTAGCTTAAATTTCTTCTCAGCCCTAACCTTATATCTATAAGAACCAAGTTTTCAGGTCAAGGTGGGCTCCCTCTGTGCCCTTTGCCCACCTCTGTGCCCCTTGCCCAGAACAGAGTTGCAGAAATTCCATTCTGTATGACAGTCTCCCTGTGTTCTGTTCCTCTTTTTAGGGCAGGCTGTCTTAGGGCATCTCTGCATCTCCACCCTGTTTCTGTTCCTCTTTTTATGATCCAAAGATGAATTCTCCATGCTTAAGATAATTTGATTTAGCCAACATAGGTATTAGTCATAGCTGACATAGGTAGCCACCTGCTGATATCATTGCTTACATATGTAGTCTTTGTTAATTATAGAATTTATTTAATCAGATGCTCTTTAAAAAGAGGAATTAATTCTGTGAATGTAGGTATTAGTAATTTTCCAGTAAGTACCCTCCCAGTGCCCTTCGAATATCTAATAGTAAGCGAGAGCTAAAAATAGGACCTATAAAAAGGAAGAGTCTCCCTAACCTTATATAAGCCTGCTTCAAAGATGGATCTGGGCTCTCCGTCTGAAGCCGCTGTGACAGTGACACCCAAGGGTCCAGGCTCGAGCTTGCAATAAACTCCTCTTGTAATTGCATCGGACCTGACTCGTTGGTGGTCTTTGGAGACTTTGCAACTTGGGCATAACAATATCCTACCCCATGTAAATAAATCCCCATTCAGGCAGCTTGGTTTATGATACTGGCTCTAAAACTTGGCCCTCCATAGAATTGTGTCGGGAGATTATTTTTAAAATACTCATCCCTGGGTCCTACCCGCAGAAAGTTTGATTTGTTAGGAGCAGTGCCCTGTGCATCAGCAGTTTTGAAAACTCTCCAGGTGATTCTAATATGACACTTAGGGAAGAAGATTGCTTAGGGATCCAAAAGGCCTTGTTTTGATCCTAAAGTGGTAGCCATGTGACTTTGGGTCACTTCTGTTTGTTATTTAACTTCTCCGAGAACTGTTTTGCCCTTGCTGTACAAGAGTACAATACTGTTGCCCTTCAAGGTTGTTATAAAAGGTTAATAAGATGGCAGATGTTGTATATGTGCAAAAGCAAGCACAACGATGACATATATAAAATGTTGCACACCAATTATGCACTCAAATTTTTCTTTTCTCCTCTATCTAGGAATGCAGATTTTCATAGGCAGGAACAGTGTTTGAAAGGAAGGGAGATCTTTAGATTCTCGAGAGAGAAGAAACTTATGTTGGGCATCAAAGTTCAGGGAACTGAAGGTGGAGCACCAGGAGATTTGTGTGTTTATGTACGTGTATAAAGACGGGAGAGAGGAGAATGGACAAAAGTTGAAATGGTGACAAAACAAAAGGGATGATAGCCAGTCAAAGAAAAATTCAGTTCCTACTGTCTCTTTTGTAGGGCTTCCCATGTTCTATGTTGTCCCTTGAACCTTTATTTAAGAAAGAAAAAGACTTCCCAGCCCAAGGCATGAGCAGAATCCCAGATTCTGAGCAAGTCCGAGCAGCCTGGCCTCCCTTATTCCTGGCCCATGTGAACTCTCTCAGACCTCCCTGTGTACTGACCTGATCTTCAGACAGAGCAACTGTGTGCACTGGAATGGGCTGCCAGAGCAGGCTGGGATTCCAGATGCTGGTGCCCCATGGGGGAAACAGGGCTGCTAGGTTTGCCAGAGCGCTCATCAAAGTCCGGTCAATATCTGTGCTTTGAATATAAACCTAGAGTGGGAAAAGCAAGGCAGAGGCCAGATTAGAGGAAATGTGAGATTTTCTTTCTGTGGGGCTAACAGGTATCAGAAAAAGAGCAGGACATCCACACTAAACTAATAGCAGGCTTCGTGGGAACATTATAAGCACAGTATCTGCTATAGGACAGGTGATGTTATGAGCATACCATGGGGCAAAGTAACCTAGTAGGCCAACAGTTGAGTTGACAAAATACCAATCAAGCAGCAGCTACCCGACAAGTCATAGTATTTACACAGATAGATGTTCATGCAATTTTAAACTTACTCGCATCCATACATTTTTATGAAAAAATCCTACAATGATGATATATTTATAAACAACATCTCTGACTGGATAGGTTAACTGAAAAATAGGCAAAACATGTTTACATATGTGGAATTATTTTAGTTCTTTCAAGAGTCAAGTTTCCCTTTCTTGGCTCCCCAACTTGCCTGTTCAGGTTTGTAGGACTCATTCAAGAATGTTCCATATCTTTTCCTTAAATACTCTCCAAGTTCATAATGCTGTTTCATTCCAAGCTATAGAAAAAAAGTAAAAATTAGGAAAAGTATGAATCATGTTATCATAGGAATTCATTTTCATCCCTCCTCCTTGTAAATGTGGAAGTGAACAAGTTGTGCTTCAATGGTCCTACTTTAAAATACACACTTAAATGAAAACAGGAAAAGAAAGCTGTGATTGTGAGTCGGGACTGACTCCCTAAGGATACACACCCTTTCATATCTGTTAGCACTTGTAGAGACTTGCACTTAGTATTTGGTTGATCATTGGGGGTTGACCTGATCTAAAGTAAGTGGTTCATCTGTGAAGCTATCCATTCTTTCAAGTGAGGTGGGAGGACCCTGGAAGAACAACTAAGATGTCTTTGTTCCCCAGTTCACCTTCTCCTTCTTCCTTAGAAGTACTGCTCCTTGTATGTAACAAACCACTTCTAATAGGAGTCCCCAACCAGTACAGGTCCTGTTAAGAACTGGACTGTACAGCAAGAGAGCATGGCAGGGCAAGCAACTGAAGTGCCATCTATATTCACACCCAGTCCCTGTCACTCACGTCATGGCCTGAGCTCTGCCTCCTGCCAGAGCAGCAAAGGCACAGGGTTCTCTCAGGAGAGTGAACCCTACTATGAATGGTACATGGGAGGGATCTAGGTTTTATGCTCCTTATGAGAATCTAATGTAAAATAATAGAAATGAAGTACATTATGTGATGATAATAGAAATAAAATGTACAACATAATAATAATGAAAATAAAGGTCATAATAAAGGTAATGCCCTTGAATTATCCTGATCTGTGGAAAACTGTCTTCCACAAAACTGGTCCCTGGTGCCAAAATTTGGGGACTACTGGCTTATAAGGAAGGTTCAATCCCAGTGTATCCAGTTGATAAATAAAATTCTGATATCATTGCTTCCCAAAGTTATGTTTTCCCAAGCCTGAGGATTCATTCAGCTTATGGATTAGCAGACATCTTCCCCCTCTTTTTGCAGGTGAAGCCTGAAAAACTCAAGAGCTGTCTTAGAAGTCTTTCTTTGGCTCTCTTCAGGTATTCAAACTCATATATTTTATTGTTTGTGTACATCTCTCATGCTTAAATAAAGCCAATAAAGGTTTTTGTTTTTTGCTTTTGTTTTTTTGAGACAGGGTCTCACTATGTAGTTGAGACTGACCGGGAACTCACTATGTAGCCCAGCTGGTCTTGAATTTACAGCAATCATCCTGCCTCAGCCTCCCGAGTGCTGGGATTACAGGTGTGCGCCACCACACCCAGCCAAGCCAATAAAGTTTTTAAAATTTTGCAAAACAGACAATTTTGTCTGTATTTCCCTGAAGACTCATCAAGAACCTCTAACTGAAAATCCCCTAACCAACCTGAGTGAGTTGCCCAAACCCATCTGGCCATGAAGATTCTCTGATGGGATCATTAGGAAAAGTGCCAATGGGACTTCTGTCTCCATGACGAAACACCTGAAAATAGATATGCCACAGTAAGGTCACAAATTTCACTTGGGTGTTTTGCTTCTGCTCGTCAATTAGGATTTCTTCTAAACCCCTGGTTCTCAACCTTTGCTGCCCACTGGAGTCACCGGGGGAGTTTCAGAGATTTCTGAGGATGAGGTTCCATCCCTAGCAATTTTGAACTCTTAGCCTGGGATATGACTAGGACATTAGGATTTCGAAGACTCCCTAAATACATCCCTGGTTAAGAAGCACTATTCTGGCTTGAGGATGTAGCTCAGTCATACAGCACATGTTTAGCAATGTCTGAAGATCTGGGTTCCATTTTCAGCACTGTAAAATAAAAACAAAACCAATTATTCTGAGCTCACTAATGCTTTTCTTGTATTTGAGGTAAGCTAGAATCAAGAAAATTAGCCATTGAAGGTAGGTGATATATAAATGGAGCTAGGTTTGTGTATTGGATAAGGTAGGAAGGATCACAAAGCTTACATGATTGCATTATTGCAGTTAGACTTTGATGAGAATACTCCTCCCTTCACTGCCATTATAGTAATAATAGTGTTAAAAATGTACAGGCTTTTTAAAGTGACATGTTGAATTTGTGACCATTTTGAGCCAGTCATCTGTTAGTTTTTAGGAAGTTCAGGGTAAAGGAATCGCAGACAGAGAACTTAGGTGAGTTAACTCAACACCTCAATAACATATATGTACATAATGCTATTTTAATTGCAAATTTCCCTTTAGGAAGAATAGTATGAACTTTTGAAACCTTGGTATTTTAATTGTTAAATGCTTTCAGCAGAAGATACCAATCCAAAGATACCAAGCTATTTTATAACCAAAAGAAAGAAAGAAAAATAAGAAGTACAAGATAGGGTTGATGATAGAGCATGTACCAGGCCCTGGGTTCAATCCCCAGAATGTCGACGTAATCTAAACTGAACCAAACACAACAAGAAGTACAAGACAAAGTCTATACTGATTTCAGCAAAAAAAAAAAAAAAAAAATTTTTGACAGAAGTTCTCACTAGGTAGTTCTGGCTGGCCTTGAGCTCCCAGAAATCCTCCTGTCTCAGCCTCCCAAGTGTTAGGATTACAGGCATGTACCACCATGCCCAGCTACCAAGGACTGAGGAGGGCTGCACAACATTTTGCTTTATCTGAGGTTACCTGTGTCTGTCACTTGTACTACTGGCTAAGATGTTTCATTGAAAAGTGAACCAAGATGGATGCTTTTTGAAACTGTTTTACTAACAGCTCAGTGGGCACTGAATAAGGAAGGAACAGTTTCACACTTCAGGTATTTTTGAGAAGGGATTCTATGACAGTGAGACAGCTTTCTTCTCACACCTGGGTTGTGTCTCTGGTATTTAAAGAAAACTGATCTTTTGACCCCCTAGATCAGTGAGATATTAAACGAGTAGTAGAACAGGCTGTAGAAAACAGAGGGACAACTGGGTGTGATGGTACACACCTGTAATCCCAGCACTAGGGAGGCTGAGGCAAGAGGATCAAGAATACAAGGCCAGCCTGGCTGACATAGTAAGTTCAAAACCAGCTGGAGACAGCGAGCTCTTGTCTCAAAAAAAAAAAAAACCAAAAAACCCAAACAAATAAGACTAATAGGTGGACAACACTGCAGTGGGTTGTAACAAACTGTTTCTGTCTGGTAAGGAAATGTGTCATGGGAGGGTGCCCTCCAGGCAGGAAGTACAGTTGTGTGTCACTGTTCTCTAGGGTTGACTTGGTGGTGATCAGGAATTACCAAGGTTAACTGTTAGTATCTTTCTTTTCTACAATCAAAACACACTGAGACTGTTTACTTCCTAAGCAATTGTGCGATTGCAACATTCCCAGGTCTAAGTAATAAAAGTTGTTACATGGTTTCAATAGATTACTGTACCCATACCCCCCCCAACACACACTAGGGCTTCTCAACCTTAGCACTCTTGACAGTTTGGGCTGGTAACGCTTTGTTGTAGGAGCTGACCTTTGCACTGCAGGAGGTTCATCATCCTCTACACACTAGCAGCCAGCAGCATCCTCCTATTGTGACAGTAGAAAAGGCTAGCTGCCCCCTTTTTTGTCTTTTTGAAGTGTGATTAAAAAAAATATGGTGCATGCTGCTTCCAAATCCACTCCAGGGAAAGGCAGGCTCATAAAAACACGATGATGTGTCTTCATCTGCCTTCTTCAGTAGATCTGACACCCAAGTCAAAGATCTGGCTCTTCCCCAAGTCAAAATGAGCACGAAAGGGAAGCGTTTTGAATTGATTCAGGACATTGAGCCAGACCTGATAATATGACTAAAGTCATTCGTGAAAGATGGCTTCCAGAACTGCTTCAGAAAGTGGCAGGAACATGAAATAAGTATGTTCGCAGTGAAGGGGAGTACTTTGAGGAGGATTGATGCAATAGATCTTTTATTATAGTCAATTTTTAAAAAATCAACACACACCATATCTTTGGGGGGGCGGGGATCGGGGATCGAATTCAGGACCTTGCACTTGCAAGGCAGGCAGCAGAACCACTGAGCTGAATCCCTGGCCCAACACCGTATCTTTTGACCATACCCGTATCTTCAACTAGTGCCTAAAACGGTAAAACACAAAGATATCATAGGTTTGGTCTCATTCTTCCAGCTGTTCAGTGGTTTTCCTGCCAGCTTCACCAAGGGCTGGTTATGTTCATCCTCATTTATCAACAAGGTGTGCTGCCTATGCTCCTTTCTTCTTCCTGCCTTCCCTTCTCCCATCTCCCCCGTCTTTGCTTCTAGAACTCGCCTGGAGTCCCGTAAGCCATCATGCTGTCCTTTCAGGTTTGGAACCCAACACACACCATAATCTTCGGGCTGATGCTGGAAATCCTGGAAGCGACCTTGGCTTGATGTTAAACTCCTCTCCCTGTTATGATAGGGTAACACTTGAAGACTCTCTTAATGCACAAAGATTACCACGAATGAAACCCTATTTTATTTTGTTCTTTTAGGATCCAAGAAATAAATCTGATAATAAAGAGGACTAGAAAATAAAATGGAGTTGGGTGTAGTGACTCATGCATGTAATCCCAGCAACTTGAGAGGCTGAGGCAGGAGGACTATAGGTTGGAGGCCAGCCTGAGAAATTTAGGGAACTCTTATCTTAAAAATACAAAAGGTCTGGGGATATAGCTCAGTGGTAGAGCACACCACCAGTCAACCCCTAGCACAGCAAAAAGAAAACAAAGATAAATAGACTGGAGAGAGTATGAAGGAAATAATCAGTGTGAGAATACATCCTGCACTCATCAATGAAGAAGGTGGGATAAGACTAACAAGATTTTTATCCAGGACCAAGGAAAAACAAGAAGCCCATGGGAAAGAGATGTATTGAAAACTGTATTCCAGTGTTCTCAAGCTCTAAATGTGACAGAAAAGGCCTGGCTGTCCCATATCTTAGGCCAGGTTTTAAACCTCTACTTTATCAATGACCAGGTGACCCCGGGAAAATAATTACATTCTGGACACTTCAATTTATCTCGCTGTAGAATAAGAAAATCATTATTTACTAGGCAGGAGCAACATGAGAATTCAGTGTATAATATACATGTAAGGTCATCAGTATAGTACTGAGCACACCAGGATGCATCTAACATATGGGATTTTCTATTATATTTGTTACTGTTATTGTTGTTATTGTATTATTCATGCATTTAATTTAGATACCTCATATATTCTTTTCCTACTGGTGATAATTGGCATCACATAGGTGTTTATATTAGGTAATGGGCATTACCTGTTGAGCACAAGGAAATCCAACCCTCTTCTTTTAAGAAATACCTTTATTACTTTCTAATCATCTATTCTCTACTTCTATTTAAACAAGAGCAATAATTGAGAGCTGGGTTAATGATGCACTCCTGTGGGCCCAACACAGAAGCCTGGGAGGTTGAGGCAGGAAGATCATAAACAACTTAGTGTGAAGACCCAATAATACACACACATACCCCACACACGAGCACTGTTTATTCCTTTAGATTTAGGACACTTTGGCACGTTCAAGTGCCTACAGTGGCAATCTGATTGGTTGAAATGTCTTGAGCCAAATACAATTTTTAATTTGCTTCCTTGAGAATTTGCAAAATGCACTGGGACGTGACAGGGAGATGTCCCTGTATATAAACTGAGAGAATCTCCGACCTGGCTTGGCACCATGGCTTAGTGTCCAGTGGTCTCCCAGCAAACATCTTGAAAGAACCTGCAGGTCCCCAGAGGCAACTGTGCCTCACGTTGGCTTGTGTGACTACAGAGCCACATAGCAAAGGAGAGAGATGCCAAGGCAGTTTGTGAGCTGATGCTTTGGTTCTCCTGTGGATACTTTTATGGGCTTCATTTTCTTAGAAGACACACCATAAATTCTATGCCATCAGAACACCCAGAGTCCGGGGTCCTTGGTGTACCAAAGATGAACTCTAGCTCGTTTCTTATTACCTGATGTTATTCTAAGATAATATTAGAGGCCTTAAGGGCAAATTTGAAGATTCAAAATACCAATAGTAAAGTACCTAGCATCTGGTGAATGCTCACATTAGCTATAATTACAATTCTACTTTAATGGAATTGGAAAAAAAGAGGTTTACAGGTCTTGAGATGTACATGCCTGTGGCCAAAGGTATTGTTCCATCATGAATAATGATGACGAAAGCAAGGAAAATGGCAACAGACTCCTTCAGCCATTGTCATGGAGGGTCAGAAAGTCAAAGGGCGAAATCTGCCTAACTCTTGGCGTCAAGCAGATAAATATACATTTCATAAATATACATTTTCAATGTATGTTTTTCTAGTTTGTATTAGATCAGATGTTCAAAGCTACAAAGAAAACTCCTGAACTTAAAAGACATGTAAATACATCACCTTTTTGAGACTAAAGAGAATATAGAGAAAAAACTGGCATTTTAGTATTTCTTTTTTTGAGACAGGGTCTCTCTATGTAGTTCAGGGTGGCCTTGAATTCACTATGTAGCCCAAACTGGCCTCAAACTCATGGTGACCCTCCTGCCTCAGCCTCTCAATTACAGGTGTGTGCAAAAAGTGGTATTTTAATTAACTGGTTAGGTGAACATCATAAAGCACACATGTGGGGTGTATTACTCCATGTACACTACACATAAACTGATGATAATTACAATGTTTAGGGCACTTACAAGAAAGGCTGGCTTATAAGTGCTTTTTATGTATTAACTCAAGTAAGCCTCACATCAACTCCATGAGGTGCTATTATCCCCATTTTTACTAATGACAAAATTGAGGCACAAATAAGTTAATTTATTCAGCTAAAATCATACAAGTAGTAAGGGATGAGCTGGCATTCTACCCCAGACTGTCTAATTCTTTGGCCTGCAAAATTCTAATTCTTAACTACTGTGCCATTGTGTAGTATGGACTGTTTTAATTTCTTTAATGTTTATACCTCACATTTCTATTTAAGTTTTCAAATGTTAATGACTTTTACATATGCTATCTTCATCATGTCATCATCTTTTCTGTAACCTTAATTGGAAACAGGATCATTTGGGTTTCTGTCTTTTCTTTCATGTTCACATTTGATCCATGGGGTTCCTATCTTCACAATTTAAAAATAGTATCCATTCGTTCCCAATTCTACTGCTTTCTAATCCAATTTAGTTCTTATCAATGCTTTATGTGAATGATGGTCATAGCCTTCCCTGTTCTCACCTCCAGCCTCTCCCTTCCTCAAATCATATGGTGACTCCCCCAAGACAAAGTAAGCTAAAATTCATGGGTGGGAATCCCTAGAGTACAAACAAGCTAAGTAGTTAGTCTAAAGTCTAGTAAATGGTAATTTTCTAAAAGCTTTGTTCTCTCCAAATCACAGTTACCCGTATTAAACTGATAAGTTCTAGAATAATAATTAATCATTTAGAACTTTGGTGACATTATGCTAAGTAAAAGAAGCAGATAAACAAGGAAACTATTGAGACAGAAAGTAGAATAGAGGTTGCCAAGGGTTAGGAGGAGGGAAAAATGGGTAGCTATTGCTTAATGGGTACAGAGTTGGGTTCGGGTCTCAGTTTTTCAAAATGAAAGTGTTCTGGAGGTGGATGGTGATAGAGAGCACAATATGTAAATACACATGATGCCATTGTACTCTACACTTAAAAATGTTTAAGATGGTATTTTATGTTATATACTTTTTTAATCACAATTTTTAAAACAGAATATTTAAAGATCACCTAGATTTTATCCAAAGTTGGAAAGCTTCCATTTTAGACCAGCAGCACTTTACGGTTGAATCACAGTTCACATTTCCACATGTATATCATGTCATTTGATCTTAAATACTACTCTGTGAAGTAAGAAGCATAGTTATCATTCTTATGCCAACTTTCAATTTGGGGCACTTGAAACTCAGCTATTTCACTTAAGTGACCTGTGTATGCTTCCAGACCTGGCCAATGATGATGGAATTTGAATTAATGACTGTTTAGAGTGTCCCTAAGTATGACCTGCAACTTCTATTCTGAAAATAGAGTCAATACTGGGATTAGACAGTCAGCTTGACACTCGGTGTGAGAAAGAATTTGAACCTTGTTAACGGCACCATTTGAATTTCTGCAACTGCGATTTGGAATTTATTCATCCCAGTAGAGACAATGAGCTTAGGGTTTGGACGCTGTATCACTCGGAGATGTCCTATGACTTGGCCAAGAATTCTTCATGAAGAAGTCAACCATACAGAAAGAAGAGTTGCCCACGAGAATGAGAACATGATTTGTTGTCGCTTTCTCTATAAAACACCAGTGGGATGTGATGGAGTTTTTCCCTCTAACTGAAATCACTTTGTGGTTTTACCCTGGCATAAGGGAAAGATTATGTTTTAAAATGGCATTTCCATGTTTCTGGTGGAATAATATGATACATACATGAGACTACTTTTAAAAGGCCAAGTGGTGTGTGTGGGAAATGAGTGGGCATACAAAGGAAGCAGGATTGGCCCCAAGTGATAATTATTAAACTGGTTGATGGGTACATCGTGACTCACCATACTCACCTTTGTTTCTCCATAAGTTAAACAGAAATTTGCTGAGGTCTCCCTGGGGGAAAAGGGAGAGGTGGATGCTATAGTCATTTTAGGAAACAATTTACTAGATCCTTTCCTTGAAGGATTCAGCCAGTGCCTATCGAAGACTAAGTAGTGGAGAGACTTTTTAACACAGTTTGCCCCACATTTTGTCTCCAAAGCTGATTTGACTTTGGAAACCCATTTTTTTTTTTTCTCATGCAACACCTAATAATAAGTCATTTCCGGGTGTGGTGGCACACACCTGTAAGCACTTGGGAGGGTGAGGCAGGAGGACTGCAGTGAGTTTAGGGCCAGCCTGGTTTACATAGTGAGCTCAAAGACAGCCCAAACTACATAGTGAAACTATCTCAAAAAATCAAGAGAGAGAGAGAGAGAGAGAGAGAGAGAGAGAGAGAGCGCCAAAAAAGCCAAAAGCCAAAAAGCAGAACAGAAGTCATTGAAGTAACAACAATTCCAAAGGATGTGCTTTGGTGATTCTGCTTAGAAATATCATGTTATAGCCAGGTGTGGCAGCATGCAGCTGTAATCCTAGCACGCTGGGAATCTGAGGTAGGAGGATTGAAAGTTTAAGTCCCACCTGAGTAATTTAGTGACTCTGCAAGACGCTATAAAAAAAAAAAAGAATTGGGGCTATAGCTCAGTGTAAAAGTCCTAGGCTCAATCTCTAGTTACCATTAAAGTAAGGAAGCCATGGTAGGAAAAATAATATTAGTTCCATGCAATACTCATTAATTCCTAGATAACTAACTTTGCGTTTTGGTTTTCCTTATAGAAGAATTACCCTGCAGTAGCTGAATACAATTCATCTAAGAGTGGAGAGGTGGGAAAGGAGACTCAGAATTTGTTAGCCAAGGGAGGTTAGCTGAAATTGGGAGCAAAACAGAGGGGACAAAATCTACTTATGCAGTTAACTGGTGGTTCCCGTCAAATCACAGAGTTGCCACTCAACCAGCTTGCCCAGGTTTACAGTACAACAAGAATGGTGGATATGGTACTGTTTCCACAGTCCCCATACTTTGTCTCTACTGAATGTGTTGGCGGGGAAATCATGAATCAAAGAAGTCTAGCTCACAGGTTTCCCTGTGGAAGGTACACGATTGCTTGCGGCAGAGAAGCCTGACAGCTAGCAACTTTGTTGTATATAAACTGAAAATCTGCTTCTCTGGTCTTTTGCTCTCTTTTGCTGTTGACTCATGGCCTACTAAATATTAACTGTACTAAGAATCATGATTTACATAAGCAGTTATCAGATTCTCTGCAGAGAGTAAAGAAGGAAGTTCAGAATATTCCATGCTGAGAAAACAGGAATTTCATGTTCAAGTTTTAAGTAAAACTTTGTAGTATCTTTCCAAATAAAAAATAAATGTCAAGGATTTGTACAGAAAGAAAATTTACTTATTAACCAGTCCACTTTCATTGTGTCAGATAAAAAAATTTAAGGGACCAGGAAGAGCAAGAGATCCTGTGAAAGAAAGAAGGATCTTAAATGCAGAGAGAGAGAGAGAGAGAGAGAGAGAG
>NW_022900949.1:45872658-45878216 GCF_012274545.1 Fukomys damarensis | reverse complement strand
CACACACACACACACACACACACACACACACACACACTGAGTTCATTTCTACATTTTAGGTATACAGTAGTTATATTCATCATTGGGATCTTGTACCTTTACATGGCAGGTCTTGGTTCTCATTTTTTCCTCATACCCCTGTGCTCCCTTCACCCCCTCCTCCCTTCCCTATTTACAAATACTTTATTTCCATTTTTTCATTCTCTCATATTTTTTTCTTTTGCCTTATTTCCTTTCCCCTACCCTTCCCACTTCCCTACACATTTAGCCCCTTATCTTCCTATTACACATTGTCAATTATACCATTAGGATCTTATTTACAATTATAGTTTTTCACACCAGAGAAACTGTTTGGTATTTATACATGTGTGTCATATTTATTTCACTTAAGAGTATGGCCTCAATATGCATCCATTTTCCTATGAATGACTCTAATTTCTTATTCTTTATGGCTGAGTAGTATTCCATTTTATAGAAAAACCACATCTTCTTTATCCAGTCTCCAACTGATGGGCAAATGGACTGTTTCCAAGTTTTAGCTATTGCAAACTGTGCCGCTATAAAGATGGGTGTGCATATATCACTGTGGTATGATTCTTTTTTTTAAATGAGCTTATTGGTACAATCTAGGTCTACAGTACAGCGGTATGATTCTTTTAATTCTTTTGGAAAGATACCCAGCAGAGGGATGGCTGGGTCAAATGGAACCTCTAGTCCCAGCTCTTTGAGGTATCTCCATATTGACTTCCATAGTGGTTGCACCAGTCTGCACTCCCACCAACAATGGAGAAGGGTCTCTTCCTCCCCACAAGCCCACCAACATTTGTTATTGTTTGATTTCTTGATAGCAGCCATTCTTTCTGGGGTGAGGTGTAATCTCAGAGTTGTTTTCATCTACATCTCTTGAATGACCAGTGATGTGGAACATTTTTCATATATCTACTTGCTGCTTTTACTTCTTTGTCTGAGAAATGTCTGTTCATTTCAGATGCCCATTTTTGATTCGGGTCTTTATGTTGGGGGGGCTGAGTTGTTTTAGTTCTTTATATATTCTAGATAATAGTCCTTTGTCTGAGGAGCAGCTGGTAAAAATTTTTTCCCACATTGTAGGTTGTCTCTTAGTTCTGTTGATGGTTTCTTTTGCAGTGCAGAAGCTTTTTAATAAGATGAGATCCCACTTGTTGATTCTTTCTGCTAGTTTCCGTGCTACTGAGGATTTGTTCATAAAGTCTTTTCCTATGCCAATGTCTTCAAAAGTTCTGCCTAACTTATCTTCCAGCAAATTTAGTGACTCTTTTTAATATTTAGATCTTTAATCCACTTTGATTTTAGTTTAGTGCATGGTGAAAGATAAGGATCTAGTCTTAATCTTTGGCAGGTTGAAATCCAGTTTTTCCAATACCATTTATTAAAGAGGCTATCTTTCCTGCAGTGAGGATGGTTGACTCCTTTGTCAAAGATGAGGTAGCTGAGTACATCTGGAGTTGTTTCTGTATCTTCCAATCTATTCCACTGATCCTCAGATCTGTTTCTTTGCCAATACCATGCTGTTTTTATCATTGTGGCTTTGTAGTATAGTTTCAAATTGGGAATTGTTATACCCACTGCCATATTGCTGTTGCCTAGGATGGCTTTAGCTATTCTAGGTCTCTTCTGTTCCAAATGAATTTTTGGATTATTTTTTCTAGTTCTCTGAAATATACTGTTGGAATTTCAATTGGCATTACACTGAATCTGTATAGCAGTTTTGGTCATATGGCCATTTTCACTATGTTGATTCTTCCTATCCAGGAGCATGGGATATCTTTCCATGTTCTTATATCCTCTGCGATCTCTTTTTTTAGAGTGCTGTAGTTTTCAGTGTATAGGTCTGCTACCTGCCTCTTAAGCGCAAGGTCCCAAGTTCAATTCCCAGTACCAAAGACAAAAAGAAACATTATAAAATTGATTATATCAAAATTCAAAAGTTTGCTCTGGAAAATACTTTTAAGATCAAAAAATATTTGGAATGTATATATTTA
The DNA here is from genome assembly GCF_012274545.1 of Fukomys damarensis. Lineage (NCBI taxonomy): Eukaryota > Metazoa > Chordata > Mammalia > Rodentia > Bathyergidae > Fukomys > Fukomys damarensis. Next base: position 45,876,195 of record NW_022900949.1, on the reverse strand, counting down.
TATCAGGATAGATACATCAGATAGATCAGTCAATCAATAGATAGATAGGGACTGAATCATATCTCTCCCAAATTTATAATCTGAAGCTGTAATCCTAATGACTCGGGAGTATTCAGAGTTAGAAACCTTGAGGAGGTAATTGAAGTTAAATGAGGGCTTTAGTGTGGGTCATAATCCCATATGACTGAATCCTCATAAGGAGAGGGAGAAACACCAGGTATGGGAGCACGCAGAGGAAAGACCACATGAAGACACAGCAAGAAGACAGCCATGTATGAGGCAAGAAAGACTCAAGGAGAAATCAAACCTACCAAGGCTGATCACCCAGCCTCCAGAACCATGAAAAATAAATTTCTGTTGCCAAATCACCCAGACTGTGCTATTTGGTTATGCATGTCAAGCCAACTCAGACACAAACAGAAAGATATAAAAAGAGGTACAGATCCGTGCATGCATACATGTTGGTATACGTGCATCAGTGTCTTGTTTTGTCTGCTGAGAGGCCTGGTAAGCAGTGATGCCCATGACAAGGAGCACCCCTGATTCCAAATCCTCATTTGGAAATATCATTTTCTAATAAAAGGAGCCACCAGGGATTCTTGGGGGAAAAAAAAGTTGATTCCAAGGCTGGGGCAGGGAAAATGCAAGATAATCCTGGAGCATCTTGTGAGATTAGAAACTAAGGAGGTGCTGAAGGAAAACCCCAAAAAGGTAAGGACATGTCAAAAGGCTGCAGAATGGGCCAGGGATTTAGCCCAGTGGTTCCGCTGCCTGCCTTGCAGGCGCAAGGACCCAAGTTCAATCCCCAGTATCAAAACAAAAACAAAAACAAAAACAAAACAACAACAACAAAAGGCTGCAGAAGCTGACCTGCAAGAGCTCCCAGAGGCCGAGGTCAGACAGACACACGCAATGAAATAAACAATGATGGCAACAGATTATAATCCAAATAACAAATAACTATCCATGAATCTATTTTAGATAGATGTTTGGCTAAATATATAAGGAAGGAAGGACATCTGCTCCTTACAAAAGAATTCCAACTAATAAATGTAGAAGGAATGAATTAAATATCCCTTATAGGACCACATTAGTTATTGCTCAAGGTGGACTCTACCAGTGAATGCTAACATCAGTGAGCAAAAGAAAGAGTAAAGAAAAACTAGGATATTTGTATAGGCTTAAACTGTCTCCTCATAAAAATACTTATCAATTATAAAATAAATTCTTATAAAATGTTGTTAATTGCAAAGGGAAAAAAATAGTAACTTCATAGAACCCTGGCCAGGAGCACTTTGACCAACAATCAAGGTCAATATCACTAGCACTGATAGTGTCGCCCCAAATGTCCATGTGATAAGGCTTGGTACCCAGAATGGTATAATTTGGAGATGCTGTGGCCCTCTGGGGATCCTTAGATCCTAGGATATGCTGCCCTCTAAGGGGCTTGTGAAACCCAACCACTCCATTCCATCTCTCTCCACTTCCTGGTTCATTATGCAAGAAATTTCCTCCTACATGTGCACCTCACCAAAGCTATTGCCATCTAGCACCTTCATCAAAGACCCAAAGCAGTGGGGCAACATGATTTGGGACTGAAAGCTCCAAAACTATGGATTAAATCTACCCTTTCTCTTTATAAGGTAATTTTCTCAGGTGTTTTGTCACTGTAATATAAAGCTAAATGATACAACCAGTACCAAAACAAATCAATGTCATGTGCCACTGGCATGATGTCCTGCACAAGGCACATCACCTCTGTAGTGTTCTTCCTCAAAGTATATTGCCTTAATTTAATCAAGAAAAAATTTCACAGCAGGGCACACATTTGTAATCATAGCCACTTGAGTGGCTGAGGCAGGAAGATCACAAGTTTGAGACCATGTGGGCAGCTTAGGACCACCTTAACTCAAGATTTTTTAAAAAAAGCAAAAAGGATTGAAAATGTAGAATGCTTGCCTAGCATGTGTGAGGCCCTGAGTTCTTCCCAGTACATCATTTTTGAAGGCAGAAAGGGAGGAAAGGGGAGCGAGAGAGAGAGAGAGAGAGAGAGAGGGAAAGAGAGAGAGAGAGAGAGAGAGAGAGAGAGAGAGAGAAAATCAAAGATTCCCGTGTAACACAGTGAATTCCCTTTACTTTGCAAACCCTGTTTCCATACATTTCTAAACTATTTATTTCCCTAACATGATCCATGCATTAACACCTCCTTCCCCTTCTCCTTAATTGTCACACATACCCATGGGTAGGCAAAACCATGACATATATATATTTATATATATATATATCACTAAGTTCTCAAAAACTGAGTTTAGTTGTTCTTTTGTGCTACAGAGGCTGTTTACATACATCTGTTCCAATTTTTTGATAAACATAAAGGGAAGGGGCTACTTAATCTGAGGGGGAAAAAAAACTCATGCTTTTGGTTTACAAACAAATAATCATTAAATCAGATGAAGCCAGTTTACCTCCCACGGTATAAAGAGCATGGCGGCTGCTCCTCCTATTTGGGTGCGCCTGTCAAAAAGGAACCTGAATTCAAAGAAGTCCTAAAGTAATCAAGTAACATCGCTGAAGGAAAAAGAAAAGAAAAGAGAAAGAATAAAACTACTACAACTTTCTTGTTAGGTCACACACGTTATGCCTTCATGAAGAGGAACTTGCCAAACTCTATTATTTGCTGAGTCTTAACAGAGCCCAGTCTCTGGGAGACAACAGAAAGGTGAAATGAAACCTGATTCGTGGGTTTCCAGGCCCTGCCACGATCAGTCTCCTAGGGAAAGCACGGAGAAAGCGCACTTACCACTGTCACAAACTTCAGCTCCTTGGCTCGCACGCCTCTGTCCAGCCAGAGGCCAAGCAGCAGCAAGAGGCTAAGGCTGAGGCTTGCCCGGGTGGCACCCAGCGGGCAACCTTGCATGCTGGGGAGAGCTGATTCTGCAGGAGTCAGGAGGTGTTGCTCACACTTCAGAAGCCTTCAGAGGGGGAAGCCAGCTCTTTAATCAAGGGACTGACAGGGAAGGAGGAGCCACACATAAATAATAAAAACTCCAGGAAGCTAAGGGCAGAGCTTGGCATATAAACAATGCCATGTGATTTTTGAGTTTGAGATCGCAACCTCCTCTATTTCGATAAGGACTAGGAGGCTCAGAGAATGGAAGCTTTTGCTCAGGGTCACAGAGTATGGTAGCAGATGTTTATTTTCCTGTTTTTAGTTTACCTTTATCTTTTCCCCCTAATTCTGAACGTTGAACCCAGGGGCTTGTGCTGGGCCACACCTCCAGCCCTTTATATTTCTTTTACATTTTGAATCAGGATCTTGTTAACTTGTCCAGGTGGGACTCAAACTAGCTTCAGCCTCCCAAGTGCTGGGATTAGAGGTGCATGTCCCCATGCCTGGCTTACCTTTATCTTTTCTTTAGATGAGTTGTGGTAAAGCATTGGCTCTGTGGCTGTCACTTGGAAAAGCATTCAACCTTCATTTTAGAAGTCTTAGGCCAAGAACTTTTTTTTTTTTTTTTTTTTTTTTTTTTTTTTTTT
>NW_022900949.1:45864659-45872562 GCF_012274545.1 Fukomys damarensis | reverse complement strand
TTTTTTTTTTTTTTTTTTTTTTTTTTTTGGTAGTACCAGGGATCGAACTGAGGATCCTGTGCATGCCAGGTGTGGCACCACTGAGCTACATCCCTGGCCCAGTCAACAACTCTTATACTTTTGGAAATCCACATTTCTTAGAGGAGGCTTGGCATGGTGGTGTATGCCTGTAATCCCAGCATTTGGGAGTTTGAGCCAGCTTAAGCTGTCTTCAACAAACAAATAATCTTCTCTCAACAAACAAACAAATAAACAAAAACAGAAAAAAAAAATCCCGTAATTTCAAGAAGAGAAATCTGGAACAAATTGCCATACGCTGACATATTTGGGACCTATGCCCATGGCCAAACATGGTGTCCTATTTAAAAATTGAAGCAAATAAAAGTAAAAACAAGTATTTGTTGAAAATTTTAGTCACATCTTAGGATATTTGTGAATCAGTTGTGGCCTCTCAAAGTTAGGACTGGAAGTCCTTCTTCAAACCGGATGGTTTGAAACACCCAGAAACCAAACAAACCCACAGCTCTGTTATCAGTCATCAAGCTTGGCAATCAGCCTTTCATTCCAGTGAGGCACACACTGGCCTCTCCAGCCATGATCTCATTGGGCTTGCTACAAAGGATGACCTGGGCTGATGGAATTTAGCTTTCCATTTCTTGCAGCCTGAGTCCCATCACAGATCAAAATAATACAGACTTGAGGTGCACTCTGAGGTTCTACAGGAGTTTTGGTTAGAGCTTCAGCCCCAAGGGCACCAGGAGAACAATAGTTTTCCCATTAGCTAGTCCCTGGTTCATTACACTTACCTGGGATGGGTGGTATCTGTTGTTAGGTGATCATGGCACACTGTGTGTAGGAGAGTCATGGTTCTTCCGGTATTGGGAGATAAAAGAGAATTAGTGTGCATGTGGTAGGATTAGATATTCAGAGGACTTCTTTGCCATCACATTTTCCACTTGCCAGTCCCTACTGTCTTTTTCAGTGAGTAAGATTTTTGAGGAGATGGGTACAAAGAAAAGGAAATGAAGACAGAAAGTTTGCCCAGTCCAGACAGACACAAAATTGCCAAACTAATCCCTGGTTTATGCACCAGGAGAGCTGAGAAAGGAATCTCTACTGCCTACTTAGAGTTCCCAGGCTTCATTCCGATGAATGCCCTTCCATTGCACCTGATGCCTAATTCTGCTGAGTCTTATTTTCATCCTTTTCAGCCTAGCTCCCGGTTCTCTGTCTCCTTCCTTATTTCACCTTTGGATTGAGGACTGAAACCTACAAAGCTACAGCCTCACCTTTCTTGATATTAATGACTCTTGAGTCTCTATCCTGCCTGGGCTCATTGTATGTTTGGATAACCTATCTGACACAGACCCTGCTTTCTCCAAGATGCCTCCTTTGGGTTCTTCTCGTCCTCCAAGAGAGAACAACAGTAACAGTGAAGTTTTTCTGAGACAGGCAGAAAAGGGCTGCTTGAGTTGAATACATCTCAACTCATACTTCCAGCTGAACAAGTGGAGGGTTTGTGTTTCTCAGGCATCAACCAACCTCTACTTTGATCATCAAGTTATAAGGGTAGGAGTGGAATCAAGATGTACGTGTAGAGTGTTGGGAAACCTAATTGCCATAAAATTGAGTCTGAAAGATCCCCAACCCAGATAAAACCCAGGTTAGAATCCACTAAGGTATCTTGAGCCTTGAATTCAAAAGGTTTTGGGGAAGATTTAAGGATCTTCCAGGAGAAACACATGGATATAGTAATACGAAAAGTGACACTTGAGAAAAAGTTGAAATGTCTTAAGAGCGCACGGTTCCATAATTTTCCATGATTAATAGAACTTGAGGGCTGAATGACTAATATTTCCAGTACTCTCTCTCTTTTTTTTCTCACATGCTAAGCATTCAGCCTCTAATTACCAGTGTTAAGAAGTTACATACTTGGAAAAGGTTGGGCTCTTTGGATTGCAGACTCCCAGACAGATTTACATGCAGGAAGTTTATTAGGGAGTACTTATGGGATCAATACCAGTAGGGGGAAGAAAAATAAACTGGGTAGAGTAGGAAGTCAGACTGCAAGGAAATGTTAATGAAGGCCTCAGCTGACCACGCTAGATGTTCTGAAGATGGAGGGATGCCAGTATTGTCCTGAATTGATATGGGAAGCCAGGCCTTTTTAATCTCTGCATTGGTTGGCTGGTCACTGGGTGCAGCCTGACTCTGACTTGGGAGTGTGACCAGGGTAAGGTGACTGTGACCATCTTCCAATGAGGAAGTTCTCACGTGTGCTCCAGTGAGTGATGTCCAACAACTTTCTAAGAACTGGTGGGGACTGGGGAGGGTTAGTCCTTCAGTTCCTGAGGACACCTTTAGATGATTTAACACAGAATCTATGACAGAGAACAAATATTTATAGGGAAAAAACCAATAATTCTTGGTTGATCAGGGATTATGAAAGCAAAGTGCTGAATGTGCCTCTCATAAGGAGAGTCTGGACTGCAACTGAGACCCATCAATAGTTGTCTGGCTGCTCACCAGTTGGAAAGGCTGTGTTTTACCTGTCTGGATTCCTTGGCTCTTTACAAGTATTCTGTTTGATTTTCAGTGTCTTGTGGACTATTGGGCACATGACAGTATTGACTAACCATGAAAATAAAGGCCAACTATTGCATCAGAGGCCTGTTGTCGCACGAACTGTTCTGAAGCAAAACTTAATGTAAGAGAGGTTTGAAAGAAAAGTTCTCTTTCTACCAGTAAGAGGCCGTATGTATGAGTATGTACCAACTTCCCAAAGTGAATATAATTACTATGTATCAGAGATATATACTAATATAAAATGTTCGCCTCTCAATCCATCTGCACGTGTGTGTGTGTGTGTGTGTGTGTGTGTGTGTGTGTGTGTATGGGTGTTGCTTATAGTATAGAATAACTACTCTATTGTTTAATATTTAAACAAATAGGGCTGGGGATTTAGCTCAGTGGTGCTGAACCTGCCTTGAAAGCGCAAAGTCCTGAGCTTGATCCCCAGTACACACACAAAAATAATTTAGATATCCCTCAGTATAATAAATGCCTATGTTGTTGAGATGTCATTAAAATGAGGTGTTATCTACCTAGGGAATTTGTGAAATGTACTAATACTTTCAAAGGTACAAAATGTGCAACAAATGTTATTCTTATTTTTTTAACATAAGGTGGAAAAAAAGCTTTACAATGGAATTTTATTTTATAGGATACTATTTTTAGGTAAAATATTATTTGGTCCTAAAAAGGAGCAAAATAGCCAAGCATGGTGGCATTTGCCTGTAATCTTAGCACTCAGGAGGCTGACAGGAGTTTGTGAGATTGAGGCCAGTCTGGACTACCCAGTGAGTTCAAGTCCAGCCTGAACTACAGTGAGTTCCTGTCTCAAACAAGACAAAACAAAACAAAAACACAAAGAGGAAGAAAATATTTTTTTGATTCAAGAAAATAAATTTTTAATGGGGCAGTAAATAAAAACTTCAAAAATCTCACCTAGAGACAGGGAAAGATATTCTTTTTTAAAAAAATTTAATTTATTGGTGCATTCTAGGTAGACAGTACAGTTACATTCATTACTGGGATCTTGTACCTTTACATGCCAGGGCTTGGTTCTCATTTTTTCCCCTTGTCCCTGCCCTCCCTTCACCCTCCCCTCCCCTCCCCCACTTCAAACACTTTAATTCCATTTTTACATTTTCTCATATTGTTTTCCTTTTCCCTTATTCCCCCTTCCCTATCCTTCTCACTGTCCCTACACCTTTGGTCCTTTTCTTCCTGTTTGCTAATTGTCCCATTAGGATCTTGAGTACTATTATAGTTTTTCACACCAGAGATACTATTCAGTATTTGCATATGTGTGCCTTATTTTTTCACTTAGAAATATATCCTCAAAATGTACCCATATAACTATGAGTGAATCTACTTTCTCATTCTTTATGGCTGAGTAGTATTCCATTTTGTAGAAAAACCACATCTTCTTTATCCAGTTTCCAATTGATGGGTAGATGGGCTGTTTCCAAGTTTTATCTATTACAAACTGTGCTGCTATAAACATGGGTGCACATATATCACTGTGGTATGATTCTTTCAATTCTTTCGGAAGGATACCCAACAGAGGGACGGCTGGGTCAAATGGAACCTCTAATCCTAGTTCTTTGAGATATCTCCATATTGATTTCCACAGTGGTTGCACCAGTCTGCACTCCCACCAACAATGGAGAAGGGTTCCTTTCTCCCCACAACCCTGCCAACATTTGTTATTGTGTGATTTCTTGATAGCAGCCATTCTTTGTGGGGTGAGGGGAAATCTCAGTGTTGTTTTCATCTGCATCTCTCGAATGACCAGTGATGTGGAGCATTTTTTCATGTATTTACTTGCTTCTTTTACTTCTTTGTCTGAGAAATGTCTGTTCATTTCAGATGCCCACTTTAGAATTGGGTCTTTATATTGGGGGGGCTGGTTGTTTTGAGTTCTTTATATATTTTGGATAATAGCCCTTTGTCTGAGGAGCAGCTGGTAAAAAGTTTTTCCCACATTGTAGGTTTTCTCTTAGTTCTGTTGATGGTTTCTTTTGAAGTACAGAAGCTTTTTAATAAGATGAGATCCCAGTTGTTGATTCTTTCTGCTAATTAAAGAGGAACAAAATATTGATACATACTACAACATGGATGAACTTTCAAAACATTATGTTAAGTGAAGGAAACCAGCAACAAAAGACCACATGTGTTAGTGTTTCATTTATATTAAATATTTAAAATAGGAAAATCTTAGGAGATAGAAAGTAGATTAGTGGAAGAAATTGGGGTACTGCAACAGGTAAACTACGGTCTCTTTTAAATCTACTAAAATACTCTAAGATTAGTTGTGGTGATGCTTGCATAATTCTGCATATATTAAAAACCACCGAGGGCCAGGGATTTAGCACATTGGCGCTGCTCCACCTGCCTTGTAAGTCCTGAGCTTGATCCCTGGTACCAAACAAACAAACAGACCAAAAAAAAAACAAAAAAAACAAAAAAAAAAACAAAAAAAACAAAAAGAAACACCAAACCCATCAAATTACCTACTTTAAATGAATGAGTTGTATGATGTGTGAATTATATCTCAATAAAGCTGTTATGAAAATAACAATACACAATTAATAATATGTAATATAAAGATAATAGACATATATCCTTAACGAATAAGTGCATTCATTGTATCTATGTCAACACTGATGGACATTACGACTGAACAAGTTTGGAAACCACAAATCATATTAATATATAAGCTTAAAATATTAAAGTTATTTATTTCTCTGAAACAAATGAGCACAAACCTGGTAGCTTGAAAGAACACACACTTGTCACCTCACGTTTTCCCCACTTCATGATCCCAGGTGTAGCTTCCCAGGGCCTCTCTGAGTCTCTCACAGAGCTGCAGCTCAGGGCCTGCATTTCAGAGTTTACACAGCGGGTGCTGGCTGCAAGGGGCCCTCAAGTCCTTCCGGTCTGGGTTCCTACCTTGTGGAGGCTTCGTTCATCAAAGTAAGCAAACGAGGCAGGAGAGAAACACCAATGACCATCTTTTCACTACTTCTTAAACTTTATTTTATGTAAAAATCACCTGGAAAGCTTAATAAAATACAGATTCCTGGGCTTCCCTCCCAGAAATTCTGACTCAGCATCGATAACGAACAGTACCCTTGCCAAGACTTAAAGATGCCAGAGGCACGAGGAGAAAAAAATCAGTATCAACCTTACCTTTATTTAAAACACAATCATTGGTTAATCAGGGATTGTTTAACATTAATTTTTATTTTTTGAAAGACTGTATTTAGAGCCCACTTGGGCCTCTTCCTGTCTCTCAGGAGCCATTCCTGTTCCCCAATAAACATTTCCTACTCTTAAGAAAGAAAAGGACTGCATTTAAAACATTACTTATTTTTGCTACAAGATTTTTGGCACCCCTTGAATTTTGTGCCCAAAAGGAACATTTCACTCCCTTCACTCTGCTTCCCAGACATTCCTGTGAGTATTGGGGGCTGCTCCTTTTTCCTTTTGAGATAAAATGACCCAGTTTTCTCTATGAGGAAATGCTGGGTGGGGTGAGACAGGCCTGGCTTTCACTGACTGCACTGATGCTCCGGGACGGAAAGGAACCAGTACTTTGATGTATTTGTTCTGAGACTGAGCGGAGTTGACTTCCAGGTATTCTTTGGACTTTCATTACTTGCCTACCTCCCACCCCAACCTTACCCTTTCTCAATAAACTACTTCTTTCCAGTTGGGACCAACTAACCTGAGAGAACAGAGCTAGTGGTGAAACATCAAGTATGTGGTGTGGAGGGCCTAGGGTCCCGTGTCTGTGACATCATCATGTAGAAATAAACATCAGTTGCTAAGTATGGGTGGGAAATTGAGACACTTGTGTTTTGCCACAGCCCATCTATACCTCATTCCAAGGATCTGATTACTGGTGCAATCAGGCAAATATTGTCCTATGGCTTTTTTACCACCTTCACCACCTATGGCTTTTATCACAACCTTAAATTTTTAAAAAAAATTATTTTTACTCATGTATGTTTTCAGTACATAATGATTACACTCATTGTGGGGAATTGGTACAGGTACATGACACACCTGGATTCTTTTCTTCAACTTCCCCTCACCCCTTTGAAAAAAAAAGTTTTTCCTAGTATCCAATTCATTTTTATAAGTCCCTATAAACTATCATACATATAGATTAACAGCAAAACTAACAGGCCAAAAAAACCCCATATAAAACACCTAACACAATTATATAAATCAAGGTGTGCACTTTTACATACATTGCCCATGCTGAATTACAATAACTTTTCTCTCTTTTTATTTATTTATGTATTTATATATTTACTCATTTATTTACTGAGACAAGGTCTTGCTATGTAGTCCAGGCTGGCCTCAAACTTATGGCAACCCTCCTGCCTCAGCCTACTGAGTGCTGAGATTACAGACATGTGCCACTATGCCTAGCTGCACTTTAATTATACTGGGTTTCTTATATATGAGAAACCATATGATATTTAAGTTTACAAGTCTGATTTATTTCACTTAACATTATGATCTCAAGGTACAACCATTTTCCTACAGATGACTGAAGTTTATCCTTCTTTGTATGAATGTATGAATACCACATTTTCTTTATCTATTCATATGTTGATAGATGTATAGGCTGCTTCCAAGATTTAGCTACTATGAATTGTGCTGCTAAAAGCATGGGTTTGCACACATGCCTGTGGTATGACATTTTTAACTTTTTTGAGAAGATATCTAGAAGGGAAAGAGCTGGGTCTAATGGAGCTTCTAGTTTTAGTTTTTTTAGGAATCTCTATATAAATTTCCACAGTGGTTGCACCAGTCTACACACACACACCGATAACGAAGAAGGCCACCCCACGGCACTGCAGCCTTTCCAGCATTTGTTATTATTGATTTCTTGACAGCAGCCATTCTTTCTAGAATAGATGGAATCCCAGTGTTGTTTTAATTTGCATTTCTTGAATGAACAGTGATGCTGAACATTTTTTCATGTGTTTATTGGCCACGTGGACGACCCCATGTTCTACTGCCAGCTGGAGCAGTAGCTGAGCCCTTTTTTTATCTTGTTGATAGTTATAGAGGTCTCTGAGTGTCCGGATGTCTGAGCATGGTGAAATGAATCCCGGCAAATCAATTCTCATCCCCTCTGCTGCTGCCGTTCTACAGCATGTGGCTCTGGGGTTCTCTTCTCAAAGTGACGTCGTTCACCTTTGCAGTTCTGAGCTGGTGAAGTGTGAACCTTGTTTTCTCACATTCCCTCAAGGCATTTTTTTCTATGGTCCTGTTCCAAAGTACTTTTTTTTTTTTTTTTTTTTTTTTTTTTTTTTTT
>NW_022900949.1:45748675-45864624 GCF_012274545.1 Fukomys damarensis | reverse complement strand
TTTTTTTTTTTTTTTTTTTTTTTTTTTTTTGGTACCGGGGATTGAACTCAGGTCCTTGCGCTTGCAAGCAGGCCACTGAACCGCTGAGCTAAATCCCCGACCCCAAAGTACTTTTTAATGCAAAGATTTTCAGCAGCCAAGTTCTCCCTACACTGTCTTTGCAGGCCCCAACTTTACCAAAGCTGCTTTTCTGGCCAAACTCAAGATTTTTAAAATCATTCTTTTGGGCCACTTACTCTTGATTTCCAAGGTAAAGATGGCTAAAAGTCCCCGACAGTAGCCATGCTATTGCCTCAATGTTAGACTGCTTTGAAATTTCTTCCACCAGATTAATTAGTCTACCATCCTTAATCTCAATCTCTCACAAAGTCTTAGGTCAGGAGAAAAATGTAAACAAATTTTCTGCTACAGCATAACACACATGATATTACAGGAGAAAGGAGTCTGTAAACAGGGAAAGGACTCTTTGGGCTTTCTGGCTAATCTGGACCAAAAAAGAGGTAAAACTTTACTGAGGGAACAATTAATAAGACAAAAGAAAGCTGGTAAACCAGCCAGGTTTATCCTAATTTGTCCTAACTAAATTAGCTTGGCTGCCTCTTCCCACCTTACAAAGGAGACAAAGAGTGCTCCCTGAAAAGACTGTTCTCTCTCTCTCTCTCTTAGAACTACAGTTTTGTCCCACCTTGAACCCGCCTCACCTCATGGCTTTGTCCCATAAAACACCTTTTAGAAATTGGGTGAGTGGGCAACCTGCTTCCAGTCCCCCCTCTGTCTCTCTTAGACAGAAGCTTCCTTTCTCTCAATACATTTGTCTTACTCTTAAAAAAAGACCCCCCCACCCCCTCGATGTGTGTGTGTGCAGTAGTGGGGACTGAACCCAGGGCCTTCACACTGAGATATATCCCTAGCCCCTTTTTTTTTTCCATTAAATTTTTTGGTACATTTAAGGTAAACAATGCAGTTACATTCATCATTGGGACCTCGCACTTTTACATGATGTATCTTGATTCTTATTTTTCCTATTCTCCTGACCTCCCTTCACTTTCTTCCCTTCTTTTTAATTTTTAAACTTTTAAGATGGGGTCATGCTAGGCCACTAAATTTCCCAGTTTGGGCTCAAACTTGTGACTCTTGCCTCAGCCTCCTGTATGTACTTGCTACCATGCCTGGTTTATATCAGTTATTAAATTTAAATTTGTTTAACCTTGGAAAATGGTTACTCAATGCATTACTAGAACTTTAACAGGGCCCAGCAGAAAATTTAACCCAGACAATTCAATGAAAACATTTTCTAAAGTTAATACATGTCATTTATTGAGAAGTTCCTATTATCAGACCCTGTTATACTATCTGACAACAATCCTGAAAGGTTATCTCCAAATTTACTAACCCTTAAGCACTGTGGTAGGTACTGGTGAAATAGAACGCAAACAAAATCACCTTTGGGAAACAGTTTAGGGTGAGGCAAAATGAAATCAGGTGAACTAACAATTACCTGACAGGAAGATGCAGAGTGCTCAGAAAGCAGAACTGGCTGTGTACATCCTCCCCTAGCCTCATAGATGTCCTTCCTTTATTCTGTGAAAACCTATGTTGCTCCTGAACAAACCTGCCCCAGAACTTGGAATCCCTCTCCTCACGTGACTACTAGCCTTTGTTCAGTGTAAATCACTTGCTTCTTGTCTCCATGTGAACTCTTTGTTTATTCTCCAATCCTGCTCTCAATATGAACTCATTTTCTTCTGAGCAATAGTCTACCATGTTCCTTTTGGTCAAGAACAGAGCCGGTGATTGGAAATAGAGAAGTTTTTCTGTGTTCTCAGTGAACTCATCTAAGTTCAGCCTATGCGGACACCAATGGCCAAGCTGACAGAATATTACTCTTTTTAGCTGTGACCCTCTATGTGAGTTGTATGTCTGTTTCCTTCGGAGGTTCCAGCAAGAGACGACTGGGAAATATTTAGAATGCTTCACTCTTCACTTGTGCAGTTAGGGAGGAGCTTCAACTGGATTGGCTTTGAGATCTGCCCCAGGGATTTGTGGCTGGGTGGGTCCTGGAGGCACAGCCTTGGGATCCACACCTGGTATCTTGCCCCTTCCCCTCCGGCACTCTTTCCCTGCTCTGCTTTCCAGCTGTCAGGAACTAAGCAGCTTTGATGTTCCACTTGGCCTTGGAGCCGGCTAACCACGGACTGAAACCGTGAGCAGGTGAAACCTCTCCTTTAAATTGCGAGTGTCGGGTATTTCGTCTCTGTCGTGAGAAGACTGACTAATGGGATTTGTGTAGTTACATGTGCTTTCATGTCAATTAACAGCACCACAGATTTGAAGGTGGCCTTAAAACTCCTTTTTAATCGCCTGTCTACTCGACTCTTCAGATAGGGAGGAGGTAGAGTGATTACGACACAGATATAGGTTGATTCTTAGTCTCCCAATTTGCAATCTGTGCATCCTAGTAAAACTCCTTAAGTTTATGAAACCTTAGTTTCCTCATCTATAAAATAGAGATGAAGGTGGTGCTTAACTTATGAAACTTGGGAGGCCTAACCCACTAAATAGCATAGATAATATATATTACTGCCCTAGAAAACTGGTCTTTCAGCATTCAGGTACCAAAAATTGAATCTGCTATGTGCCCAGACCAGTTTTAGCTGTTAGGTACACAACAGTGTATTATAACAGTATAACAATCACAAGCAGAGAAAGAACTTGTTTTCTGGAGCATCATAATGGAAGAAACAGAATAATACTCAAATAAACATAAAGCTATGATATGATTTCAGAGAGTAATAAGTTCTCTGAAGGAAAATTAATCACTATAAAGAGTGAAATAAATGCTATCAGAAGGTGACACCTTGGAGGTCTCTTGGAACAAGTGACACTTGAACAGAGGCCTACATGGAGGAAGGGAGTAAAACATGTGGCTTTCTGACAGCAAAACATAGCATGAAAGTAGATGGAGAGGGGCCATGATCTGGAAAAGAGTGGAAAATACTTGATTTCTCTATTATATGTCTCCTGCTGAATGTTACTTCTTTGAGTACAACAGTGGTTCCAGGTAGTGTGACTCTTGGGGCTCTGCCTTCACGTGGGTTACACTCCTTGATAAACTGATTTGGTTGAGTAACCCTGAAAAGGAGTAGAAATTTGATTCTGGCTCTACTTATGTAAGTGTACCTGTCATTCAAACAGGTTTTTCAGAACTTGGGATCCCAGAATTTTAACCTAGTAATAAATTAACTGAGCTATGTGGGAGATGTCAAACACTTCCACTTTACTGGTAAGTAGCTGCCAAGACTGAGCTACCTCTTAGAGATGATAAAAATATGTAAAAGTGATTTTCACATTAGGATGATATTTTATAGGCAGATTTTCCCTCTTTGTTTTTTTAAATCATAGGTTTTTCTAATTTAAAAGCTAAAGGAAATGAAAAGTACAATTCATGTACCAGGCATTTTAATTATGATTATTTTTGGTGGTATTGAGGATTGAACCCAGAGCCTTCCCACCGAGCTACATCCCCAGCTCTTTTTTATTTTTTTGAGACAGGTTCTCACTAAGTCGCCAAGTTGCCTCATCTGTTCCTGAACTTGTGATTCTCCTGCTTCAGTCTCCAAGACTGCTGGGAGTATGGGCATGCACCATCGTGGTTGGTGCCAGGAACTGCAGATATGGGCCTAATCTTCATGATGATCCCAAAAAATAGGAATCATATCTTCATTTTACAAATGGGGAAAGAGAGTTCAGAGAGGTTAAGTAATTTCCTCAAGATTGAACCAATAATATCCAGCAGAATCAGATCAATGTCACCTCAAAGCCTGTGAGTCTCTGCTCATAACATTGCTTTCCTCTGGCAGTGACTTATAATCATATTTAGCAGACCAGCAACTCTCATACAGGTTATGAGGGTATTTTGTAGGAATGTGGGGAGGGAGAGTTCAGTGCAAGCTGGTTGTGGCTACCTGCCAAGAACAAGGCTTGAGAGAGCACAAGCAACAATGGTTGTCCAAGAATGAGGCTTGGGAAAATGCAAGGAATAACCGCTGCTATAAAGATTATAATGCTGTGAATTTCTGGTGCAGCCATGCTGGGCAGGATGATGGCAGTCAGATTCCTTCATTCCAGATGCTATGGTTAGATAAGGAAAATAGGCAATGTATCTCTTCCTTTACTACTTCTTGCTGATTGGAGTGGTGATTACTGGAGTTTCAGCTGTACTGGAGAAGAAGAGCCATATTGGTGTGGTCTTTGGCTACTGCCTATGAAATGGCTGAAATCCTGCTTGTGAAAAATCTTTGAAACAGATTGATTAGTCCTGGCAATAATAAACAGGTGAATAGAAAGAGGAGGCCAAGCACTATAAAGGGAAGAATCCTAGATGGTATTGTGGACTTTCATGAATCCTATGAACTCTGTGGAGGGGCAGCCCTGAGACATTTATTGTACTGCCTGAACCTCTGTTATGTCCTTCAGAGCTGCAGTTACATTATCATGATTATCTGGAATAAAAAGTACAACATGTTATATGAAGCATGGAGCATATGCCCCCCTGGGTAGACTTTGCATGGGGGCAATGGATCCCAGGCAATTTTATCATTGGTTCCATCTACATAATCACTGGGAGTTTGGCAGTCTCTAGGCTAGAATAAACAAACTTTACAAAGGCATTAAAGCACATATGTATGACCAAAGCATGATCATCGAATGAAAAGGCAGATTGGGGAAGGAGCCACATTCAGATGCTGTTCTTAAGGGGTTGGAATAGCAATTGTAACCTGCCAGAGACTCCCACAGTAAGTCTTTAGTCTGCACCTGTCCAGTGTGTGATTCAGGGTTGAAGAAAAGCTTAAGACAGAGTTAAAGAAACAGTGTGAACTGGAGTGGCCAATGCTCCTATGGCAAAAGGCACTGGCCTGTCTTTTCCACCTAAGTTTATTATTCATCAGTCAGGGTAAAAGGTGCAATACATGTAATATCCATGGACCCCGATGCAGGCAAGCCTTTAAAGAGAAGAGTCAAAGCATTTTCAAATTAGAAGTAAGACACAAAGTATATGGTTCTAATTGGAGCATTGTCCTTCAAGCTATGAAGGCACTAATTGTGGGAATGGAATTTGGGTGCAATTACTCCAACCTCAGCTACGGATGTTGTCTCCTATGGGGCCCACAGCTTCACAGGCCATTGCTCTGGTCTTGGCTGTGGATGTTAACGGGAAGTCATGTTAACCTGAGTGCTACCACATTGCCCATGAAATCCTTCTTTGAGTCACATAGCTTCAGTCAGACTCACTTCCTAAAGTAAGACAATCAAGGGATTTAACTCTTTGCAGCCTGTACTGCTTTCAGCATGTTTTGGGCATAATCAATATTGTGGACTCTGGCAGTAACTAGCTAGATTTTGTAGTTGAAAACTGTCAGCAGGGGTCAGTGATCACAGCCCCTTTTTATATGGAGCCTATATTATTATGACTATAATGTGTTTTTGTTATACAGTACTTTTCTACTGAATGTTCAAGTCAAGTTAAACTGAGACCTGTGTTAATTAAAATTAACCTCTCGATATCTATCAAAGTCAGTCAAGGGTCCTCAGACATTACTTTTGGAACCATGTGCAGGGCCTTTCTGCTCCTCTGATAGTATTAGCTGCCAGGATGGAGCATGTCCTTCCTTGACGATGTAGCTTCCTATGGAAGCATAGAAAACACTATTTTTTTTTTCTGGCAACCTTCCTTTTTAGCACACCATAGCTTGGTCAGCTCTTATCCACTGGTGTCCAATAATATCCCTATTCAGAAGGTTGGAGGACTTACCAAAGTTGTAGGATCCTATAGAAAAATATCTCTTCATGTTCTAGGTCCTTGTGGACCTTGGAAGACCAAAATATTGACTGTCCTCTTAGGCCAGTTACCTTTTAAACTTTGATTTAATATTATGATATTGATATCATGCACCTTGAAATATATAACATGACCAGGGAACTGTTATTTAATTGCCATCATGGTTTTACAGAATGTTAACAGATGACAGTTATAAAGCTTTGTAGAGAATACTTGAGGGCATACATTTTAGCCTAACAATCAC
The DNA here is from genome assembly GCF_012274545.1 of Fukomys damarensis. Classification (NCBI taxonomy): domain Eukaryota; kingdom Metazoa; phylum Chordata; class Mammalia; order Rodentia; family Bathyergidae; genus Fukomys; species Fukomys damarensis. The sequence continues at coordinate 45,858,541 of NW_022900949.1, read as the reverse complement.
GATGACATCATTATATTAATGACATGAAAAATTTTTATATCCCTCAATAGAATGCCATCTAAGAAGAATGCATCTACCCACAGATGTACCTCATGTGACATTGCCTGAACTGCACAGTGTTTGAGAATCTCTAAGTGTGGTAACTCAACATAACATATGGATAACAATGCTGGCTGTCTCATGCTGGATTAGCATGCACATCTGATCACAAGTAGATGTGAAACAAGCAAGGGAAAGCCTGATGCTTGAGCATAAATGTTTACCATCATAAATAACCTTAGTCTGGAAGTCACCAGTATGATGAGATGTTTTTCAATTTTGTATCTTGGAAGAGCTGTATACTTGTGACATAAATTTCATACATTATGAAGTCAGCAATAGTGAGTGTCACAAACCAGGTCAGTACCGCCCAAGGAGGCAGTCCTGTCTTGTCTTCTGTCATCGTCCCTGCCAGTCATGCAAAGAAATCTCATGTCCAATCTCAATTTCAGGAATGAGAATTAAAGCCTTTGTCTGAGAGTACCAGTTAGATCAAAGAAGAGAGCTAGGACCTGGGGAGGAGTGATTGATATCTGAGAATTAGGGCCATAGACCCCTTAGTCTTTTTTGAGAAACAAAGAGCTTATAGAAGGAAGAGTCTGGGATCCATCAAACCAAGAAGAAAATATACATATTTCTTTCTATACAAATTTCATTCTCCACAAATGTTTCTTTGACATACTTAAGCCTTCCAGTTCTTTTGCCATCAAAAACCTTATCCTTGACTGGGGATTTAGCTCAGTGGTGCCACCACCTGCCTAGCAAGCACAAGGTCCTAAGTTTGAATCCTCGTACCCAAAAAAGAGAAAGAAAACCCAAAAGACAAAAAACCTTATCCTACAAAATTCTCTCACATCAAAATATATATATTTATTCTTAAAGCTTTCTCCATTTTCTACTATATCCTAGTTACTATAGCTTTTTCATTATAAACTTGGCTGTTGCCACTTGAATTTTCCTTTTTTTTTTCTTTCTTTCTTTGGTACCAGGGATTGAACTCAGGTCCTTGTGCTTTTGGGGCAGGCAGCAGAACCACTGAGGTAAATCCCCAGCTTGCCATTGGATTTTTAAAATGCATTTTTTCCTATGAAATTTGACTGGCTGCCAACTAACTTTCAAGTAACCTTGAATAATAAAGATTGTTAGCATCAGTAGAAAGAAAAGCAAGTTAAACTGAAATAGTAGTCTGAGACTTCATAATGCATAAGAAATTTTTCAAGCATATTGATTAAACAAAAATACCCACTAAAATTGGAAACCAAGAATAAATTGATTAATTTTTGTTTTCCTAAGCTTAAATTTTTTATTTCCCCTTTTTAGCCTGGTCCTTGTGACTGAGTTTCCAATTGTTAGAAGTGAATTTGTTTGTTTAGGTTTAAATAGAATTGTAGAGGCAGCAAACATGAGGCTTTAATAAATTTGGCTATCCTGAAAAAGAGTCAAAAACAAAAAAGAAATTGTTGAGCTCAAAGCAGTCATAGGTCTTATAACTGGTTTCTAGCATAGATTGAACAGACAGACAAACACTTAGAAATCTAAATCAGAGTGTACTTTTTGATATATCAATAATGAGTGTACTTGAGCAGTTTTAGAAATACTGATAGAAGTTATTTTTGCTGATTTATGTGTCTCAGTTTGGCATAATTTACTAGCTTTTGACTTCTGTTACCTTTAGCTATTCCTTTTTGCAAAATAGACCCAACTGGCATATAGTATTATGATTTAGAGCCCCCTTGTAGGGATCTATGTCTGGGGTGGGCAGAGCAATTTTCAGAAGAGAGGGAGGGAGGTAGGGAGAGAGAGAGAGTGCGCTTGGGTTGAAGGGACCTCCTGTCACTTGTTGCTTCCCTGTTGGTAGTTATCAACATCTCCAAGAATTTGGAAATCAGACATGCCAGATTCAGGCCATTGGCTGGCATTATGTAACTTGTACCTGGGTCAAGCCATGAAAGAATAAAATATGAGACATTTAGGCTGGATATCCCCTTTTATTTTATTTTATTTTTTGGTACCAGGGATTAAACGCGGGACCTTATGTTTGCAAAGCAGGTGGCAGCACCACTGAGCTAAATCCCTGGCCCAGGATATTCCCTTTTAAGCCAAAGAGTGAGAGAATTTTTAGAATGCAGTAAAAAAGGGTAACTACCAGAATTTGAGAAACTTGGGAGCTCATAATAACTAATATGACAATGGTTGGAAATCTGCAGCCTTGTGTTGGGGCATTCTCCAAACAGGACTAGGGACCTGGAGATTCTTTTGTGGACATGGCTCAGCTACATCAGAGAAGGTTTTTCCGAGAGATTGTGAAGCCACCCTTGCTCCAATGTCTGTGAAAGTCCATTGCAGAGCCTGGCCCTGTGAGACCTCCCAGGTACCTAGGGAGGAACCTATACTTCCTGGGTGTACTTTGGGGGAAGGTAGGGCCCAATCTTACCAGTCTTAAGCTGGATAATGAAGTGTCCAATGTTGAGTAGAGGGTTAGCAGGAAATGGCAAATGACTTCTGTAACTCATAAGGAAGAGGTGAAAAAGAGAGGGTGGGGGTAGGTCACAAAAGGAAGAGGTGGGGGATATTGGAGTAGTGCCCTTGACCCCCTCTTCATATAGGTCACCAAATGTTAGGAAAAAGGAAAAGTGACAGTGGTACAAGCTCAACTGGACAGGCTTATTTCAAAGCAAATCTGAGGACTGCTGTGGCACTACAGACCAGACCAACAGCTTTCACATAGGTCTTTTGTAGTGTCATGGAGAAGGATGAGTTCAGTGAAAGGGGGTTGTGGCTACCTGCCAAGAACAAAGCTTGAGAGAGCACAAGCTACAATAGTTGCCCAATAAGGAGGCTTGGGAAAGTGCAAGGAGTAGTGGCTGCTATCAAGAGTAAGGCTGACAATATTATGAGTCCCCAGATGCAGCTTTGCAGAGAGGAGGTGGTTTAGAGGGATCTCTGATCAAGGGGGCAGCAATCGGATTCCTTCAGGAATATCATAGTGGAAGGTATGGTGGAGTTCACCTGGCCCTTTCATGACAGCTGGGAAACAGGGCAGGGGGAAAAAACACCAGTGACAGATACTTTCCAAAGGTGCACCCCCATGACCCTCCTCCTTCAGCATACAACTATGAACATCAGTGGATTAACCCACATTGTCCCCATGTTCAAATGGATGATTAAGACTAAGTGGCTCAGAACCTGTACCAGAGCTGTGTAGTCAACAGTACTCATTCCACATTTGGGCTCAGTTATTATGATGAATTGTTCTGATGTTATCAAGTCCTGGTTTAAACAGTACCTACAAGTACTGCTATAAATGGCTACTTAATTGTCTCAGTGAATGCAGGAGACAAGGGCTCAGTGCCCACAAACCTGCTAACCCCATTCTCTAGCTTAGCAATGTTTGCGTTTTTATAAGAGGGTATCTATAAGTCTGGAATGATGTTCCCTGTCTAGAATGCATTGTGTCCTGCCCTCCAACTCCAAGTTCACTTTCATATATCCTTTAAGAACCAGCATGAATATCACTTTTCTCTAAGTGTTTTCTGAATCCTCCAGAGAATAATTTTATCATTACTTCTGTCCCCTAGCCTTCATACATACCTACATTATAACATAAAGCCACGTATTCACCTGCTCTGCTGTCCTGGTAAACTGTGAAACACTGTAGGTACAGATTACATTTGATTCTGCTTTAATCTCCCCTGTGACTCCCAGAAACTACCAGCACACAGTGGGCACCTGTAAATGTTTACGGACATAAATCTCCTTACCAGGAGAGGAAGCTAACCAGCCGGTTCTTGGGTGAAGGGACAATTGACTTGCTGTAGGCAAATTGTTTAGCTGAGTAAACAGACTGTAGTTGGTTGGTGCTGCTATCTTTGTAGAGGAGAGATGGAGCTGCTTGCTGATAAATCAGTAGAATGAAAAGCAAGATAATGTTCAGTTTCTTGATGAAAAGATTATACTTACGTCCTCCCCCAGTGACCAAGTTATCAAATGTTTTGTGTAAGCTAATGGTTGTATAAGTATGGCTTGCCTTTTAAAATTTTTTATCATTGTTATTATATGAAATCATTTGATCCTTTCTCACTAGATAGATTTAATTTGAGTAAATACCCAGCAAAAAAATTAAGATTCTGTCTTTAGAATGGTATTCACTTTAGTCATTTGGAAGACATGCCAATACCCCTTAAAGTATTACCACTGAAATTAATACCATATTAAAGTATATGTCCCCCCTCTCTGCCTACCTTTTCTCTTGGGGGAGCTCTGGCCTTCTCCTTCACCTGGAGGTTAAGGAGATGCTGGAGATTGAAAAATCTCTACCTCTTCTTTTCTACCTTTCCTCCCTTCTTTCTTCCTTTCCTTTGTCCCTTGGTCCCTCTCTCCTCCTCAAATATTTAGTGAGTACTCACAATTTGTCAGGTCTTGTCTTAGGCATAAAATATGTGAAGGAGCTATCCCATGCACTCCTCCCAACACTTGGTTTCTTTTTAGGCTTTTTATTTACCAAAAAGGAAAGATAGAGGAGGGAGGGCCTTTGAATTGTGTAAAATGAATTGATAGAGTTGGTAGCTGATGATTAGTTTTCTGCCATTTGAGAAGTGTAAACTTTTCCACCAGCAGTAAAATTTATTATTTAATTGCTATAAATCCAGATTATTTTAACTATAACTACCATTTTGTATTGGATAAGATGAATATAAATATTCACAGCTCTTATCATTGAGAATTTTGTCATTAGGGATATGTACTCCATGCAAATCTATCTTCTTTGACAACATGATGAAAAGTTAGCATTATTAGGTATGTACATATCTTGGAGGAAACAAACTTCTAAGAATCCAATTTTCTCCTCTAGTGTTGTAGTCAGTATTTGCAAGAGAAACAGTATTTGCAGGACACAGAAATTTACAAGATTACTGACAATTTTCACCCATGAAGTCAAGTGTAGAAGAGTGCAAAAGATCTGTCTGTGTGCTAGAGATCCAAAGAATCAGTTGGAGACCTGGAGCCCATGGCAATGTCCCATGCAAGTCCACATAGGAGGTCAATGAATTTGTGATGAAGACTGAAGGGCTGGCACCAGAAAGCCCAACAGGCCAGTGGCAGGCTGAAAGGCTGGTGCTGGAGGTTGAAAAATATGTACCAAGAACCCTGAGATGATGCTCGAGGTGAAGGAGAAGGCTAGAGCTCCACTCAAGAGTACAGAAGCCATCCTTGGCAGAGGTGAAAACTGGAGCTCAGTTGAAGGAAACAGTTGAAGCTTATATGAAGAAAAGCAGCCAGAATGAAAATCAGTAGCAATGAAGCTTTTTCAGGGGAAATCACCATGAAATCCTTCCCTTCCATTCTCCTTTTATACCATTCAACAAGCTTTGGCAAGTGGATCTTCCATGCCCAGAACCACGCCAACTCTATTCAGCTGGGCATTCCCCAGTTAAGTTGACATTTGGTCGATTAGCCACCGCAACTAGTAATTCCCAAAGAGTGATTCTGAGATAATCAGCATTAGCATCCCTTGCAAACTTTTAATTTTTATTTCATGTATTTATTTTTTCATTGAGTTTATTGTTACTGTTTAAGTATACAGTACAGTTACATTTATCATTAGGATCTTGTACCTTTACATGACAGATCTTGGTTCTCATTTTTTCCCCATATCTCTGCCCTCCAGTCACCCCCTCCCACCCTCCCCTATGCTTGTGAACTTTTTAAAAAGGCATATTTTAAGGCCCCGATCAAATGTCACTGAATCTGAAACTCAGGTATTTTTGTTTCCTGCCCAAGTGTGACTGAGGATATCTGTAAAATGTGGTCTCAGACCCTCCTTCAAACCTATGGATTCAGTGATTGTGCTTTACCAAGCTTCTCAGATGACCTGTATGCATGTTACTTGTCCAGCACGTTATTGCTGCTTCAGGCTGGATTGTGCTTGGAAGAGCATCGAGCCAGGGCCAGGGATTGTTCCACTCCACTTCCCTCTGGTACTGAATGATACAGCTGTGGACAGGCATTTGCAGGCTTGGGCAGGGACAGGGTTTCTTGCAGAGCAGGAATTGCTCTTGTCCTGAAGTCTGGGTGTGGTGCTACTTGAAACATAATCAGGTTGTCTGCTGCTCAGAGATTGCTATTAAAATTAAGTTGTCAGGAGAGTCTCCATTTCTTAAGGTATATTTAACTTCGCTGTCTAGAGGAGGGGTGATAAAATTTCTAAAATAAATGAGTCAAGCAGATTTATAAAATAATAACTAATGAGAGAAATTTGGGATTTTTCTGAGCCCAGATTACCTCGGTATCTGAAAGTGTTAGTTCAGCCAAAATCAGTAATACAATTTGCAATTCCTCCATAGTGGGTTGGTAAAAGCCACAACTCAGCACCCAGTAATCAGAGTACTGTTTCTTTTGTACTAGGGATTGAACTAGGGTCTCTGCACTTGTGAGGTAGGCTGCAGAACCACTGAGCTATATCTCCAACCCTAATCAGAGTACCCTTGTCCATAGTGCAGTCAGGAGCCCACAGTGCCTTGAATAATGTGGCTTGAATCTGCTGTTTTGCTAATACTCTCACCCTAGCACTTGTTAGATACAGCCAATCCTTGCTATTTAAAGATTCAACATTGGCAAATATGCATTCTTGATAAAATTTAGCTGTAATCTTCAAATCAAAATCTGTGATGCTTCTATGGTCATTTGTGGACAGGTGAGAGCAGAAAAAAAATTAAGTCATTCAAAACACAAGATCACAGCCTCCAAGAATTTTTTTTAACATTTATTGAGTTTATTGGTATGTTTTAGGTTTACAGTACAGTTACATTCATCATCGGGATCTTTTACATTTACATGACAGATATTGGTTCTCATTTTTTCCCCATACCTCTGCTCTCTCTTCACCCCTCCACCCTCCCCCATTTACAAAAACTTTGTTTCCATTGTTTCATTTTCTCATATTTTTTTCTTTGCCCTTATTTCCTTTCCCCTATCCTTCCCACTTCCCCTACACCTTTAGCCCTTTTCTTCCTATTTCACATTATCAATTACACCATTTGGATCTTATTTACACTTTTAGTTTTTCACACCAGAGAAACTAGTCTGTATTACACATGTGTGTCTTATTTATTTCACTTAAGAGTATGGACTCTGGCCAGGCGAGGTGGCGCACGCCTGTAATCCCAGCACTCAGGAGACTGAGGAAGGAGGATCACTGCGATTTCAACACCAGCCTGGGCTACATAGTGAGTTCCAGGTCAGTCTCAACTACATAATGAAACCCTGTCTCAACCCCGCCTCCAAAAAAAAAGAGTATGGCCTCAATATGCATTCGTTTTTCTAGGGATGACTCTAGTTTCTCCTTCTTAAGGGCTGAGTAGTACTCCATTTTATAGAAAAATCTTATCTTCTTTATCAGTCTCCAACTGATGGGCAATCGGGCTGTTTCCAAATTTTAGCTATTACAAACTGGGCTGCTATAAATGGGAGTGCACATATATCACTGTGGTATGATTCTTTTAATTCTTTTGGAAAGATACCCAGCAGAGGGATAGCTGGGTCAAATGGTACTTCTAATCCTAGTTGTTTGAGGTATCTCTATATTGATTTCCACAGTGGTTGCACCAGTCTGCACTCCCACCAACAATGAAGAAGGGTTCCTTTCTCCCCACAACCCTGCCAACATTTGTTATTGGTTGATTTATTGATAGCAGCCATTCTTTGTGGGGTGAGGTGGAATCTCAGTGTTGTTTTCATCTGCATCTCTTGAATGACCAGTGATGCATAACATTTTTTCATATATTTCTTTGCTGCTTTTACTTCCTTGTTTGAGAAGTGTCTGTTCATTTCAGATGCCCATTTTTGAATTAGGTCTTATATTTGGGGGTCCTGATTTTTTGAGTTCTTCATATATTCTAGATAATAGTCCTTTGTCCGAGGAGCAGCTATCAAATTTTTTTCCACCTTGTAGGTTGCTGCTTAGCTCTGTTGGTGGTTTCTTTTGCAGTGCAAAAGCTTTTAATATGATGAAATCCCAGTTTTTGATCCTTTGCGCTAGTTCCCATGCTACTGAGGATTTGTTCATAAAGTCTTTTTCTATGCCAATGTCTTCAAGAGTTCTCCCTAACTTATCTTCCAGCAAATTTAGTGTTTCTGTTTCAATATTTATATCTTTAATCCACTTGGATTTTAGTTTAGTGCATGGTGAAAGATAAGGGTCTAGTTTTAATTCTTGGCAGGTTGAAATCCAGTTTTTCCAGCACCATTTATTAAAGACAGCCTCCAAGAATTTGACCAGTAAAGTCTATCAAACATTCATGAAAAATTCCTATTTTATACAGAGCATTTCAGGTAAATAGAGAATCATTTCATGAGTTTAATATATCTTTTATGTCTAATCTGGTCAATGGTAAATAAAAATCACAGAACAATCTCACTCATTACTATGATGCAAAAATGCTAAACAAAAAGTTGGCAAAGCAGACCTGGCAGTGAATATAAAATATAATGGGAACTAAATTAATTTCTCCCAGAAATATATATAATGATAACTTAGTACTAGAAAACCTTTCAGTTATTCACCACCTTAATAGTACTTCTATTAGCTCTATTATAAAAGAAGAATCTTTGATGAACATTAATAATATTCATACTTTAAAAAATAAGATTCATACTTTTTAAAAAGAAGAAAAGTTCCTAACGTATCAAGAAAGAAGCAACTTTCCTTAACCTCATAGAGTATCTCCCCACCCCCAGCGCTGAAAATATTGTGACCGGACTTTTCATAGGGACCTAATTACCACAGCAATGAGAACTGACTGTTTTTAGACTATCACTGGAGGAAGGTGGCTTATAAATAAGTTAATCTCATTCTTTATTCTTGAAAGCTTTGCCAAAAGTGTTGAATTTATAACCCCACTCTGGATTTGTGACTGTTACTAAGTACTCCCTGGGTGGGAATGGAGGATGAGATGGTGGAGCGTTGCAGAGACACATTTATAGTGCACGTGTCTTTACCCTCCCATGGCAGCTTTTAGTAATCAACCAGTTAATCCTGCACATGGTTATCTTAGGAGGACCCAGTCCTTGTGTGTCTCCATCATGAGACAGAAATGGAGCTGAGGGAGGGGTGGGAGTTGGTTAGAGGTCTGGCCAATGGCCCATGAAAAGTGCATGATTCTTTAGCTGGAGTGGATATGAGATGCCAGAGGTAGAAGGTGATAAAGAAACATGATCTCTGCCCTTATGCACACTGAGCCCTGAGCAAAACACACATGTAAACAGTAATCCTGACTCTGTAATCACAGCTATATTTGAACTGTCATAGGAGGAGCTGTGAGAAATTACAGGAGGAAATACCTGGCTTTTCCAGGAGTTTCAAGAAGATACTATTTGAATTGAGACTTGAAGTAGGGAAAGAAGACCTTTAAGTAGGCGAGAGATTAACTTCAGGGTGGACAGGGAACGAGTAGAATTCCAGGTAGAGTGAGGGAATTAGCAGAGGCATGAAGATGTTTCCTGTATGTGTGTGTATGGAAGAGATTGTGTGTGTGTGTGTGTGTGTGTGTGTATGTGTGTGTTGGTGGTTCAAAAAAGAGGCCGACACTGGTGGCTGAGGCAGAAGGATTGCCACAAGTTCAAGGCCACTCTGAACTACATAGCAAGACACATATCTCAAGAAAAAAGAGGTTAGGCAGATAAGAAGGGGACAGAACATTGTGGGTGGGGGGAAAGGGTGAGGAACACTGTGTTTTCAAGTCAGGGGTTTGTGGCTGCAGCACAGCAGTGAAAGATTTGAGTAATGGTCACTCTGACAGCAGGGGGAAGGGTGGATGAAGCAGGGGGACCCTGTGAGACCACTGGCTCTAGTGACAACCCACTCTAGAAAGGTCTCTGTCCTGGGGTTTCTGTGGTCTGTTTCCCTAAACTCAGCCTTCCCAGACTTGACTGGGTGCACAGCAGCCCCCTGGTTGGAATGTGAATCGTGATTCAGTAGGTCTGGGCAGGGTCCAAGTCACTGTTGTACTTACAACCTCTGGGGGACCCCAGTGCTCTGGGCCACAGACACACTTTGAGGAGCAAGACTCCAACTTGTTCGCACACTGGAACAGCCTGGGTTTTAAAAAGCTCCTTTTTTTTTTTTTCTCACATTTTCTGCCACCCTGAAAAATCTGATATAGGTGTTGGGCACTGGGAATTTTAAAAGTGCCTCAAGTAAAGCACCTTTTTGTTTGTTTGTTTGTTTTTTGGGAAAGAGTCTCATTATGTAGTCCAGGCTGGCCCTGAACTTTCCACAATCTTTCTACCTCAGCCTCCCAAGTGCTGGGATTACAGACGTGAGCTACCACACCTGGAATAGGACCATATTTTTTAAGATTTTGTTTAACATTTTTCAATCCCTGATACTTAAAAAAATTTTTTTTTCAATAGTAGAAAAATAAGGTGGGGGGAACATTGCAAGTAAATAAATGCCTTAGTTAAACAGTAATGATTAATTCAGTAGACGTGTGAGATAACTGTGAGAAGTTGCCGCGCAGGTTCTGTTTGCTTACTCTCCATTTCTTTACTGTTCTCCTTGGTGACCAAGAATAAACAGTAGGCCGGGAAGAGCCTGTGGACCACTGCAAGCAGCACTAGAGGGCACTGGAATCTGCGGGGGCCTTATCACTACCGGAGGCCGCTGCTCCCGTTAGCAACCAGGTGGAGTGAGGTTCCTGGCCCGCAGTGCCTCCAGATCTTGTGACCCTTGGGGAGATCCCAGGACTCCCCAGTGATTGGCTGGTGGTGCCTTTGCCTGTCAGCCAAATCAGTTAGGCAGCACAAAGAAGAGAACTGTTTGCCTCTTTCTTGGGTCTCTCCCGTCAACCTTCTCTCCTTGCCTTCAGGGCTTGTTGTAATATAGATACTGACTTTAAATTATCCCCCCCCCGGACAGAGGCGCCAGCTATCTTCTCCCACGCTATATTTTGCAACAAGCCTTGTTATTTCATACATGTTATTTTCTTTTCCATGCCTTAGAATGCTAGCTTGAACCTGTAGCAGGATGCTGCACAGGAGTGAAAGTGACTGACTCCCTTGGGTTGTTTCTGACTTTGTAAGAAATTCATTCACTGTGTCACCTTTTGCTTTCATTTGGGTCAGGGTGAGAGTACTCTTTAGTAGGTTAAGGCAATTTCTTTCTGCTCGGATTCTTTCAGCTTTTAAAATTATGATTATTATTGAGATCCATCCATCAAAATTTCTTCTACTTTTTTTTTTTGTTTTGTTTTGTTTGGGCAGGAAACCCAGGGTCTCACTGCACTGAGCTATACTGTCAGCCCTTTTTTATTTTTCATTTTGAGACAAGGTTTTGCTAAGTTGTCTAAGCTGGGGTCTAGTGATCTTTTGGCCTAGACTTCTGAGGCTCTTTTTCAATCTACTGAGATGATCACATAGGTTTTTTAAGGTAAAGAATTACACTAAATTTTTTTCTAATATTCAGTCATTCTTATATTTCTGGGAAAATCCATTTCGTTCTTGGTATACTTTGTATGAAATACTAGACTTGCTTTGCTAATTTTTGTTGCAATAAGATTGTTCTGTGGTTTTTTTGTATTCATACTTTATCAGATTAGACATCAGCATTACGCTAAACTCATGAAATGGTTCTCTTTGCCTGCGAGAGTTCAGACAGGACTAGAATTATTCATTTCATGAATGTTTTTGATTCAGCTTGCTGTTGAGTCCTTGAGGCTTGAGGTTTTCTTTGTAGGTTTTTTTTTTCAGCTTTAATTGAGTTTATTGGTACATTTTAGGGATACAGTACAGTTACATTCCTTGTTGGGATCTTGTACCTTTACATGACAGGTCTTGGTTCTCATTTTTTCCCCTTGTCCCTGCCCTCCCTTCACCCCCCTCCTCCCCTCCCCATCTACAAACACTTTATTTCCATCTTTTCATTATCTCACATTTTTTTCTTTTCCCTTATTACCCTTCCCCTACCCGTCCCACCTTCCCTACACCTTTAGCTCCTTTCTTCCCATTTCTCAATGTCAGTAATCTTATTAGGATCTTCTGTATTATTGCAGATTTTTCACACCAGAGAAACTATTCAGTATTTACACATGCGTGCCTTATTTATTTTTAACTACTCAAATTCCACAATGATTGGAGTGTTCACTGGCTTGCTTAGTACTACTCACCACTGTAGCCAGTGTCGAGATACCAACAATGTCCAGGCCCCTCTCCTTGACTTCTGGATGGCAGTCTTATGTCTCCTCACACTGCCTCCTGTCTGTGTGTGCCTGTGTATCCCAATTTCCCTTTTGTATAAGGACAGTAGTCATGCTAAGTGTCAACTGCAGTGAGAAGCTGCTGTTGTGTGTGTGTGTGTGTGTGTGTGTGTGTGTGTGTGTGTGTATTTTAAAGGACCAAGAGCAGGGGAGGCACCTGACTGGCAAGCAGTAGATCCACCATACAGATTCTTTTGTGGAGAAGAGCTTTGCTTTTTTCTACAGTTAAATGTTTATGTTTTGCTTTTGTAGAATAATGTAATAATTTGAACATTTGGCTTTTTTTTTTTTGTTTTTTGAGACAGGGTCTCACTTTGTAGAGCAGGCTGGCCATGAACTCACTATGTAGACCAAGCTGGACTTGAATTCACGGCAATTTTCCTGCCTCAGCCTCCCAAGTGCTAGGATTACAGGTGTGCAGCACTGTGCCTGGCTGGAACATATGAGATTTAAATAATGAAAGAGAGGTCTGTGGGAGTTCTCCTAGTTTCTTAATCTGTGCATAAAGGGTTTTGTGGTGAAATACATTTGGGAAGCACTTCAGTGCACCTTTGCATTCTCAGGGCATTATAAGGCACTGTGACTCATTTTGTCCACACTGAGGACTAGTCCAGAGTTGTAATATTGCATTCTCAGTCCATTTTATAATTTAAAAATTTTTTTTTCTCATTGAGTTTATTGGTACATTTTAGGTATACAGTACAGTAACATTCGTCATTGGGATCTTGTACCTTTACATGACAGGTCTTGGTTCTCATTTTTTCCCCTTCCCCTTGCCCTTCCTTCACCTCCTCCTCCCTTCCCTATTTACAAAACTTTTATTTCCATTTTTTCATTTTCTCATATTTTTCCTTTTCCCTTATTTCCTTTCCCCTACCCTTCCCACTTCCCCTACACCTTTAGCCCCGGTCTGAAAAACTATTTCACATCATCAATTATATCATTAGGATCTTATTTACAATTATAGTTTTTCATACCAGAGAAACTATTCAGTATTTACACATGTGTGACTTATTTATTTCACTTAGGAGTATATCCTCAATATGCATCCATTTTCCTATGAATGGATCTAATTTCTCATTCTTTATGGCTGAGTAGTATTCCATTTTATAGAAAAACCACATCTTTATCCAGTCTCCAACTGATGGGCAAATGGGCTGTTTTCAAGTTTGTTCTGAGAAAGGGTTTGCTAAGTTGCCCAGGTTGAGCTTAGGCTTGTGATCTTCCTGCCTCAGCCTCCCAGAGTACTGGGATTATAGGTGTATGCTGCCATGCCTGGCTAAGGCACAGTGATATATTAAAGGCTCTGAAAAATCTTGCAGTAACTGCTTTAATTTTATTTAATCCAGGATTTCTTGAATTCATTTTTACCAAAGAGCCTATTCTTTCATAATAATTATGTACCTATTATATCATTTACCATATATTTTATAATTTGTTAACAGTGTATCACTCATCGGTTTAATGCTGGGGACTCTACTGTGTCGGGAAAGACATGACATTCTGTCCTTTCTGTCTTCCAGTCCTGATAACAGGGTAACCATCCTGCTCTTATTTCTCTGTTCCCATTTACATTTTACATTTCCTGTCTCAGTTAAGTTTTGTGTGAATGGCAAGGGCCTGGCTGCGACTACTCTGATGAAAGAGGAGAATGTAGTTGTATTTATTGGTGTAAGTTTGTTCATGGGAGCTTTACACAAAAATTGTAAAGGCACCTCCTTCATTCCACTACACTTAGAAATACTACAAGCCAAGCACAAGATCTTTTCAGTCTTCAGATGTCTTGCTGATTATTTGAGAAGTAGTCATGCATCTGTTGGAAGCTTTTCCTTCTTAAGATCCCAATTTTAAAAGCATCAGTATTATAAAATGTCACTCCTGACTGGGAGGGTCATTTGTAAATGAGTGAGGAGACAACAGATCAGGTTGATGTTGATTTCCTTATTGCTCACCCCACCGGATTTTGCGGGAACTGTACCACAATTATTCTGAGGCGTCTGCTCCTTCCCACTTTCCTCCCACTTGAGAGGGGTGAAACAAATGGCTTGGGGAATCCCCCAGCCACGCAGCTGTGGCCTTCCTGGAGATGCGTAGGCAACAATAGGAAGGTGAGTGTGAGGAAGAGCGACCGAGTAACCACATTACCATCTGTGACAGAGCAGCAATCCTTCATTTCTTCAGGCAACACCTGGAAACGGCTGCCTGAAGATCCCCGTGGGACAAAAAAAAAAAAAAAGGGCTGAGGAAAGGACAAAAATTCTCCCATCTTCAGCTCAGCCACTCTTTTTCCTTTAGTTTTAGGTCTGGAAGAATAGTTCTGATGAGACTATCCTCAGAGTGGGTGAGGCCTAGTCTGAAGGGCCCCGCGGAAGACACAGGGGTCCCGGGGCCAGCTGTACAGTTCAGAGGAGCTCTGAGGAGAGTTCCGTGTCAAGACAGAGACATGAGCTGTAAAGGACAAAAATTCTCTTAGCAAATTTTCTCCAAAGTCCCTTTGGCAGCCATAATTTAGGTTGGAGTCCTTCAGCCTAGAAGGGTGTCAAGCACATTGCTACATGGTTTTCATGCACTGGAACTTTTAATCTACAAAATACACTAAGATGTGGGTTCTGTAGTTATTTTATAGGTGTTGAAATTGAAAACTTTGCTTTCAGAAAGTCAAGCCACATGTCCAAAGTCACACACTGTGAAGTTTCTTTCCCAGACCTGACTGGCACTGGAATCCCTTCTCTGAGCCACAAGCCCAAATAGCCTAAATTTATGAGTGTGCACAGCATTTTATGACCAGAAATGCACTTTCCCATATATCTCTGTCCATCTCTGCTGTATTTGCGTTAGTTGGATTGAGTGAGGATGATTATTCCCCCAGAGTAGAAGAGAAAACTGAGGCACAGAGTGTCTGAGTGTCCAAGGTCCTGTAGTGCAAGTGATAACATTAAGGTTCCATTCCACATCTTGTTCAATTCCAGCATCTTCCCACCCTCATGCTGCTCTTTGAAGTCTGCTGTTTTCCAGCACTTGCATCTTTTTCAGCCTGAGGTATAGTCAGGATTCAAGGTGGGTACGGACTTGAGTCAGAATACATTTAATTAAAGGGAGTGCCTTGTAAAGCCCTCAGGATGAAAAATGATTGTTTTTAAGCATGACCATAAACAAAGCCTATAGTTTTAGTTTGAAATACAATTGTTCCACTGCTTGTTTCTTGAGTGTTAATAAATGACACATTATAACATCTCAGATTTGATTCAAAATAATCCAGCGGACTTGTGCTCTTGGATTGGAAGAATAAAGATTGTTAAAATATCCAAATTACTTAAAGCAATCTACAGATCCAGTGCAACCCCTATCAGAATTTCAATATAATTCTTGACAGAAACAGAGGAAACAATCTTTTTTTTTCTTTCATTGAGTTTATCAGTACTTTTTAGGTATCCAGTACATTCACATTCATCATGAGATCTTGTAACTTTTCATGATATGTCTTGGTCCTTATTTTTCCCCCTACCTCTGCCCTCTCTTCACCCTCTCCACCCTTCCCTATTTACAGAGACATTATTTCCATTTCTTCCTTTTCACATATTTTTTCTTTTCCCTTCTTTCTTTTCCCCTATCCTTCCCACTTCCCTTACTCCTTTAGCCTCCTTCTTCCTATTTCACATTGTCAATTATACAATCTGAACCTTATTTATACTTTTCATTTTTCACACCAGATAAACTATTCAGTATTTACAATTGTGTGTTCTACTTATTTCGCTTAAGAGGATGGCCTCAATGTGCATCTATTTAGCTATAAGTGACTCTAGTTTCTCATTCTATATGGCTGAGTAGTACTGCATTTTATAGAAAAACCACATCTTTATACAGCCTCCACTTGATGGGCACTTCAGAGGAAACAATCTTAAGAAAGTTGTTTTAAATCATAAGATCCTAACTAGCCAAGGTAATATTAAGCTAAAAGAACAAAGCTGGATGGAGGCATTAGACTACCTGACTTCAAAATATGCTGAGGCTGGGGATTTAGCTCAGCGGTTCAGTGGCCTGTTTTGCAAGTGCAAGGACCCGAGTTCAATCCCCAGTCCCACCCCACAAAATAGGCTGCAATGCTGTAATAACTCAAACAGCATGGTACTCGCATACAGATACATAGACAAATGGAGTGGAATAGGGAGTCCAAAAATAAACCAGATATCCACATAGAAAAGAAAAGACCTGACTCTATTCTCTTGCCCATTATAAGGACCAACTCAGAATGGGTTAAAGACTTAAATATAAGACTTTACAAAACTACAGGAGAACATACAAATGCTGCATGACATTTGTCTGGTCAGTGAGTTTTTAGCTAAAAAACATGAACAACAAAAGCAAAAATAAAAAGGATTACATCAAACCAAAGAGATTCTTTATGGAGGAATAGTCAACAGAATGAAAAGACAACCTAATGAATAAAAGAAAATATTTATAAATTATATATCTGATAAGTGATTAATACGTATAATCTGAAAAGAACCCAAACAACTCAATAGCAAAAATCAAATAATTCAATTTAAAAATGGGCAGGGCTCCGTGGTAGAGTGCTTGCCTAGCATGTATGAGGGTCTGGTTTAAAAAAATAATAAAAGACTAGAGTAGATAGTTTCTAAAGATGACAAAGGGAGAACAGCCTTTTTATGGTTTACTCCTGTAAAAAATGCTGATTGTCACGTCCCATCAGGAAAATGCAAATCAAAGCCACACTGAAATATCTCCTCACTCCAGTAGGAGTGGTCACTGATGATGACATGAGCTGGGGACACCGTGGAAAAAAGGAAACCCTTCACACCCTTGTTGGGAATGTGAGTTTTTACAGCTGTTAGGAGAAAAAAAAATGTGTGGACAAGTCTTAAAAATTAAAAATATGTGTATCATGTGATTGGCTTACCCATTACTGGATATATATCTGAAAGAAATGAAGTTAATACTTTGCAGAGACCTCTGCAGTCCCTTATTTGTTGCAGCTCCATTTACAATAGCCAAGATATAAAATCAACCTAAATATCTATTAACAGATGAAGGGACAGAGGAATTGTGGTACATGTATACATATTGTGAATACTATGCAGCCATTAAAAGAATGAAATCCTGCTATTAGGGACAACTTAGATGAGCCTGAAAAACATTAGGCTAAATGAAATAAGCCAGGCACAGAAGATAAATACCACATGATCTTACTCATGTGGCATCTGAAATAGCTAATCTTACAGAAGTTGAGTACAGTAGTGCTTACCAGAGACCTGGGAGGGTGGGGAGATGGAGAGATGTGACAAGTTGTCAATGGCTAGAATGTTAAACAGGAGGAATAAGTTGTGATCTTCTGTTGCATGGTTAGCTGACTTCTGCTGACAGTAGCACCTTGTATATTTCAAATAGCAAAGAGGTTAGAATAGTGTGAAAACAAAGAAGTGGTAAATTAATCTGATGGATATGATAACTACTCTGATTTCATCCTTACACATGCGGACATGTATCAAAACATCAAGTTGTATTCCATAGGTATATAAGGATATTATGTCAATAAAATAAGGTAAAATAAATACAACAGGTAAGATGGAGGGTAAGTAAATAAGATTGGTCACTTGTTGATAATCATTGACACTAGGTGATGGGTACTTGGGGGTTCATAGTAATATTTTTCTAGTTTTGTACTTGAAAATTTCCATAGTCCAAATTTTTTTCTATTTTTTTGTAAGAAACTTTTTTTTTATAGCCAACGAGTGACATCTATGGGTCAACCACTGGAACTGTCCTTGAAGAAGGAATAATTGTAAGCTGCTGAGAAGCAATTGCTGAAAAGCCCCTGCAGAGGACTTAAAAGAGTGAGATTCCCAGCCACTGCAGTACTCAGAGGGCCCAAACTTTGGTCAGTTGAGAGAAGACTTTCTGGTCACTTCCCTTTCAAAAGAAGGAAATATGCTGGGTCTGATGGCACACTCCTGTAATCCCAGCACTGTGGAGGTCGAAGCAGGAGGATGGTTATGAATTTGAGGTCATCCTGAACTATATATTCAGTTCAAGTCCAGTCTGAACTATATAGTGAGACCCTTTCTCAGAAAAAAAAGAGGATGAAGATGAAGAAGAATAAAATATATAAAGTGGTATTAGTTTTGATTTCCAGAGAACTTGCATCTAAATGAAATTGATTCCAGAAATTAGCCATTATATATGGAAATGAGGTGACCTCATTAAGAATAAAGAGGCAAATAATTGCTTGCATGTTCAGATTTACTTAATTTGTACCATACATTTACTAGTAATAATTTATTTTGCACTACAAATTGGACACAGGGATAGGGCTTTTCTAGCCATGCTTCTGGGTAAAATTCTAAGCTGAGTTTGAATGAAAATCAGTATCTTTTGCAGACAAATCAGTATCTGTTGCAGACAACATGCTGTCTCTCTGTTGGCTCTCAAAGACCCTTTTCAAGTTTCACGCACAGAGGAATGCTTCCCACTTAGGATGAAGAGACACCTAAATGTTTTCTTAGTTTCCCACCACTGATCTGACCTAAACTTCCTTTTTGACCTAAATGAAGGGCTCTGATTCAAGGGATCTTCAGGAAAGAGAGGCTTCTCTGGGAAGAGAAGAGCATAAGATGGGTGGTGTATCCTTAGAGATGAAAGAGAGCAGAGAGGGTGTCTGGGCTTCTTGGAATAGAAGACTCTATGAGTGGTGAGGGGTTTGGAACCTCTGGGATTTACATGTGATCGTGGACATCCCTTATAGATCCATCCGAGTCAAAGTCTTCAAATGAACAGTGTTTGACACCAATTGAGTGGACGGCATGGACAAGGGGTCTCTGGGGACAGAAAGCCTTGAAGAGAGTTCTAAAGAGGCATGGGTTGCATGTAGTGGTGTTATGCTTATAATCCTGTGACTCTGGGAGGCTGAGTGTTTAGCCTGGGTAATTTAGCAACTTAGACAAACCGTATCTCACAATAAAATACAAAAAAACAAAAAAAATGCTGGGAATATAGCTTAGGACAAAGCCCCTGGGTTCTAGCCTCAGTATGGAACAAAACAAAACAAAGGAGAATGAGAATGGATCCAAAATCCTGCTGGGAACTGATGAAAAGGGCTTGGAGATGGAGGTGTAACCTCAGGAGAGGTGAGTATGCAAGAATGCTTTTGGTTAATGCTGAGAATCTCACCAAATTTCATTGCTCCTGCCCTGATGTAGAGTTCCATCTTTCTCTCTTGCCTGGACAGAGATGTCTGAGCTCCTTCTTTCTGGACTGGATAGTAACCCGCTGCTCAGTCTGAGAAACTGAAGACATTGCTTCTGATGGGTCTCCTAACTACCAGTAAGCCAGCCAGGAAGAGAACACGGAAGGTTTCCTGTATACAGCTGTGAGTGGATGACTGACAGCAGTCTTGGGAGTGGCCTGGGAAAGTGATCTCTTATGACCCAGTCTGGCCTGGTTGCAGGTTGAGGGGGAGGATACACTCTGGGAGTTCAGGGATGCTTAGGAGGAAGCACAATGGATGAAGGGCGGAGGGGGCCAGGGAGGGATGAGCCTAGCACAGTATCTGTTTATGAAGCATCTCTGAGTCACTTCCTCCAACCTCCAGAGTTAACAAATAAACCATCTGACTCAAGAGGTGAAAACCCCACATCGCTCAACTCCACACTAAACAGCAACAGAGGCCCCTGGGCCTGCAGGGCCACTACTGATACAGTTTCTGCTTTCTGGTTTTCTACTCCGAGGAATCACTAAATAACAAATAGAGCAAAAGTCTCAAAATGTGCTATTTCTACTCTGTGGAAGCTCTCATTATCTAAGGCATTGGCCCCTTGCCAGCAGTATTCATATCACCCAAGAAATAGTGAGAAATGCACATTCTGTGGTCCTATGTTACTTACTTTTCTCTCATTGCTGAGACAAAATGTCCAACACCAAAGTTAGAAGGGAAGGTGTTTATTTGGCTTACAGTTCATAGAAGTTTCGGTCCATAATCAACTGGCTCTGAGGCTGGGATGACAAACAGGCATCTCAGAGGAGAAACAACATGGCGCACACAAGGTAGCAAAGGCAACAAAGGGTTTATCAACATCTTTATGCCCCTTATCTTATTCAGACTACCTGAATCAGGGCAGCGCCAAACTAATCAAACACCTGTAGGGGTTTAGAGATCACACACCTTTAATCCCACATCACACATTCCAAATTCAACTACCTCAGAAAAGAAAGTCCCGCCTCATCTGCATGAGGCTTCGATGGGGGAACATCTAAACACAGATCACCACACAAACTTCCCCTGACCTGGAAACCCTGAACTTTAGCCAGAACCTCAGCCACATAGAAAAAGAAATCTTCCAAAGTTCAGCCTTCCCTCTCACCCTTAGGTCCAACCAAGATGCTGTTTTGGAAATTTTTAAAGCTTTGGGAAATTTGAGAGGGACATACCTCCTTCTCTCGGATCATAAGAAGAAATATCCATTTAGTACATAGAACGAACTCAGGACTTCTTTCTCCTCAACCACTGACTGTGCACAGAATTGTAGTATTACAAAAAAAAATTAAAAGATATTTTTATTAATACAAACCCATGGCAAATTGTAAAACTGCAGATGCCCTATTAAAATGAAGTTCTCACAAGATGTATCTATTTACAGGATGTACAGATATCTTGGTAAGGTTCTTGGAAAGAGAAGATGAAAACAGCGTGGAGAGGCAAAGAATCAGTGCCACCTTGCTGGTTCCAGAATTATTCACTCTTGACAAGAGTCTGACCTTGAACACTGGCTGTCCCTGGGCAGGGGGGTGCCTCTGACTTCTTCACCATTCTCTGCTGCCTGGAGCACCTGCCATATCTTCTCCCTGCCTCTGTGTCTCTAACTCCTTCCTTTGGAGGGATTATCAGTACCTTGCTGCCTCTGGGAGACCAAGACTGAACATGCCCTGGTCCTGCCCTTGCTGTCCTTTCTGCCCTATCTGATGACTCTTCCCCTCTGTTCTCTTGCTTGTGGCCTCAATGGGAGCAGACTGTGTTCACTCACCAAGTACATATTCTCCGTTAGCTGAATACTGAATTCCACTGAATTGAGTACAGGGAAAGTTGTGTGACTCACCCACCAAATAAAAGTACAGAAAACCTACTTAAATTTGAATTTCAGATAAGCAATAAGTAATTTTTATAGAATTGCTATGTTCCATGAAATACTGGGATGTAGCTATACTAATTCTTATTTATCTAAAATTGAAATTTAACTGAATGTCTTGTATTTTATCTGACAAACTTCCTTTCAAGAACAGAGATTCCTATTTTATATGCCTATCCCAGGAGATGTATCTTCTTTCAGAAAAAAACATAGCCTTAAAAGTAGAGGTAGGCTTTCTGTGTATAGATGTGCTGTCTCTTAAGCCACCAGCTGCAGTTTTTTTTCAAGATCTTTAGCTTTATTAGCAGCTACTAAGCTATGAGATGCAAACCAACCAAAAACATTAAAGTTGCTTCGATACAGGTATGTAGAGATACAGTAGTACACAGAAGCAAAAATTTTATCTTCCAAACCCAAAGCCAACCTTGTGAGGAATCATGGTCTTAGCTTGTGGACAAAGTTACAAAGTGGCCTTCATGAGGTAATCTTCCCGGATAATGTGCTCTACTCGGATCCGGCTTCGCTCATCCTTCCCAGCAGCCAGATAATCAGCAATCTCCTTTCTTGCATTCTGAGCCAGTTCCATCTTTTTTTTTTTCCTCTAGTAGTTTGAGACGGTTTATGACTATTCTCAAATTGACTCGTAAACTCTCTGCTTTAAATCCAGAGCCCAGCATACTGCGTTGCTCCTTCTGACCAAACTCAGGTGTGAAAACCTCCAAGACGGACCATCCGAAAGGGCGGTTTCCCCAACCTCAGCACCCAGCTGCGCACTGTTTTATTGAGCATCTGAAATGGGACTAGTTTGAACTGTGTAAAACAGTCTATGTTGAAGAATTCTTGGGAAAAATCAAGTAAAATACCTCCTTAATAGCTTTTTAACATATTGGATATGAAAGGGAATTGTGACGCTCAACAACTAGGCCACACACACACCAAAAGTTCCGACTGGAGACTTTATTCAGGGAGCAGGAGCAGAGAGGGAGAAGGGGCAGAGGAAGAAGAAGGAGGAGGAGGAGGAGGGGGTGAGGGAAGAGGGGGAGGGCAGAGGGGGAGGGGAGGAGAAGAAGAGAACAAAGAAAGGAAGGTCCTTTTATTGGTTTTGGGCTGGGCTATTGCTTATTCATGAGGAGTGGGCTACTTCTATCCTATCACAGGCCAGGTTGTCTTTTATGGGTTCAGCTCTGCAGAAACAGGTTTCAACTTCTCTGTCTCGCTGTGGTCTTGGTGGGAGGGAAACTAAAGATAAGAGCATGAAGTCATTCTAAGAGCCAAGAAGCACCAGGAGAATGTAGCCTGTGATGGCAGTGTCACAACATACTTTAACATGATCCATTCCCTAACAGGTTACATGCCAAAGTGATTTTGGATGTACTAGGTTAAAAACTATTGTTAAAATTAGTTTAACCTGTTTCTTTTCTTGTATGTGGTTACTAGAATGTAGCTTGCATTTGTAGCTCACATTTTAACTTCCAGTGGGTAACATTGGCCTAGAGCTGGAGCCATGTTAGCGGGACCTAATGACCATCAGACCAAAGCCAGGTGCCAGTCTGCCCAGAAGGCAAGAGAATCTCCACATTATAAGCTTGTTGGGCTGAAATGGTTGAACATGTAAGGACTCCTTGAATGAAGTTTTCATTTTTCTTTTCTATCCTGACAAAAACTTGGTGATTTTGAAATGATTACAGAACAACGAATTGTGGCTTATATTTCCTGTTGTGTGCATTTGTCAGTTGTATGATGACAGCGGGCTGGGACATGGTGGGGGGCGCAGGATGGGTGGCTGTAGGAGGGGATTGAGTTGGGAAAGGCCTCAGTTCTTGGAAGCTTTTTGGAGTTGTTCTTTTTTATTTCTTCCTCTGATTTATGATTCCAGTTGATGGTGGCAGGACAACTTTGACTATATTTGCTAGAAGCAGATGTCTGCATTAATTTAGAATTTTAAGGATCAAAAACCGTAGAATGTGGCACTGGGAAATATGGAAGAAGCCAATGAAAATTATGTTAAGCAAATTAGATACCTGCAAATCCCCTGACTTCTGAAAAGTATTTATAGAACTGGGTTCTGAAACTGGAACATCTTTTTAAAACTGAAAATATTTTAAGATTTCAAAATTTAGATCTAGGATGTAAACTTTTTTGATCTGCCTCCCCCTCCCACCTAACATTTTTCTGAGGTTCCTGGAAAGTAAAGAAACATCAGTGAACACAAAGCATGTGAAAATACAGGACCCTCTAGAGGTCAAGTCTTGTTTGATGGTAAGAGTACGTGGTCTTTCATCAAGCTCCATTTAAAATCCATGCCAGCTGTGTCAAACCGAAGAGTCAACTTTCAGCTGTAGGATCCACTCTCCATTAATTTCCATTTTTTTTTTCAGCTTGATCTCACCGCGTTAGGTTGCCACAGTGTCCTCCACAAATGGCATGTCGCTGGATCCTGAGATTATTACACTCAGGATCTCAAAATGGGCACTCAGGAGAAAGGGGCAGCTGTCCTTCCATATCAGCCGGCAAGCAGCTCTCCCATCCCCTGGTCCTCTAGTAGGTACTGCTGCTATTATTCTGAGGACTGTTGTAGCCTTGTGTAGTGCACGACTTCAGCAAGAGAACTGTTGATGACATCGGCTCGTAGAACAAGGCAGAGAACAGAGGCTGTGGCACATGATGTCTCAAGAGAGGGAGAAGAGGTCACCTCTTTGAAAATGTGAGATTTCAGGTCCAGAATGTGTAAGGTGAGTGGTAGGTGATGACCAGGGAGTCTGGGTGGGTGGGAAGCTCTTGTTGCTGCCTGCCCTACCCTCTTCCCTCGGGGAATTCTGGATTGCCTAGGAGGAAATCTGAAGAAAAGGTATTTGGCTTGGAGCTCTTTCAAGTGAAGCTGGAGATTCTCTAGAAGCTTGTCATCCATTAGTAATTGCTGTCCTCAACCCACAGGAAGTTGAAGATAAAATGGAACTTGCTCGATAGAGGTGTCAGAACAAATGATATTCAGAAGTCTCAAGCTCAGGTCACTAGATCATATTGTTATGTGTCATATATTAGACTGTGGTTTCCTTTTCCTCATTTGCAGCCTAATTGTAGTCATGTTACTCATCATTGTGTTGTGCTTATACTCCTTTAGGATTCAGCAATAGGCGGTACAATTAATCATGGCATGTTTGTCGGGGAGGGGCAGAGTCTGGATCTTAACGTAATATTGGTGTGGTGGGGTTTGTCGGCAAGAAAGAAAAGGAAGAAGACTCCAGGCGCTTGGGATCTCCAGTCTTGCTTGAAGCAGGGGTAGACCAACAGGTGCATCGGTGACAGGGAATAGATAATTTCAGTGGAGTACTATTGCATCAGAAGTCATCTTCAAATTAGTGGGGCGGACAGCTATGTTATGCTCATAATTCTCGGTGTTAGACATTTGGAAAGGATATGGTGTGGATGGTTTCAATCTGTTGCATATTATGTGGGGCCCAGCTGGAAAGACTGAAGGGTGAGTGATTTGACAGATGAGGTGGGATTGATCTAAGGATTTGTTCACTCATATATCTTGTCGGACCTTAGTAAAAACTATTGGCCTGAATACTCACAAGGAGACTGGTGATACAGCAACGTACAGCCCCAGGTGTTCAGGATATCTCAGGACCACACAGCAGCCAGGATCCAAGAGCCAGAATCCCAGGAGAAGCAAGTGGAAGATGTATCCTTTTATGACTTAGCCTAGAAATCTTACAGCATCACTTCTGCCATCCTCTGTTAGTGTGGAAGTTCCGAGGCCCTGGTCAGAGCTAAGTGGAGGGAACATAGACACTACCTTTTGGTGAGGGAAGTGTTGGAAATCTGGGGACATGTTTTAAACATAAGTTCTCTTCAGACCACCATTTTTTTTTACATTCCTTCAATATGCAAAATACATGTATTCCTCCAAAGATCCTGCAGAAATCTCATACCATTATGAAATCCGGCTCAGACCCAAGGTCCAGGTATAAAGGCAATTTTTGGGTGTGGCTCCTTAATTCCATCTCCTGGAGTACACAGGTGCACAGATCCTCCATCATTAGATTGTTTTAAGGATTAAATAACTCAGTATTTGAAAATGTTTAGAAGTTTGCCTGGCAGGTTATAAGTGCAACAGGCATTAAATTCAATTGTAACATATTTATTTCAATAGTATGTATTTATTTTGAGGTGCAATATAAAGAAATACAACTGCTTTCAAGGATATTTTTGCATAGTAGGAGGTGAATAAAAATATTAAATTAATACTATATAGGAATTATGTGGAAATGGTAAAAATTGTGACAGTGAAAACTGAGTAATTAGGGTTGAGGAATACTCTGGATGAGAAAAAAATTCAGGTAATATCTAGGGTGAAAACTGACAAAGTTTGTTTTCTTTGGCAATGCTGGGGATTGAATCCAGGGCCTTACATGTGCTAGGCAGGTGTTCTACCACTGAGCTACATTCTCAGTCCCTGACCTAGTTTTCTGAGAGATTTCCAGAGACATATGACATTCACTCCTAAAACTAGAGAAGTCTGAAGAAAATCAGGATGGTTGACCACGCTCCATATCACTACAGCCTGAAATTCATCCCACAGATGTTTCTTGAGTACAATCATCTGGATCTTTTTGGAAGGCCTTAATAAGGAATATGGTCTGGGAAATTGGCAGAAGAAAGATTTCCCAGTAGGACCAAACACACAAGATTTCCATGGGAAGCACGTGCACAATTTGTTAGGGTTAAAAAAAAAAAAAAGATGTTTATGAGATCAAGAAATACAAGTTGCTGTAACTGTGGTTGTATTTGGAAATTGAAAAGGAATCTTTGGTTGTGGGTCAGGGAGAAGTAATTTCCTACTTGATGGAGAGCCTATTGTCTGGAGCCTTACACATGTGTGACATTTATTTCACTTAAGAGTATATCCTCAATTTGCATCCATTTTCCTATGAATGACTCTAATTTCTCATTCTCTATGGCTGAGTGAGACAGGGTCCTGCCAAGTCACTAAATTTCCCGGTTTGGGCTCAAACTTGTGCTCTTCCTGCTTCAGCCTCCCAGAGGGCTGGGATTACAGCTGTGTGCACCCATGCCTGGGTGATCATCTGTTTTTATCTGATTGATTAAAATCACCTTTCAGTTATGGTTTGGAAAAGCCATCTCACACAGATTGTTAGTTAAATATGTTCTCCCCCCAGAGTCAATTTAATGCAACAAATAGTCTGGCAAGTGCCAATTCAGAGCTCATTTCTGTGAGGTCATGGAGAGGAATGAGAATGGCAGTTGTTCCAAGTTTTGGGTAAGGAAAACATCACAGGTATCAATCATTCACTTTATATTGATGGTGCCATTTATGAGGAACCTGGTAATTTTTACCTGAAACTGAGGTTCATCTTATGTGAAATATGGTGGACAAGATTGAAGATTTGGGGATTGGCAGATCTAAGAAGAATTTATTGGCTCTGAGAACTTAGTTCTTAGGAATCCTGTCTTTTTCATTATAAACCTCTTCTAAAACTTGTAATGCCCAGGCTCCCTCTAGGCAACATTCTCTCTAATTATAGCTTCCCTGAGTCACTGGAAGCTTTTAAAATCAGAATGCTGAGAGACAGATGCACTATGAAAACAAATTTATTTCGCTGGGGGTATAGCTCAGGGGTAGAGCATTTGACTGCAGATCAAGAGGTCCCTGGTTCAAATCCAGGTGCCCCCTGTTCTTATTTTTTTCTAAAAGAATATGGATTGACCTTAACTTTAGATATTATCTCTTTGCCTTATGGCTGGTTGAATAATAACTGATGTCCCCCTGCATTTTTAATAATTGGCAAACTGAAGCGTAGGCTCTTTACATTCATTATCTCCTTCATTTATCGCTAAAATTTTATAGGACACACTATCAGCATTTTCATTTTATATCAGAAGACTGAGATTCAAAGAAGCTCAGCAACTTGCTCCAGGTCAAAATACTATAGAGGGTATTCACACTCAGAATTTGAACTCAGAACACATACTCTCAATAAGTTCAATACATTACTCATAATGTTAAAAGGTTGTCACAAAACCCTATTATGTGATGTTTCCAATGTCCATCTAGCTTTAAACCCTTTTTGTTGTAAGAAAATCCCAGAAATTCAGGGTCAGTGCCCATACTTCTCTGCATCTCAGGGAAAAATGAAAGAATAAAATCTTTATCCATGGGACATTGCTGGGGATAAACACAAAATAGCCCTAAGATTAGTTTTTTTGTGGGGGTACCAGGAATTGAACTCAGGTCCTAGTGCTTGTGAGGCAGGTGGTGGAACTACAGAGCTAAATCCCTGGCCCTAGCCTAAGATTAGGGAACTACATGATTTTTTTCTTTTTAAATTTTGAGGAACTTCTTCTTCTTCTTTTTCTTTTTTCAGTAATGGAAATTGGGCCTTGTACTTGCCAGGCAGGCACTGTGCCACTAAGCTATGTCCCCAGCCTTTGAGGAAATTCTGTCACTTTCCAAACCTAATTCACTTATGCAGTTGAGTAGCCAGCCCCACACTGGGTTCCTTCATTTGGTACCAATGCATATACCTACAATGCTGACAATGCTGTGTCTTTATGTTGGGTTGAGTAGTGCACACCGAGGCAGTCGTATGTACGGGAACCATGCAAGGCATGAGGCTGGCAGTGAAGAAGACACAGCCCTGGCCATCAGTCTGCCCTCAGGTGGGAAGTAGAGGTAAAACAAGAAAATGGTGACATGAGCTGTGCTGAGATATGCTAGTTGTAATAGAGCAGAATAGACAGTGATTACTTGTGCATAGAGGTGTGGAGGTAAAGGAAGGCTTCCTAGTGGAGCCGATGGCCAAGCAGGGCTTCGGAGATATCAACACCTCACAGATGGAGGTGAATGCAGGTGGAGGTGGTGGACAAGGGTGGTTGTTGCTACAGGCTACTGAGGCAGCACGGATAGAGGCTGGAGGCAGTGAGAACAGAAAATGTAGCATGGGGAGATGAAGTTGTAGCTGATGAGGCAGGCAGAGATATTGCACCAAAAGATTTAGAGTTTATGGTGAAGGCATTTACAAGGAGTGATCAGGTAGACTTAGTTTTCAAGCAGGCTGCTCTGGGAGCAATGGAGGTGGGATGGAGGAGGTGGAGGTTACTTTGGAGATGGTGGCACTGTCCGTGCAGGGGTGGGGCTGGACTTCAGCAGCATCAAAGGCAAAAGCAACAGAACCCTGTGACTGACTGCACTAGGAAAGAGAGATGGGAGGAGCTCAGAGCTGCCTCAAGTGCTCTGGCCTGGATGGCTAAGTTCAGTCACCAACCCAGACAGGGAGGAGCCACTGAGATGGGGAAGCAGGCAGGACCTCTGCTCATGTTGAGCCTCCTCTGGAATCACAGCCCCACCACCTGTTCACCCTGTGACCTTGGGCTAGGTCACCACTCTGTGCCTCAGCTTCCTATTTGCAAAATCTTTATACTAATACGAATGCTTATTTTACAAGACTTTTGTGAGGATTATGAGAGGCTGTGGGTAAAACTTTTAGTGCCATGCTGGGAACATTGCAAAGTCCCAGTCCATTTGAACTATTAATTTTACAGCAAAGCAAAGCAGAGGAAAATGTAGGTTAGGACCAGACGATGACAACTTTAGTTTTGAATATACTGGGTTTGCGATCTGAGGTTCCTTCTAGGCATCAGACTGGAGGGGCTTGGGGTGGTGTCTGGGGTCCTTGGGGGGCACATGAGGCAGTGGCTGCCTCACCCCACAGTGGCTGCCAGGCCTTGTCAGGGTGGATTTGTTACAGTGACAGAGATTTCTTTAACATTTTTGCTCAATCATAGAGACACACAAAATAATAAGACTTTTTAGATTGGAACTCAAGGGACTAGAAATCAAAGGTGAATTTTGGAATGAGGAACATCCAGTTTTTTGTGGTTGTGTCAGCTGTAGAATGAGACTGTTGCCCCTGCGTGAGATCCCCACTGAAAGAATGAGCATGTACAATATGCAGTGCGTGCACTTGTGCCGCGCTTGCCTGTCATGTCAGAGTTGAATGTGAACTTCCAAAGTCCATTTATGAGCACCCCATTAACATCCCCTTCTTGTCCCATAGTTGTTGGCAGCTTCTGATGCTCAAAACATTCAACAATTTCCCCTGAGATCTGTGGTCAATTGGTGGTGGGTTTTAAAAGCTGGAAAATCAGACAGGATATAGCACTGAGCTTTGAGTGCTGGAAGAAAGTACGTTTGCATACCCTGGAAAAAGCAGAAAGTGGTATGGCTAGAAGAGAAGGATGAATTTAAATCATAGAGGAATCTTAGATACAAAAGATACTTGTGAAGTGTGATGTAGGTCATAAAACTGGAATAAAAATCGACCTCCACAAGCAATGTAAATGTGATGTACTAATACAAAATAAATAAAATTTAAAAAGACGAAAAGGAACAAGTGTTTCTATGAAGCTTATCATTGTCTGTGGGGATATAGCTCACTGGTAGAGCATTTGACTGCAGATCAAGAGGTCCCTTGTTTAAATTCTGGTGCCCCCTACAAAATACTCTTGCCCCTCCTGGAAGCTTCATTTAGTCTTGGATTAGGGTAAGGTAAGTCATGTGTCCAGGGCTCAAACTATAAAGAGGCACTTCCTCTGGGGTTTGTGCAAGTGGCTTGGCTCATTCATTCCCTCACAGTAGAACACCTGGTTCCTATAAACCCACCGTTCCTCTAACCCACAGTCACCTGCCCTGACAGCACGCACACACACACACACACACACACAACTTGTTACATATGCCTTTATTTCTTCTTTTCTGTATGTGCAATCTTACTAATCAGACCCTTTCCATCTCCCTTTCTTCAAGCTTTTACTTAGTATTGTACAGCACTGTTTGTAAATTTTTGATTTATAGAAGAGTTGTAAAAGTAGCATGCAGAAGCCTCATGTACTATTCCTCTAATGTTGACTCTTACATTACCATGGTATCTTTCTCCCACTATGAGACAAACATTGGTACAGCACTATTACTCTAATCAGAATATTAACTTAGCCATTCCACAGTGTGCATTTATTTTAAAATATCATGGTAGGTATCATAAGCATATACAAATTTTGTCATTTACAAATAGTAGAAAAGAAAGTGTATTGACAACTCCAGCTTTGTTAATTCATCTTTTCTGTTTCCATAGCTTTATTCAGATCACATGAATATTTTTTCTACGAATGCCCTTTCTGTCCAGGATTCAATCTGGGACACTATGTTGCACTTAAGATCTTTTAATCTTTTGCAAACTCTGCTCTGACTCTCTCTCTCTCCCCCCCCTTCCATCACCTTCCCTTCTCTTCCCCTTCTTTTTCTTTTTTTGGTAAAATTGATGCCTTTGAAATATCCTGGTCAACTTGCTCTGGGGTCATTTGGTATTTTCTTATGATTAGACTTGGGTTGTGGACTTCTACAAAAATTATTAGGAGAGTGATGTGCCCTTTTCACTGCATCCCAAACTGCAACAATGTAAGGATCTGCAAAGCCGGTAAAACTTCTAGGGGTCCAGTGTATGAGACATGTCAGGAAATACCTTTTCAAGTGACAGCCACCTTACTGCGCCCTGAGCTCCTCATCATACAAATGAAGCATATCACTTGGGGGGCATAATTGGATTTCAGTGGCAATGTATTTGGATGTGATTCTCCAGTATATTCACCAGATAACAACAACCCCTAAGATTATAAGTTTTTAGCAAATCCAAGAGCAGGAAAAGTGTCTGTAGTAGGTGCAGGCTGTAGTGAAGGCTGGAGCTGCACGTGGGCATTATGACTTAGCATTTCAGGTGCCTGTGGCTAAAAGCCAAGATTAGAATTGGGGAGGGGTTTTTAGGGAGATGTTGGTCAAAGTTTACAAAATTTCATTTAGATAGGAGGAATAAGTTCAAGACTTCTGTTGTACATCAAGGTGCCTGCAATTAGTAAAATGTAAACTCGAACACTGCTAAGAAAGTAGATTTTGAGGGTTTTCACCACACACACATGCACACACACACACAACCCGAGAAAGGGTGCATATGTTAATTATCTTGAGTGCATCATTCCACAATGTGTGAACACCTCAAAATAAATATATACAAATTTTGCCATCTAAAAATAATAAAAAAGGAAAGTATATGTGGCAACTACAACTTTGTTAATTCGTCTTTTCTCTTTCCATAGCACATTGAATTTATCTCTGTTTTATCATTAATCACATGGTGTTTTGCAATTTTTATTAAACAAAAATTATAATAAACATGTTTTAGGCATGTCTCAGGCAGTGCCTCAAATCCTTTGAGCCATGACTCTTGCTGAGGTTTTTGGCTCTTTTTTCTATCTGGCAACACCAGCATAACCAACTATGTGTGAGTTTTACCAGCTCTGGACAGGCAAAACCCCATAGTCCTCCCCTCCTGCCCACACTGGATGTCTCTCCTCCCATTCCTGGCTTCCTTCCTGCTGCCAGGTGAGAGGCCATGAGACCTAGACCTATGTGGAATCTGGAAGTGCTGAGGAATTAATTCATGTACTGTGTCAAAAGCTTTTCATCCATGGGATGCAGAGGTCCAGGGCAAATGCTCCTCCTTGGGACAGACTGTCTTGGGGTTCCGTTGTTCATAACCTTCCGAGGAGACAGCTTTGTGAGAGGAAGCAATCAGTTGCACTTGCACCCATGTGACTCCCAGCTTGGGAACGCACCCTCCATCTCACTTTACTTTCTTTTTCTGCCTCACTTTTCTCCCTCTCACTCCTGCACCCTTTGATTGCATACTCTGGAAACAAAAATAGTGCACAAGCTTCTGCCCCGAGCTCAATCTGAAGGGTCTGGGGTGCTCAGGTGCAGCAGATGCTAAAGATACTTGGCCAGTTTTCCTTTTAGCCTCTGCTGTAATAGTTCACCCTTGTCTGAAACCAGCTTTTGCATTTGTTTACCAAAGTGTTTGTTTGTTTGTTTGTCTGTTGACAAAGAGGAAGTGCCAGAAGATGAACGCCTACAGGAGCTGCCCCAAGACAATGACTGACAGAAGTCACTGTTTAAATGCCCCAGGTTCTTTATTTTTCTGTAAGATAACTCTGAGATGCTACAGCCTCCAGATGGCCCCGAACTCCCCATTAGAATTAAATTTGTTTTCTACTGTGGTAACTTGCATGATAATCCAAACCTTACCTGCGGCCTTCACTTTTCTGTTCCATTTTCCATTCCTCCACCAGGCTGCCGCATGGACACCTCTCACATAAAATTGAGCTCAAATTCTTTTTTTTTTTTTTTTTTTTTTTTTTTTGGTACCAGGAATCGATCTCAGGACCTTGTGTGTGTGAGGCAGGCAGTGGCACTGGCACCACTGAGCTAAATTCCCAGCCCTGCACTCAAATTCTTAACTTAGGGTCTGGTTTGGTGGGTACCCAAACCAAGGCATCAGCTTAAGACATACATCTTCAAATACTAATAAACATTTAAAATTTTAATAATATATCCCATTAATCACATTAAACATTTTAATATTTTTTCCAAGACATGAGATTTAAGCACTACATGGTATTTATCATGTGAATTATCAAGATTTATGTAAATAATATGTTGTTCATTTTCATGGCTGCCAACTTTCCAACTGTAATTGACCCAGCCCTCAGCATACCTAACAGGCTTTATTCCTTGGGTCAGAGTTACAAATTAATAAGACACAGATGGGCCATTTATAACTGTGATGGAAAGGAAATGATCCCCATATAGATTTCTCCTAACATTTTTTAGTTGTTTTGAGACAGGATCTCCCTATGTGGTTCAGGTTGGCCTTGAATTCACTATGTAGTTCAGACTAGGCTGCAACTCCCAGAGATCCTCCTGCCTCAGTCTCCCAAGCGCTAGGTTTACAAATGCACCACCATACCTTGCTTACTTCACTTAAGTTCTTTTTGATGTACAGTGTTTTGAAGGATGCATTTTTTTTGGGGGGGTACTGGGGATCGAACTTGGGCCCTTGCACTTGAGAGGCAGGTGGCGGAAGCACTGAGCAAACCCTGGCCCCTTGAAGCATGCTATTTAGCAGAGGTCCTTCGAGAAAAATCAAAGGACTCATGATTATATTCTTCTTAAAAAGAAAATGAATTGATCCTAAGCTTTCATTAAGCAAGGCACATCTCTGTCTCATCTTTCTTTGGAAAGAAATGACAACTAAAACTTCTTATGTAGTCCTTGATGGATTTTGCTTTACTCTGGGGAAAATTGGGTTTCCTGCTTGGAAAGGACAGTACCTTCTTCATTCTAATACAATTAGGAGGACTTTTACAGTTTTACTGCAGCTCCCTGAAATGATTTGTGGCTTGTTAACTAACTTCTCTGAGCTCTGGGGTTGTTTTATGTGTACATTAGGGATAGTAATAGTTTTCCCATTAGTAAGTTGAATGTCAGAATTGAATGTTATGTCACCTGTGTGTATTACATTGTCATTGTTCTATAGATGACAGCAATTCCTACTTTACAATAGCTTCATTTTTCAGTGGTGAAAATAGAGGTGCAGAGCAAAGAGTGGAGGCCAAGAAATGCCATGCAGATGTCAGTTAGATTCAGGGGACCTGAATGGCTCTCTGTTCAAAGATACGTCCTCCACATGTCCTTCCTGCAGTGACTGCCTTGGTCCCACACCCCTGCCCCAGGTCCTTCTGTCTGAGTCTCATCAGCAGCTAGTTCAGTGCTTCTCAAAGTGGATTCATCTGGGACCTGGTTACAAATGCTACTTACCAGGTTGATCCCCAACTAGACTGGCTGAGAAACTCTGGAGGTGGCACCCAGAGGTCTGTATTTTACAAAGCCTCCCAGGAGATACTTACTCATGTTAAAATTCAAGGAACCACAGATACAGCCTGACCTTTAACCTGGCCTGCCCACCTCCTCCTCACAGAGCCAGCCTTGGGGTCCTGCCTGACTCGGGTTCCTCCTTCTCTAGCATTCATTCTGAGCTGTTGCTGTTGTCCCATCATGCACTACTCTCCAGCTCTGACTTCTCCCTCTCTTTCTCCCTCTCTCCCTCCCTCCTTCCTTCCCTCCCTCCCTCCTTCCTTCCCTTCTTGTTTTCTCATTCTTGCTCTTTTCTTTTCCCCTTCTCCTCCTCCTCCTTTCTATCCCCCGCTTTTTATGAGATGGGGTCTCGCTATCTTGCCCAGGCTGGTCTCAAACTCCTGGGCTCAAGTGATTCTCTCACCTCAACTTCCTGAGTACTTGGGACTGCTGGTGTCTTCAACCTCACCTGGTGCCAACTCTGATTTTGATCTTCACCTTTGACCTCAGTCTAAGACCATGGATCCTTCATAGTATGCCATTTCTATTTGGTCCTTGGTGTCTGTGTGGCAGCTCCAGACAACTTAGCTTGTCACGGTTCAGCCCCTGGTGCTTTAGTGTCCCCGAATCCAGACCAGAAAGTTTACTGGGTTGCAACCCCTGCAGGTGAGTGGACTTATTATCAGCCCAGTTTCAGGCTCAGTTCTGCCCCAGGTGCTACCGCAAGTCACTTGTAAAGCCAGACAACAGCTCAACTCTTCAGTTGTGAGACAGAGTAACTTCCCTAGGTGTCATGTTTTTTGCTACCTGCAAATAGAAGATTCATAGCTGATGTGTCTGCTCTAGGAATTACGGGGTGCATTGCGCCTGGGTCCTATACTTATACCCAAAGCCTAGTTTTCTTACACTCTAAATCCTCACATCAGAACTCAGCTTAGTCCCTGCACCCTGGTGGTTGGCAGCTTTACATCACTGCGGGGAAAACAACTCATGAGGAGGAAAGGTTAACCTTGGCTCACGGTTTCAGAGTTGGGTACGGTACTTTGGGCCTGCGATGCTACAGCACACCATGGTGACAGCACATGGCAGAGGAGGTTCAGCCCTAACTTCCTTTCACGTCTCAAAAGTCCCTTTCCCTTCCAAGGGTCTATAGGCACAAAAAGGCCCTTGAGGAACTCTTACCCAACTACAGCAATGCTGCTGAACTTGTTTCTCTCTCTGCAGATCTCTGGTCGTAAGTCCCATCTACCCGCAACCTCAGAGGCTGAAGACTCATGTGAGCCCTTGGGAAATTCTTTTTTTTTTTTTTTTAAAAAGAGCTTTGTGCTTTAGGATCTCTTTCTCTTGATTCTCCTGCCATTTTTTTTTTTTTAGCTTCCCTTCTGCAAAATAAACCTTGCCTGTTCTTTTAAAAGTGACTAATTATCTAGATTCATTTCTCAAGTATAAACAGCTAAACTATAAATATCCCTCTCCCCGGTGGGAGTTGGGAGGATTCAGGACTAGGCTGACTCTGGTTTCTTTACTTTCGCTTTGCTTCCTCCGGTTTCCTTAGTTTCTGACTGTTGGGTTTGCAGTACTGGAAAGAAGTGCAGTTATTCAGGAAATGTTGAAACCAGTGAGCTGTTAACTTACTTGTTTTGAATCTAGGTCTGTTTTACCAACTGCAATCATTTTTCAAAAAAGATTTCCTTGATTAGGGCCAGTTATGTAGATTCAGTATGGAGGAAATTAGCCATTAAATATTGACATCGAGAGAGAAAATATTTTGGGAAGGAAAAGGAGAGATAAAGGATGAGCAGAAGAGAAAGAAGTAACATAGACTGAGGTAGAGAATAAATTTGGATCAACCTATGACCACAGTGTCAAATCTGGGTCGGGGAATAGAATACTGGTAGAGGCGCTGGATTTGGTGAACAGAAATATACACCAAATTAAATTGGGAGTTTGCATAAATAATGAACATTTCAGGATAAGTATTTCTCACTTAAAAATTTCATGGCTGCTGGATGGGCATATTTGTGAATGCCTAGAATTCCAGCACTGTAGGAGGCTGAGGCAGGAGGATTTCAATTTCAATTTCAACCACAGCCTAGATAACTTAGCAATTTAGTGAGAACCTGTTGCAAAATAAAAGAAAACAATTAAAAAGACTAGGGATGTAGCTCAATGCAAAGGCTCTGGGTTCAATTCCCAGTATCTCCCCCCCGCCAATTCTTCTTCTTGGTAATGTTAAGTGTGAGAATATGGGGATTTTTTTCTTTTCTGGGAGAAATGAGTTATCTTGTTGACATTCTGAAACCTACATGTAGAAGTGATTGCAACTAATATCCTAAGACTAAAACCATGGGGTAGTTGCATTAAAAGTTCCTGGAACTTCTAGCCTTTTTCCTTGTTTCAATAAATGAAGTGTTAACATGTTCTTTCTTAACTCTTATTTAAGCATCACAACTATATATATATAGCTCTCTCTGTCTCTACACATACATACATATACATTCTATGCTCTATACATAGCATATATATTGACTATAGTCTATATATTGTCTACTAGAGTCTCTATATTAACTTTATTATGGCAAATTTCAAATGCTCATAAAAACTAAAAAATACAAAGAATTAAAACATGCTATTACCCTATTGGAATATTTGTCATCGTTTTGCCAATCTTGTTTTATCTTCTCTCCTCTGTATCCCCTTTAATATACATGCAGGAATATTTAAAAGAAGACCCCCAAACTTCATGTTACCCTTAGATCCTATTTTCTTTAACATTTTCTTCCACCTCTTAATATATTGCCTTGGTCTGCTCACTCTAACAAAATACCTTTTTCCAGGGAACTGATGAACAACACAAGTTTCATTGCTTACCATTCTAGAGGCTGGGAGTTCAAGATCAAGGTGTCAGCAGAGTTAGAATCTGTTCATTCCTCTCAGATGGTGTTATCTCCCTGTGGAGAGACAAACACATTCTCTCCAGCCTTTTATAAAAGCATTAATTTCATTGATTAGGGCTCCAACCTTGAGACCTAGTTACTGCCTGAATGCGCACCTCTTAATCCCAACACATGGAGAAGATTAGGTTCTAATATACGAACTGCGGGGTGGCACAGACGCTAAGATTATATCACATACATCTCATCTGTTACCAACATTCCACTTTCCCCTGTTTCTTTTTGGAAAATAGTAAATATAAAACTATTCTTTCCCTTCCCAAGGTAATATTGCTTGTCTTTTCCTCCTCAGAGTATTCCTTATAGTTCATAAGCTTTTCCTAGCTCTGACAGCCTAGTTAGGCCTCATGGTGTCTGTTCTGCAGTGTGCTGTGTTGTCCATGGAGGTAGAGGCTGTGGATGGAAGTTTTGAAGGTGTAAAATGTACCATGTGGGAGTAAGAGTGGGACCAGGATCCTCATTTTGGGCTTTCTCTTAAATTTTCATCCCATGAAAATTATTAATCATTTTTCTTTTCACTCCTAATTTTGTATACCATGCAAGTTTATACTCTTTAGGGTAACTAGTAGATCCAATGGCTTAGCTATTTTAATATTCTTAGGTATATGTTTGAAGATGCTGAGAGCAGTATGGTAGAGTACAGTAGTGCTCAAAGTCTAGTGTGCATAGAATCTGCTGGATGGCTCGTGAAAAGCCAGCTCCACCCCAGAGTTCTGAGTCAGTAAGTCTGTGGCAAAACTGGACAGTGTGCATTTCTACACGTTTCCTATCAGGTATTGTTAGCAGTCCAGGAAGTAAGTGGGAGGAACCACTTACACAGTAGAAACTTTTTGATTATGAAACCTGAAGAAGAATCCTTATTATGGAACCTTGGGTAGGTCATGTAGACTCCCAGATTGAGTTTCCTTATCTGTGATCAACAAATATTCCTCCCTTTACCTTTTCCAGTAATGACTCGTTGCTTTTTAGCATCAGGAGCTTACATTTATTCCCTTCAGATTGTCTTCAGTAGTGTCAGAGGTGTTTCATCCTGTATCCTTTCGTCCTGGAATTCCTCTCAGAATTTATTTGCATCTGTACTGAGGCTTTTGATTCAACAAGAACAGTGCCGGTCACAGAGAATTGTACTCAGTCTCTGAAATCACCAAAGTGATGAGGAGATCATCCATTCATCCAACAGATTTATACTGAAGACTTACTTTGTGTCAGGCTCTGGCTGACACTGTGTGTCAACTGCTGGACATACAAAAGGTAACAAGATAGACAGGGCCACTCCTTGTGGGATTTGCTTCTTCTGGTTGAGTAAAAATGGGCAATCATGGCAGGGTTCAAATGAAACAGGAAAAATATAGTGTTAAGTCAAGGTCAAATGACTATCTGTGCTATTGTCCTGGAGGACATAAGTTCCAAGTCAGCTCAGGTGGGCAAAAGGCAAGGCAGGACTCTAGTGTCTGAGGGGAGGAATCTGTCTCCTTGTTTCTTGCCAGCGTCTAGCGCTACATTCCTTGGTTTGTGGCCACTTCCCCAATCCTCAAAGCCAGAGTGTGATGTCTTCAAATCTGTCTCTCCCTGCTTCTGTCACTCTATCTTCTCTTGAAGTGACAATAGCTTTAGACATGGAAGACATTATACACAGGATAGAAAATGACACAGGAAGGATGGGAGGAGAAAGTTTTTACCTGTTGGGTGCTTCCCAGCCATCCTTCCTTTATTTCTTACACTAACCCTTTGAGGGAGGTGGTGTTTTGTACATGAAAAAAGCTCCAAGTACACAATTTGTCAGATGATTAATAAATGGTAGCACCAGGAGTCTGATGCAGACAGCTTTCCTTTGGAGCAGAAAGTAAGGAAAGCCTGGACACTCAAAGCATAATTGGCAGACTTGCAGCCTGGGGATCACCCACTGTCACTGCAACAGATGTGTTTTGCCTGCACACAGAATGCCAATCTGTGTGAAATGATGAGTTTTGCAAAAAGACAAAGAGTTTTTTCAACCAAAAGAGGTAGCCTCAGATCTGCTTCCTGCAGGTTCAACTTTAGGGGTAAGGTGCTTAGAGGTAGGGAAAAGTGTGGTAATTGGTGGTCTGGATTGCTTGATCAAATCTCACAGCTCCCCTTTAAGATGCATGTTCAGAAACTTGAGGCCTCAAAGTGTGCTCTGAAGGTGCAATTTTGACTGACATAAAAGTCTGAGGCACCCATAAGTTCCTGATAAACTACCTATGTAACCATCACTGTTGTGACTCCTACATGAGGCTGTTTTCTGCAGCAAGGTCATCAGGAGTATATTGCTCAGTAGGATGGCCTCTAAAATCGGTGATAAAAGCAAGTGGTTAGGGCTGGAGATTTAGCTCAGTGGTGCTAGTGCCTGCCTTGCAAGTGCCGTTCCAAGTTCAATCTCTGGTACCAGAAAAAAAAAAAAAAAAAAAAAGCAAAAAAGAACAAAGGCATTTTTAAAAAAAAAAAAAAAAAAAAAAAAAGCAAGCAAGCAACTAAAGGCAAGCTAGAAAGTTTGTTCAGGTTTTCCCTTGCTTTTCCAGGAACTTGTTAAAAACACAGAGTCTCAGTTTCCACTTGAGACTTGCTGAAGCAGATTCTACATTTTAACAAGAGCACATCAATCCCAGTGTACATTAAAATCTGAGAAGCCCAGCTGTCAGCACCGCCCTGGAAATGCTGTCAAAGGAGTTTCAGCCACTGTGGAAGCTTGTAAAAAAAAACAAATATTTTTTTTGTTAAACAACATTACAAAATTAAAGTTTGGTTGATTTAATCTTAATTTTGTAAAGCAAAATAACAGTTTTTAAAAAAAGCTCTCCAAGTTCATGTCTCCAAGTGTAATGAAGAACACCACGGCGCATTCTAAACAGCAGTTACCTGTCCCTTGGGTGTTAAAATCTTTGCTGACTCAGCGATTTATCTTCTTGCTGCAAGGTCTTGTGTGATAAATTATAGAAGAGAAGGTTGTCAAATTACAGCACTCTCTGCTACCTTGGATGCTGGCGTTAGGCATATGTGGGGCACTTGAATCATCACTTGGTAAGTAGGAAAAATCTTTCGTGATTATTACGCTTATAAAAGATGTTTATTTGCCGAAGCCTGTGTTTGCCCTAGATCCTTAGTCAGCTGGTACTGTATTTCTAAACTTTATAGTACATAGTTTTGGCTGAATCAAGGAATGTAAAGATACTGTAGAAGATGGCTAGTAGATTACTGTTTCTCATGGACCTTTGCATTATGATTACCCTAGTGCTGGTTAAAAGCATGGATCTCTCTGGGCCTCACTTGAAAAATGAAAGTCCTAGGGGTGGTACTCAGAAATTTAAATTTTTAACAAGCTTGCTAGGCATTAATTATATAAGCTAATCTTTGTGAATTACCTCTGTATATTTTATCCTTGTTATTGTACGGATGAGGAATTG
Organism: Fukomys damarensis; assembly: GCF_012274545.1. Classification (NCBI taxonomy): domain Eukaryota; kingdom Metazoa; phylum Chordata; class Mammalia; order Rodentia; family Bathyergidae; genus Fukomys; species Fukomys damarensis. The sequence continues at coordinate 45,817,972 of NW_022900949.1, read as the reverse complement.
AAAAGAGGGAGCATCGCAGGGACTTGGCCAAAGTTTCCATGCCATACACACACACACACACACACACACACACACACACACACTTTCATTTCATTTAAGTCTACTATTTGCTCTCTGGTAAAAGTCTGCTATCTGCTGTAGATGCCTGGCTCTTTAGGAGTCTTTTAGATCTATTAGCATGTAATGAAGGCCGGGTTAGCTTATTGTCAGTGTGAAATAGGCAAGTAAGTGGTAGCAAAACAGTAACTAAACTTGGAAACATTTCCTACGTGGTATTAAGTGGCCATTTGTCTCTGGGCCTACCGAGTCCACAGAGGCTTTTTCAAAGAGCTGACACAAGCCATGTATTTCCAGGAGAGGGCAGCAGAGAGCTGTCAAATGTCTTGCAGCGGCCAGGTATATACACCAAGGTTGTCAAGAGCTTGTTGGAGCTGAAGCCAAGAGCTGGCTACCGTTGGAATAATATCTGCTAATGACAAGTATAATCTGGACAGGCTCAAATAGCTTGAAACTACAGAGATGAATGTGAGGCAGAGGCAGTCACCCTAGTGGAAGCCAGTAGAACAGGCTGGTGCCTTTGGAGCAGGATAAGCAGTGAGGGTGGCAGAGTGGGATTGGCAGGAAGCTAATGAGCTTTCGGGAGCAGCAGGAAGCAGTTACCCTGGCTCAGTATTCCAGGGGGCAGTTGCCGTGGTATGATCAGGACACAGTAGTGCTTCCAGAACTGTGTCATTAAAACTGTAATTAAATTTTGATATTTAAAATTTCTGGAACCTAATTCTTTGTTGAGAAACCCTTTGGTAGTGAAATTTTTGATTCTTTTTGGAAAATGGCCTTATATTAAAACGTACAAGACAGTACATGATTAAATACAGCAATTATGGTACAATCGATACTTGCTCAAGAAGTTTCAGTGCAAGGAAAGATCAATGAAGGTTTGAGGGCCCAAGCAAAGCTTCCCTGAGGAAGCAAAATTTGATCTGGGCCTTAATGGATGAATGCGATTTAGAAAGTCCAGGAGGACAATCAGGGAGCCCAGAAAACGTCTTCCAGGAGACAGCTGTCTACACCCAGAGTGCCTGGAGTGTGTGGTGGGCCGGAGGATAAATACATTTATTTGACCTTTGGTAAGCTGTGTTCAGTTTGGGTGGGTTTCAGCATGTGCTGAGAGAACAGTCTGTTTTTTTGCAAAATGGAATTGTATCATCATTCACTTAGAAGAAGTCAGCATCAATGTCATCTACATCTGAAACAGGTGGCCCACAATGAGACCGTTTGCTGGGGAGGAGGTGCTACCTGAGGCCTTCTGGTTAGGGTCTAGTTCATGTCTGGATACAAAGGATTTACTCAGTTTTTATGACTATGATAAAAGGTTTTGTTGAGAATTCTGTAATGAGAACTAGGTACAGTTAAGTATACAATGAAGGACACAAAACATACATCCTCTACGCATTAATGGGCTGATAATTATCATTTATCATTGTGGTCCAGAGAGTAATTATGACTTTGAAAAGACATTCTTTGTGTACTCCACTACTCCTGAAGTGTTAGCTTTTTGTTTTTTTATTCCTAATCACCAATAGGGATTTTGTGTCTTTGATGAGGGGCTTATCTAAAATATCATGTCTTTCTCAAGCAATTTTTATAGACTCCATGTCCTCCGCGGCATTCTGCAAAGCATCGGCTTGTACTTAGGTTGGTGACACAGCAGCTCTTATTCCCAGCATAAAGTGTTTCTCATTATTATTATTTTGTTTTGAGCGACCTGAAAGATAAAGCACTTGTTCACCAGCAGCAGTGGCTCTCTGGGGTTGTGATTCTCTTGGGGATGGTAATGCAGTTGAAGGTGAAATTGGAATGGGCACACCCATCACCAAGGGAAGCATCCCAGAAACCCTGAGAAACCCTCTCCACCTTCTGAGGTGCTTTTAGGTGAGAGGCATGGCTATAGTTTCATGATTCAGGATGTGTGTGTGTGTGTGTGTGTGTGTGTGTGTGTGTGTGTGTGTGTGTGTCGTGTGTCCAGAGATGGAACCACTGGGCTAAATCCTGGCTGAAATATTTATCTTTTTGCTGTGAATTTAGGAGAGGTGTTATAAATCCTTTTGGTAAATCCCTTTGGTGAATCTCATTAGAAATCCAAGGTGAATGTGCGTCTAGCCAGTACTAAAGATGCCACGACAGTTGGTAGTACTTCTGTGCTCCTTCTTGCCAACAGAAGGTTACAGGGAGCTCTGAGATAATATTTATTAATCACTTAATGCATTACTTCTAGAGGGTATTTCCCTTCAGGACATTCCTCAGTGTATCTGGGTATTTATAGAAAATTATTTGAAAGAAGAGGAAAAAGAAGTTAGGTTTAATTGTTTGATGTTCCATGAAGTGAGAATGATAACTTACATTGGAAGAAATTAACTACTTGGAAGCAGTTAATATCTCCAAATAATATCTCTTCAGAAGTAGTAAATCTGACATCATAGTTGAACCCAGATTTAGTGAATCCAGGCCAGAAATTTAAATAATCTTTGTAGATTTGTGCATATTTTCTTTGAATTAAAAAAAACTCCACCCTCTTCCCATCTCTGTCCACTGTGCCTCTTCCAAGTGGTGGTGGTTACTTTAGAGGGTATGGCTTATGTGACTTGCATGTGGTGCATGGAGACAGGATTCGTGGACTGTGAAATGGACTTTGGAACCACTGTGGCAGAGGGGCTGACCTGGGTTGTGCCCTGGCTTGGAGAAGTTCAAGGTCAATTAATTCCTTTGGAGGAGTATTTGGGGGTCTTCTGCTTTTGTACCCCAGTGGTCTGGGCTCTTGGCACCTGGCACCCACAAGGTTTCCCTGTTATCTCAGTCCCTGAATTGGTTCTTGCTATGCTGTGGCTGTCTCTGAAATCTGGCTGGGATTCCACTACTGTGGTTCTTTCTGGAAACTTCCCATGACTTTCAGGAGCTCTGGGAAGCTTCTAGTTCCATCCATAAGACCAGGAGACAGATTTGAAAAGTTAGCTGAGGCTTTTTGTCTAATTGTTTTTCATTATCAAATTTTATTTTAAGCCAAAGCGGACAGAGGCATCAGCAAGATCAAGGAGTGTATAAGAAATGCAGTGTCTTAGGCCTCTAAGGCCCCCACTGGATCAGAATCTGCATTTTAAAAAATACCCCCCCACCAAGTGACTCATCAAGATTTGAGAAGCACAGGTGTTGAACAAACTGTATGATTAAGCTGATGTAGGCTTAGCCTTACTAAATTAAAGGAGTTAAAGAGATTTAGGAAATCCTTTTTCTCCTGAAAAAGTCTAAGCCATTTAGTTGCTACAAAATCCCATTTTGAAACTCTGAAGCTTAATATTAACTATTTTTCTTTTTGTACTTTTGCTATAATCATCATTAACTTTCTCAAGGGAAATAGATTTTTTAAAATAGACTCTGTGAGGTTCAGTGTCAGGAAATGCAAAAGGGAAATCTACTTAATTATACTGAAATAGTATCTCTTACATTGTGAGAAAAGAACAAACTCTTGAGAGAAGAGGTGAATAAAGTAGTTAAGCTGGTCGTAATATCATTTGTTAGACCTAAATTTTTCTTTTATATCTTTACCTTGGGATTGTCTAATTTGTAAGTTTAAAGCACTATATCCATGCTTAAAGTGTGTTTCACCAAAATGCTCTAAAATAAAGATTTCATTAGCAAATTTGTTTGGTAAGTGCTGTGAACTATATGTTCTTCTTGCATATTTGCAATAGACATAATCATTTTAAAGATGTTGTGCAGTCCTGCCAAGAGCTCCTTCAAAACTCATTTGATCATGAAACCTGTTTCATGTAATATCCATTCACATACCATAGAATTTATGTTTTCTAGAATGTTTTTTAGGATATTCTAAAGTGAACCCCTTATGCTAAATGAAATGAATGCTCAGTCTATTTGTGATGTCTCTAAGCTCTACTTGAAGGCTCATAACTGGTCCTAAGTACTCCAAGATTTTTCTCGTGTGCCACAAGGTTAAGGGGCTATGGGATCTACAGAACTCTGCAGAAAATACCTTCCCCTACCACTGCCCTTGTCCTAGGCCCAGCTAATGTGCCTTAAGTGTTCAGTATTTTACAACCACTATACACTGTCTGCCTGTTTTATCAGCTAATTCAGTTGATACCACTGATTACTTCTTTATTCAATTTCACCCCAGGTACTACCTCTAAGATCTCCTTCACATAGAGAGCCAAATGGTTGATAAGAAGATAGCATCTCTTACTCACAATCCAACTCAGGGTTTCAGGCTGAATTCCTGAGACTCCTGTTGACTAGAAAGAGAGTTAGACTATTATTCCCAAAGCAAATCTACTCCGATGAGCTGACAGTGATCCCTAAATCATAGCTGTAAGAGGCAAAGATGTGGTTTTATAAACTAAAAGGAGGACACAAAGTCTGCCAGGGATTATGGGGTCATTTCTTGGCATGATCTTAGAAAACTTTTCAAATTCTGTGTGTGAAGCCACTCTTACAATTTCAGGTTTTTCTTGTGATACTGTATAGATAAAGCATATAAATGTTTACTGAGGTTAAATTCTGGGCGATTCTTTCCTCTTTTATTTTATTTTTTCTTACAGTGGAAAGAGTCTTGTGTAGTCTGTGTTTCAAAATCGTGCTTTACTCTCCGGTTATGCATACAGCCAATTGTACATAGAATAACATAAAGTGTGTTCTGTGGAACTAGTAGACTCTACTAGTAGAATTTGGTAGCTGTTAATCGGAAAACAGTGCTGTGGCCAGCAAAACCGAGTTACCACGGAGGATGGTGGTGATGGGGGTCCAGGTAGATTAGAAGGAATGTCAGAAGGCCAATGGGCTACCACAGCATAGTAGAATTACATACCCATGCTCACACCATGTCCTTGTGGTGGGTGGGATGTTTTTACTGCTTTTGGACTTGGGTTTGGTCATGTGACTTGCTTTGGCCAATGGGATGACAAAAATGAGGCCTAAAGCTTGCTTGGGCAAGAGCTCCCTCTGGATACTGTACCCCTTTAATCTGTACTCCAGAAGCCAACCTGAACTCATTCAATAGCTGAAACCAAGCCTTAGCAACCCTCAGCCTGAAGCAGAGGTGCCCAGCAGAGCCAGAGTAGACCAGTTATATTATAGTCAAATTGCACATCAGTGAGGGTGAGAACAAATCCTTGCTGTAGACCATAAAGATTGGGAAGTTTCTGTTAGGAAGCTATTGTGTCAATAGCTGCCTAATATACCGGGTTAAACAAAGTTAAATAGTTCTTTTTATTGCATTATTCTCAGCAGACTTAATCTGCTAAGCATATGGCAAATCTTTAAGGTAGAATGAATGGCATTTGCCGGGGCATTTTTCAGAACACTGTGTGATGCCTAGGCAGGCAGAGAGGATTGTTAGAATTGGCCTCTAGGAGGAGGGTAATTACAGTGGTGCTTTGGTTCACGAACTTATCTCTTTGCATGGTTCTGGTGGACAATTTGGGCGGAAGACTTCGTTCCGTGAATCTGGTTGCAATGGAGCAATTCAGTTGAGCAAACTGGCTGGGTTGTAACCTGTATCATGGAACAAGTTCTGGGGCCAGAATCATGGGAAGAATTAAGAGCTGATTAACAAGAACCAACCCAGCTCTAGTTCCAAGGCAATGGATACAGAGAAGTCTACCCCAAGAACAAGGATTGCTAATGTGATGGGTTACAAGCCAGATAGCTATTGGGTCACAGTGCAGGAAGAATAGTTTGGGGCATGGGCGGGAAAGGTACAATTTTTGAGGTTGCTCTATATTTTACCTTCAGGAACATATCTGTTAATATAGTCATTCTATGGAATGTGGACACAAAGGGCAGTATCAAAAGAGGAAAAAACGCAATCTGTCTGAGGTGTAGATGCTCAGCTGTAAGGAATAGAAGAATGGAAATATGCAATGTTACAATAAAGTAACTCAAGGCCTCTAGTTATTGGGCTATATACCCTTGCACTTGTCTAATGTATCATGTTACCTTGTGAAGGTGGAACGAAGTTGCTAGCTCACTGGGAGGAGTTTCCTGCCCCAGCAGGCCTAGGATGCTATGCATGATTTTATACTACTTTTTAGGAGAGAAAATGCCTCACTTTCTCCTGGAACATACATTCTTTTTTTTTTTTTTTTTTTTTTCTCTGAGACAGGGTCTTGCTGTATAGTTTAGAATGGTCTTGAACTTACTATGTAGCCTAGGCTAGCCTTAAACTCACAGAGATCCTCCTGCCTCAGCTTCCTGAGTGCTGGGATTACAGGTGTGCATCATCACACCTGGATGAGTACACATGTCATTGAATTTCTCCTTTTTTGCTGCTCTTGCCACTGGAATGATAAAACCTAGATACTAAAAGAAGGATACTAAAGAGGCCATTTGATTCTTGCCTTTGGGACAGAGGTTGGGCAAACTTTTCTGTTTTTCCAGGACCAGATCCACAGTAAATATTGCAGGTTTTACAGGCCATACAATCTCACAACTACTTATCTCTGTTGTAGTACAAAAACAGCCATAAAAAAAACTTGAATAAATGAGTGTGGCTGACTTCACATAAAACTTTACTGACAAAAATGGGAAGTGGAGCCAGGCATGGTGGCACACACCTATAATCCCAGCATTTGGGAGGCTGAGGCAGGAGGATCGCTGTGAGTTCAAGACCAGCCTGGGCTGCATAGTGAGTTCCAGGTCAGTCTCAACTACATAGTGAGACCCTATCTCAGGAAAAAAAAAAAAAAAAAAGCAAAAATGAAGTGGGTTGCATTTGGTCCTGGGGCTACTGCTCCTTTGATAAATGATGTCACACTGTGTCTTAAGAAAGGGAGGGCAGAGGTAAGGGGAAAAAAATGAGAATCAAGACTTGCCATGTAAAGGTACATGATCCCAACAATGAATGTAACTGTACTGTATCCCTAAATGTACCAATAAACTCAATTAAAAAAAAAAAAAAAGAAATGTACTGCAAAGAAAATGCACTTCTGAGATTTTCCCTCTACATATTGTACTCAGGCACCAGTGATACAGAGTACACTATTGACTTTTTAAATTCTGGCTTTATATTCTCTTTCTTTTTTTTTTGCAGAAGGGATATAAGAATTTGTGATGCTTTTATGAGGTTAGTTGGACCTATAATAATTTTGCCCCTGCAGTATTTTGCAGAATCTCCACCTTTATTTTTCAATTTTATACAAAAGATAGTGTTCAAAAATGTTAATAGTGCAATAAATTGCAGCAAATTAAATATTACACCCTGGTTAAAAAGCAAGTTAAAATTTTAAGAGTGCCATTGTGCGCCCTGGCTCAGTGGTGCACTGCTTGCGCGTTAGAAGGGCAGTCAGTGTATTTAGGGTTGCGACAGAGCAGTCGGGATAACTGTGAACTCCACACTAATGAAACCTGTCCCATCTGAGCCACAGCCTTCCTGCATTTCTGTGCATTTGAACATTTAATGATACTTCCCCGAAGCATGGCCCAGATTTTTCCCCTTTCGTTAGTTGCCTCCGTTTGGTGCTGCCTGCACTTCTTACAAGTGCCTTTAAGGAAGCCGAAACAGGTTGCACAAGGAGCTTTGCCTGCTGTTTGCCATCCACTTAACTGTCAGCTTTGCTAGTTCATCCTTCAGGTAACCCCTAAACTTTCCTAAAGGGACTTTTGGAATGAGGGGGAGAGATTTTACTGTTGCCAGCGTGATCTTGTGTTTCTCTGCTTTTCCAAGAGCTTCATTTTCAGACCTGCAAAGGTAAAGAACCCTTAGAAGCTGCTCCTTAGCTCCATAGTGAAGAGTTTCTCCAGAGATTAGGGAAATACGAAGAATGTAAGCAGAGGATTCTGGATGCTAATTTTAAAAAAAAAATCTCTATCTTAAATTCTATCCTATTGGCTCTCCTGAACTCTGAAATATAATTAGATAATTTTGTTTGATTTTTTCCTCCCAGGCTGTGTGTGCCTTTAAATCTTTTCACTTTGATGTTAATGGGAGGGAGTGGGTTCATGCTTATCAGCTGGAATTTTTGAAGCTGCAAAGCCATTTCCACAGGGAAAGAGTCACAGGTAACAGTCCCAATTGGAGTATTTCTCTTCTAAAATAACCCAAAGCAGCAAGGGTCCCTTTTCTTTGAATTGGTTCTTGCTTTTGGTACCTAAAACAGGGAGGCTTTCTGATAAAAATAAGAAGATGGAATTGGTTGACTCTACCAAAGGCTTTGGAAATGACCCAAGGATGAACACAGGGCAAGTTGCTCCCTCAATTGCCTCTTTATGAGACTAATACCTTCCACAAGGCCATTAGCAGGAATGTGTTTTTTAAAAAGCACTTTATGTCTATAACTTATTTCATGTAATAAATTCACAAGGTCACATTGTGCTTGCCTTGGTTTTGGCATCTGTCTTTCCACTTCACTTTTAGTACCAAGCTTGAGGAATTTACTGGTAAATTCTACTCTCTAGCTCCAGAGTCAAATGCTACACAAACCAATCAAGTTATTGTATGCCTTCTGGCTACTGAGATGAGTTGTGATGGGAACACAGGTTCATTGTTAAACCAATGAAATGTCCTCAGACTCTCACGGAGACGCAGGAAAGAGGCAGGTGTTCTTTCCACGGGGCTTAGACTGAAGAACCTGTAGAACTCAGGGCAGCTGCTCCATGTGGCTCTCGTGTGAGTGCTAAGCTTAGGGCAGCACCTGGGGAACAGAGCTAACAAGGAAGGAGGAGCATCCTTGAAGCTCTGGTTAATTTCTTCTTGAGCTCACTCCATGGACTTTTAGATTATGTAGGACATTAGATTTGTTTCTGTTGAAGCCTTTCGGGTTGCTTTCTGGTATGGTGAGAAAATAAGGCCAAATATTCAGATCTAGATGACCACTGTCCATGCTGAAAGGAGCTGTAGGGTCCTTCAGTACTGTATTGCATGAACTGGGCAGGACACAGACAGTGTCTGTTGTGTTTGCGGATGGTGGAAGTACATCAGCATCTGAGTCTCCTTCCTTTCTTGCCTTTCAATTAAGAGTATATCCAGCATAAAGAGACACATAGAAGGAAGTTATCTTAATCTTTTGAAATTTATTTTCCTTCAGATATGCAAGTTCTGATAGTTTTGCTTTATCTTTTAAAATAAAATCACAACTTCATGCCAACTAAAACAAATGTTAAGAGTTAGGCTAACATCTCCTGCAGCTGTGTGGCAGGCCCGTCATATCCTAGCTCCTGGTGTCTGAGGAGTGAGTGCTATCTTCCCACTGAACTCAGACAACTTGATTTTGACCCTAACTTCTCCAGTAAATCCCACCTTGCCCGGGGTCCGGGACCTGCATGGCTGGATCCCCACTCCTCCTTTCCTGGGGTTGTCCTCTGTTCAGGCAGCTGCTGTCCTTGCTTTGGGTTATGTCTCTTGTCCTCTTAGGATGAATGCTGGTGTGATTTACAGTTGCACTTCCTTCCATCCCTCCCTGAACGCTCTTCCCAGCACTCTTTGCAAATGGTTTGAACTCTGTGTTTCCTGCTAAACTTCTTCCTCTGATACCTACTGCCTCATTTAAAGACATTGGTGTTATTTCCCTACATACACAGGAGTGCTATGACCACACTTCTTGGGAATTCTGAAATATATTTTTTTCACATGTAGAGCAATTACTCTACTAGCTATCCCCCAAATACTGCATGACTACTGAACTCCTGAGGGCCTAATTGAATTTATATATTTAACAACTAAATATGATCCAATATTGAAAACCCTGTATATTTTACATCATGAATATCCAGTTTTAAGCTGCTCTGAACATTGGATGGTCTGGCAATTCTGTTTCTCCATTCTTACTTTTTACAACTGGTGGGCATGAGATCTGGTTGCCCCCTTTGGAGACAGTGGATATGTCATGGTCTCCAGAATTCTCTACTGCCTGGCACCCAGCACTGTTGTGCCTTTACCTTTCCTGCCTGTCTAGTGTTCCTATTTGAGTTTGGAATCTTTTTCCAAATTCAACTATTCTACTCATATCTAAGTTATATAATATGAATGTCTCATTCTTGAGGTGGATATATTTTTGAAACACAACATACATGTATTGATTTAATTGTTCTTTGTTTACATATCCTGTGCATACATACCCATATATTTTGGACTGTAACTCTTGGTATGTGTAATGGTTTGAATATGGTTTGGATGTTCCTTCTGAAGCTCACATTGAAATTCAGTTGCCAAAATAACCATGTTGTTGAGAGCCAGGCATGGCAGCACACACCTGAAATCTCGGCATTTGGGAAGTTAAGGCAGGAGGATTTTTGTGAGTTGAAGGCAAGCCTGTTCTAGATAGTAAGTTCAAGGCCAACAGGAGCTCTATAGTGAGATTGTCTCAAAAAACCAAAATGTAATGATGTTGAGAGGTGGGGACTTTAAGGGGTCTTTGGTCATGAAAACAGAACCCTCACGATGGATCAGGCTGTCCTCATAGGAGATGAGTATGTCTATACTGGAAAGGGATTGTTATAAAGAGTCTGCTCATCATGCACTTGCTTGCCCTTCTGCTTTTCTGCTGTAAGATGAAGCTGCACTAGGCCCTTGCTAGATGCTGTCACTATGACCTTGGACGGTGAGCCAAATAGCTTCTTTTCTTTTATTGAGTTTATTGGTCCATTTTAGGTATACAGTCCAGTTACATTCATTATTGGGATCTTGTACCTTTACATGACAGATCTTGATTCTCATTTTTCCCCTTGTCCCTGCCCTCCCTTCACCCCCTCCCTTCCCCCTTTACAAACACTTCATTTCCATTTTTTCATTTTCTCATATTTTTTTTTCACTTATTACCCTTCCCCTACCCTTCCCACTTTCCCTACGCCTTTAGCCCTTTTCTTCCCATTTCACAATGTCAGCTATCTCATTAGGATCTTATGTACTATTACAGTTTATTCACACCAGAGAAACTATTCAGTATTTACACATGTATGACTTATTTATTTCACTTAGGAGTACATCCTCAATATGTATTCATTTTCCTATGAATGAGTCTGATTTCTCATTCTTTATGGCTGAGTAGTATTCCATTATATAGAAAAACCACATCTTCTTTATCCAATCTCCAACTGATGGGCAAATGGGCTGTTTCCAAGTTTTAGCTATTACAAACTGTGCTGCTATAAAGATGGGTGTGAATATATCACACTGATATGATTCTTTTAATTCTTTTGGAAAAATACCCAGAAGAGGGATGGCTGGGTCAAATGGAACCTCTAGACCCAGCTCTTTGAGGTATCTCCATATTGATTTCCATAGTGGTTGCACCAGTCTGCACTCCCACCAACAATGGAGAAGGGTTCCTTTCTCCCCACAACCACACCAACATTTGTTATTGGTTGATTTCTTGATAGCAGCCATTCTTTGTGGGGTGAGGTAGAATCTCAGCATTTGTTTTCATCTGCATCTCTCAAATGACCAGTGATGTGGAACATTTTTTCATATATTTACTTGCTTCTTTTACTTCTTGTCTGAGAAATGTCTGTTCATTTCAGAAGCCCATTTTTGAATTGGGTCTTTATATTTGAGGGTGCTGATTGTTTTTAGTTCTTTATATATTGTAGTTAATAGTCCTTTGTCTGAGGAGCAGCTGGTAAAAATGTTTTACCACATTGTAGGTTGTCTCAGTTCTGTTGATGGTTTCTTTTGCAGTGCAGAAGCTTTTTAATAAGATGAGATCCCAGTTGTTGATTCTTTCTGCTAGTTCCCATGCTATGGAGGATTTGTTCATAAAGTCTTCTTCTATGCCATTGTCTTCAAGAGTTCTGCCTAACTTATCTTCCCACAAGTTTAGTGCTTCTGTTTTAATATTCAGATCTTTAATCCACTTGGAGTTTAATTTAGTACATGGTGAAAGGTAATGGTCTAGTTTTAATCTTTGCCAGGTTGAGATCCAGTTTTTCCAACACCATTTATTAAAGAGGCTATCTTTCCTCCAGTGGGGACAGTCAGCTCCTTTGTCAAAGATGAGGTAGCTGAATACATCTGAAGTTGTTTTTCTGTCTTCCAGTCTGTTCCACTGACACTCAGGTCTGTTTCTTTGCCAGTACCATGCTGTTTTTATCACAATGGCTTTGTAGTATAGTTTCAAATTGGGAATTGTTATAACTGCTGCCATGTGTCTGTTGCCTAGGATGGCTTTTGCTATTCTAGGTCTCTTATGGTTTCAAATGAATTTTTGGATTCTTTTTTCTAGTTCTGTGAAATATAGTGTTGGAATTTCAATTGGCATTGCATTACATCAGTATAGCAATTTTGGTAGTATGGCCATATTCACTATGTTGATTCTTCCTGCCCAGGACCAGGGGACATCTTTTCATTTTCTTACATCCTCTTCCATCTCTTTTTTTCAGAGTGCTGTAGTTTTCAGTGTAGAGGTCTTTTGCTTCTTTTGTTAGATTGATTCCTAGATACTTAATTTTTTGTGGTGCTTTTGTGAAAGGAATTGTTTCCCTAATTTCTCTCTCAGTGAGTCTGTTATTTGTGTACAAGAAGGCTATTGATTTTTCGGTGTTAACCTTGTATTCAGCTACTCCACGGAATCTGTTGATGAAGTCTAGAAGTCTTTTGGTAGAGTTTTTGGGTCTTCAATGTAGAGTATCATATCATCAGCAAATAATGACATTTTAACTTCTTTCTTTCCTATCTTTATTGCTTTAATTTCTTTCTCTCATATAATTGCTATGGCTAATGTTTCCAGAACTATATCAAAGAGGAGTCATGATAGCGGGCATCCTTGTCTTGTTTCTGATTTTAACATGAAGGTTTTCAATTTTTGGCCATTTAATATGATGTTGGCTGTTGGTTTTTCATAGATAGCCTTAATTAAGTTGAGATATAGACCACCTATTCCAATTTTTTGCAGAGTTTTTATCATGAATGGATGTTGAATTTTGTCAAATGCCTTTTCTGCATCTATCAAGAGGATCATACGGTTTTCATCCTTGACTCTGTTAATATAGTGCATTACATTTATTGACTTACATATATTGAACCATCCTTGCATCCCTGGAATAATTCTGACTTGGTCAGGATGTATGATCTTCTTGATGACTCTCTGCATTCTGTTTTCTAGTACCTTATTAAGGATTTTTGCATCTATATTCATTAAGGAGATTGGCCTGTAGTTCTCTTTTTTAGTTGCATCTTTCCCTGGTTTGGGAATCAAAGTGATACTTGCTTCCAGGAATGAATTTGGAAGTATTGCTTCCCTTTCAATTTCATTGAAAAATCTGAAGAGTACTGGCAGTAGTTCTTCTCTAAATGTCTTGTAAAATTCAGCAGTGAATCCATCAGTAATTTTTTGTTGGTAATTTTTAATTACATTTTCAATTTTACTGATTGTAATTGGGGGGTTTAATCTTTTTATTTTAAAATATTTTTATCTTCTTTGTTTAACTTTGGTAATTCATAAGTATCTAGAAATCTGTCCATTTCTTCTGTGTTTTCCATTTTGTTAGAGTACAGGTTCTCAAAGTAGGTATTGACTATCCTCGGGATTTCTGTTGGATCTGTTGTGACTTCACCTTTTTCATTCCTGATTGCATGGATCTGAGCCTTTTCTTTCTTGTTTTTGATAAGGTTAGCTAAGGTTTTATCAATTTTATTTATTTTTTCAAAAAAACCATCTCTTTGATTCATTTATTTTTTCAATCATTCTCTTAGTTTCCATTGTTCTGATTTCTGCTGTTATCTTTATAATTTCCTCTTTTGTTTGGGCTGTGGGTTTTTCTTGCTCTTGTTTTTCTAGGAGTCTAAGATTCATCATTAGGTTGTTTATTTGTGCTATTTTCCTAGTGTGGGCATTCAGTGCTATGAATTTTCCATGTAGAACTGCTTCATTGTGTTACATAGATTCCTGTATGTTGTATTGGCATGTTCACTTATTTGTAAAAACTGTCTGATTTCTTCTTTAATTTCCTCTGCTATCCATCAATTGTTCAGGAGAGTGTTGTTCAATTCCATGTGTTTGTGATGTTCCTATTGTTTCTTGTGCTATTGATTTCCAGCCAGATTGCACTATGGTCTGATAATATACAGGGAATAACTTTGATTCTTTTGCATTTATTCAAGCCTCTTCTGTGAGCTAGTATGTGATCTATCTTGGAGAATGACCCTTGTGCAGCTGAAAAGAATGTATATTCTGATTTTGTGGGGTGGAACACTCTATAGACCTGTATTAAATCCATGCGTTCAAAAGCTTGGTTCAGTTGTAGTATTTTGTTGTTGATTTTTTGTGTAGATGATCTGTCTATTTTTGAAAGTGGGGTATTTAGATTCCTCCACTATAATTGTTTTAGTTCTTATTTGGTTTTTCACGTTACTTAATATTTCTTTTATATAGTCATGGGCATTAATATTTGGTGCATATATGTTTATGATTGTCATCTCTCCCTCTTGAATTGTTCCCTTTACAAGGATGTAGTGGCCTTCTTTGTCTCTCTTAATCAGTTTTGGTTTGAAATTTGCTTTGTCTGTGAATAAGGTCGCTACCCCTGCTTTTTTCAGGGCTCCCATCACGTGGAGAATTGTTTTTCATCCTTTCACTTTCAGTCTATGGGCTTCTTTTTGCATTAGGTGTGTTTCTTGTATACAACATATTGTTGGATTTTACTTCTTAATCCATTTTGCCAATGTATTTCTCTTGATTGGTGAATTGAGGCCTTTGACATTGATGGTTATGACTGATAGGTACTGACTTATTATTGTCCTTTTGTTGACTCTTTTTAAGTTTTTGCCCTCTCCTTTTAGTTTCTTGCCTTGCCTATTTGATTTGCTCTGTTGGGCCTCATGGTGTTGTGACCATCATTGTTGTTTTCTAGGATATTGTTTAGAATTCCTTGTAGTGCTGGTTTGTTACTCATGAAGTTTCTCAGGTGTTCTTTGTCATGGAAGTATCTTATTTCCCCATCCATTGTGAAAGAGAGTTTTGCAGGATACATCAGTCTAAGTTGGAGGTTGTTTTCTTTTAGGACTTGAAATACGTCTCTCCAGACTCTCCTTGACCTGAGGGTTTGTGTTGAAAAGTCTGCTGTGATTCTGATGGGCTTTCCTTTGTATGTGCTTTGTTTCTTTCCTCTTACTGCTTCTAGTATTTTGTTCTTCTGTTGGATTGCTGGGATCTTGATTACTATACGTCTATGTGTAGATTTTTTTTTTTTATCATGGCTAGTTGGAGTCCTATGTGCCTCACTTTTCTGTATGTCAAATTCTTCCCCTCTGTTTGGGATGTTTTCTGTCACTAATTCTGTGAACAGCTTTTTTGAGTCATTTGTATTTTCTCCTGCTACTTCATGGATTCCTATCAGTCTTATGTTATTCTTCTTTGCATCATCCAGGAGTTGTTGGATCCATTTCTCATGATCCCTTACTGTTTTTAAGAGACCTCTCTTTTCATGATCACTGACTGCAATCTTATCTTCTATATCTGAGAGTCTATCTTCTCATTCTTTTATTCTGTTGTATACACTTTCAATAGAGTTTTTAATCTGGATATCTGTTTGAATCTGTTTAATGGATTCCATTTCTTTCCTATGTTGGGTATTCATTGTTTCCATTTCTTTCTTATGCTGGGCCTTCATGGCTCCTATCATGGTCCTGAGCTCATCTATTTTTTTCTCAGTTTCTGTTTTAGAGTCTCCGGTCATGACTTCCATTTTGCTCACCATCTCTATGGTTATCTGGGTAATTATTTCTGTTTTGAATTTTTCTAGAGCCTGATTGATCTGTTTTGTTACTTCCTGTGCTATGGGTTTAGGGTGTCTTGCTGGTTCACTATCAGACTTTTTATCCTCATTTACCCTACAGTTTTTCATTGGTGAACTGGAAGTCTGTCTTTGTGTCTTGCTTAAGTGTTTTCTCATTTTTATTGTTGTTCGGTTGTCCTTGATTTAATTTCTGGGTTATTACTTAAATCTTCCTGATATAGTTGCGCTTTAGCTTTTGAGTCTCTAATGCCTCACAGACATTCTCATTTTCATAATATTGGAGAAAACAACTCATTAAATCAATCACAATCTTTTATCCCTATTGATACAGTCAGCAGCACAATAGAATCAAGCGCAACTTGCAATTTGACCACTTGTGGTAGTCATTAGTCTATCACCTTTAAACCATGTGAATTAAATTGAAATCAAGAAGCAGCCCAAAATATGCTTGCAGTGAATACACTTTTCAATATAGCATCTTTACCATTTAGGATGGGGCTTAGACAGAATTAGGACAAGAGGAATAGATAAATGAAAGGATTGGAGAAGGTTTCACGTGAAGCCAAAGGACATAGAATGACCATACAATCTTTATGAAACTGTTAAATTCAAAAGGGATAGACAGAGTGTGAGAATAAGGGAAAGAATATATTCCCTTAACATAATAGGGGCTCACTTTCCCTTGAAGCTATTGACCCATGAGTGAGGTAAAATGACAGAAGAAAGAACACAAAGACAAAAGAAAAAATGATAAAAGTAGAAGTCTGAGTTAGGGCAGGAGCAGGAATAGAAAGGGAGATGAGGGACAATATGGAGGAGGAAGAGACTGAGTTGGAGAAAGAGGACAGAAAAAGAAACAATTTGCAGAGTGGAATGAGGAAAAGAAAGGAAAAAATCAATTTGAAGTGCCTCTTTCAGAATGTATCTCTGCTGTCATACTATACCATGTGCACAGCCATGTGCAGAACCAAGTCCCCTGATCTCAGCTAGACAATGGCAGATCCCCATGACTCAGACTGACCTCAGGCCACAAGGCCCCGATTGAGTTCCCTGACTTGCAGGGTTGAACTCCACACAGTTCTATTATAGGTTTCCCCTGCCCTTTCCTTAAAGATGTTGAAAGTTGGAAGCACAGAAAAATACCCTTTGTGACCACCTATGCCTCTGCAGAGTGGGTCTCAGGACTGACACAATCAGGAGGTCTGTGGGGGGAGGTTGTTTTAGGGGAACCTGTATGGCTACCTTCCTTGCTGGAGCTGTTGGTGGAGCAGACAGGGGATGGCGTGGCTACCCAGTCCCACGGAATAGGCCCAAGCAGGCTGGCAGGAGACAATAGTTTCTTTTCTTTATAAAATTAGCCAGCCTGTATTCTCTTATGACAACAGAACGGTAAGATAGCCTTGTATGTGCCCTTTGATCAATCCTTAGGACACATCACTATGTACTAGTATTGCACAGTGCAAAGTTCCTTAATGCACGGTGTTATTCATGGCATTAAAGATGTAGAAGACCAAGCTCCACTCTAGAGTCACTATAGCATATTATCTGCAATCTGTAACCTGCACTTTTTTACAGGCACCGTTTGAAGCCCATCTGTGAGCAGCTGTCCTGAGCAGGCAATGGTGGCTTCACCCATGGTAGTGGCAGTGACCATGTCCTGACAGAGTGATGAAAATGTGTCCCAGAAGGAATAGCACCTGGAATTTCTGTTGGCCAGACACATGTACCATGACCTAACAGGGGTGACAGGAAATAAGTAAGCCTGTCTTGTGGCCAGGGTTAGTGGGGAGCTGGAAAGAGATTGAGGTTGTTTCAGGTAGAAGTCCCAGTCCCTGTGTGGGGGATGAAGGAAGAGGGGTGGGGAAGAAAGGAAAGTTGAACTTCAGTTGTCACAGGAAAGGCCTCATTCGCTCTTCCATAGAGGGTGCTGTGGTTCTGGGGTGGTCCCTCTGGGTTCTCCTGGGTTGGGTCGGTTGGGCCAAGTGCAGTAGGCCTTTATAGTTCCCATTCCCAGTCCTTGGATGCAGGCTGCCTTGAGAAGACAGAGTGCAGACTGAGCAAAGTGGCTCTGTGCAGCTTAGAGTAGCCCTTATGGAGATCCAGAGCTGAGGGCTTTCAGACTTACAATTTCTGGCACCTAGAGCTGTGAGTACATTAGCATTGACAGGGGGATTCCAGGCAGCACACATTTTCAGCAGGGTGTGGCAAAGTATGACCCCTGGGCTCAATGCAGCCTTCCACATGCTTTAGAAAATATAATTTTACTGGGACATTTCCGTGTTCATTCTCTTGCATGTGGCCTATGACTGTTTTCCTGCCCTAGTGGTAGAGTTGAATAGTTCTGAACAAAGTATTCACTTGCTTACCTTTTCACAAAAAGTTTGCCACAGATGCTTGAAATAGAAGAAGCTTGATCCAAACTTTAATTTTTCCAACAGGGTTTAATTTTTTGGTGGCACTTTTCAAACAACAGGGTTGGAAAAAAGGAGAAGGGTGAGAGAAACTGAAGCAGTAAGAGTAACATCCTTAGGCAGGCAAATGGTGTCATTTAAAAACTTGCCTGCAATCTCAGCACTCTGGAAGACTGAGACAAGATAATCTCAAGGCTCAGTGTCAATCTCCAGTATGAAAGAAAGAAAAAGAAAGAAAGAAAGAAGGAAAGAAAGAAAGAAAGAAAGAGAAAGAAAGAAAGAGAAAGAAAGAAAGAAAGAAAGAAAGAAAGAAAGAAAGAAAGAAAGAAAGAAAGAAAGAAAGAAAGTCAAGGTAGACAGGGAGAGAGAAAAAAATAAATTTGGCCTCAAGTCATTCAGAGTGATGACTCCAAATGTGTAGAGTGATAAAAGTGTGTCCCAGAAGGAATGGCAGCTAGACTAGCATAAAACGTAACTTGGAAATTCAATTGACAGTACTTGTAGTTGCTAGCTCAGTATTTTCTCCTTCCTTTACATGATGTGGTCAGAAAAGGAGGCTCATTATTACTTTTACTGAGATGACATAATTCATGAAAGAAGGCAGCTTCTATTTTCCATGTTTTTTTAAAAAAATTAATTTAATTGGTACATTTTAGGCATACAATATAATGACATTCATCATTGGAAATTTACACCTTTACATAATCACTCTTGGTTCTTATTTTTCCCCCCATTCCCCTGCCCTCCCTTCAACCCCTCCATCAATCCCTATTTACAAAGACTTTGTTTTAATTTTCTCATATTAATTCCATTCCCTTCTTTCTGTTCCCCTACCCCTCTGGTTTCCTCTTTCCCTTTCCCCCATTTTTTCCTATTTTACATTATCTATTATACATTTTGATCCTTATTTACACTTTCAATTTCTCAAACCAGAGAAACTATTCAGTGTTTACACATGTGAGTCCTATTTATTTTACTTAAAAGTATCACCTAAATATGCATCCATTTAGCTATAAATGTCTCTAATTTCTTATTTTTTTATAGCTGAGTAGTAATCAGTTTTATAAAAAAACACATTTTCTTTATCCAGTCTCCAGTTGACGGGTGATTGCACTGTTTCCAAATTTTATCTATTACAAATTGTGCTGCTATGAACATGGATGCACATATATTGCTGTGGTATGATTCTTTCAATTCTTTGGGGGAAGATACCCAGCAGGTGTATAGCTGAGTCAAAGGGGACCTCTAATCCTAGTTTTTGAGATATCTCCACACTGTTTTTCACAGTGGTTGCATCAGGCTACCCTCCTACCAGCTTTGGAGCAGGATTCTTCTTTCCCCCACAGCCCCTCCAGCATTTGTTATTGGTTGATTTCATGATAGCAGCCATTCTTTCTGGGGTGAGATGGAATCTCAGTGTTGTTTTCATTTGCATCTCTTGAATGAACAGCGATGTTCAACATTTTTCACATGTTTATTTGCTATTTCTACTGCTTTGTCTCAGATATATCTGTCATTCAAGATGCCCATTTTTGGACTGCATCTTTAATTTTGGGAGGTCTGCATTTTTAAAAAGTTCTTTATATATTCTAGATAGTAGACCTTTGTCTGAGGAACAGCTCTTGAAATTTTTTTACTAGATTGTGGGTTGTATCTTCACACTGTTGATTGTTTCTCTTGCTGTGCAGAAGCTTTTTAATAAGAAGAGATCCCACTTGTTGATTCTTTGTGCTAGTTCCTGTGCTACAGAGGATTTGTTCATAAAGTCTTCTCCTGTGCCAATGTCTTCAAGAGTTCCGCCTAACTTATCTTCCTGAAAGTTTAGTATTTCTTTTTCAATATTTAGATCTTTAATCCACTTGGATTTTAGTTCAGTGCATGGTGAAAGATAAGGGTCTAGTTTTAATCTTTAGCAGGTTGAAATCCAGTTTTTCCAACACAATTTATTAAAGAGGCTATCTTTCTCCCACTGAGAATGGTTAGCTCCTTTGTCAAAGATGAGGTAGCTGAGTACATCTGGAGTTGTTTCTGTATCTTCCAATCTATTCCACTGATCCTCAGGTCTTTTTCTTTGCCAGTACCATGCTATATCACAGTGGCTTTGTAGTAGTTTCAAGTCAGGGATTGTGATATCCCCTGCCATGTCTCTGTTGTCCGGAATGGCTTTTGGTATTCTAGGTCTCTTCTTATGCCAAATGAATTTTTGGATTCTTTTCTCTAGTTCTGTGTGATATACCACTGGAATTTCAATCAGGATTGCATTGAATCTGTATAGCAGTTTTGGTAGTATGGCCATTTTCACTCTGTTGATTCTTCCTCCCCAGGAGCAGGGGATATCTTTCCATTTTCTTTTTTTTTTCAGCTTTAATTGAGTTTATTGGTACATTTTAGGGATACAGTACAGTTGCATTCATTGTTGGGATCATGTACCTCTACATGACAAGTCTTGATTCTCATTTTGTCCCCTTACCTCTGCCCTCCCTTCACCCCCTCCTCCCCTCCCCATCTACAAACACTTTATTTTCATCTTTTCATTCTCTCACATTTTTTTCTTTTCCCTTTTTACTCTTCCCCTACCCATCCCACCTTCCCTACACCTTTAGCTCCTTTCTTCCCATTTCTAAATGTCAGTAATCTTATTAGAATCTTATGCATTGTTGCAGATTATTCACACCAGGGAAACTATTTGGTATTTACACATGTGTGACTTATTTATTTCACTTAGGAGTATATCTTCAATATGTATCCATTTTCCTATGAATGAATCTATTCTCTCGCTCTTTATGGCTGAGTAATATTCCATTTTATAGAAAAACCACAACTTCTTTATCCAGTTTCCAACGGATGGGCAAATAGGTTGTTTCCAAGATTTAGCTATTACAAACTGTGCCGCTATAAACATGGGTGCACATACTTCTCTGTGATATGATTCTTTTAGTTCTCTTGGAAAGATACCCAGCAGAGGGATGGCTGGGTCAAATGGAACCTCCAGTCCAAGCTCTTTGAGGTATCTCCATATTGATTTCCATAGTGGTTGCACTAGTCTGCACTCCCACCAACAATGGAGGAGGGTTCCTTTCTCCCCACAACCCCGCCAACATTTGTTATTGTGTGATTTCTTGATAGCAGCCATTCTTTGTGGGGTGAGGTGGAATCTCAGTGTTGTTTTCATCTGCATCTCTCGAATGACCAGTGATGTGGAACATTTTTTCATATATTTTCTTGCTGCTTTTACTTCTTTGTATGAGAAATGTCTGTTCATTTCGGATGCCCATTTTTGGATCGGGTCTTTATATTTGGGGGGACTGATTGTTTTGAGTTCTTTATATATCCTTGATAATAGTCCTTTGTCTGAGGTACAGCTGGTAAAAATTTTTTCCCACATTGTAGATTGTCTCTTAGTTCTGCTAATGGTTTCTTTTGAAGTACAGAAGCTTTTTAGTAAGATGAGATCCCAGTTGTTGATTCTTTCTGCTAGTTCCCGTGCTACTGAGGATTTGTTCATAAAGTCTTTTCCTATACCAATGTCTTCCAGAGTTCTGCCTAACTTACTTTCCAGCAAGTTTAATGTTTCTGTTTTAATATTTAGATCTTTAATCCATTTGGATTTTAATTTAGTGCATGGCGAAAGATAAGGGTCTAATTTTAATCTGTGACAGGTTGATATCCAGTTTTTCCAACACCATTTATTAAAGAGGCTATCTTTCCTCCACTGAGGATGGTGAGCTCCTTTGTCGAAGATGAGGTAGCTGAGTACATCTGCATTTGTTTTTGTGTCTTCCAGTCTGTTCCATTGATCCTCAGGCCTATTTCTTTGCCAGTACCATGCTGATTTTATCACAGTGGCTTTGTAGTATAGTTTCAAATTGGGAATTGTTACACCTGGTGCCATGTGACTGTTGCCTATAATGGCTTTTGCTATTCTAGGTCTCTTGTGGTTCCAAATGAATTTTTGGATTCTTTTTTCTAGTTCTGTGAAATATAGTGTTGGAATTTCAATTGGCATTGCATTGAATGTATATAGCAGTTTCGGTAGTATGGCCATTTTCACTATGTTGATTCTTCCTACCCAGGAGCAGGGGATATCTTTCCATTTTTTTATATCCTCTTCGATTTCTTTTTTCAGAGTGCTGTAGTTTTCAGTGTAGAGATCTTTTGTTTCTTTTGTTAGATTGATTCCTAGATACTTCATTTTTTTGGATGCTATTGTAAAAGGAATTTTTTCCCTTATTTCTCTTTCTGTCTGTCTGTTATTTGTGTATAGAAAGGCTATTGATTTTTGGGTATTCACCTTGTATCCAGATACTTTACTGAATCTGTCAATTAAGTCTAGAAGTTTTTTGGTGGAGTTTTTTGGATCTTCAATGTAGAGTATCATATCATCAGCAAATAATGATAGTTTAACTTCTTCCTTTCCTATCTTTATTGCTGAAGATCATCCATCCTGACCAAGTCGGATTTATTCCAGAGATGCAAAGGTGGTTCAACATAAGAAAGTCAATAAATGTAATACATTATATTAACAAAGTCAAGGACAAAAACCATATGATCCTCTCAATAGATGCAGAAAAAGCATTTGATAAAATTCAACACCCATTCATGATAAAAACCCTGCAAAAAATTGGAATAGATGGTCTACACCTCAATTTAATAAAGGCTATCTATGAAAAACCATCAGCCAACATCATATTGAATGGCTAAAAACTGAAAACCTTCATGTTAAAATCAGGAACAAGACAAGGATGCCCATTATCACCACTTCTCTTCAATATAGTTCTGGAAACATTAGCCACAGCAATTAGACAAGAGAAAGAAATCTTTCCATTTTATTATATCTTCTTTCATCCCTTTTTTTTCAGAGTGCTGTAGTTTTCAGTGTAGAGGTCTTATGTTTCCTCCATTAGATGGATTCCTAGTTACTTCATTTTTTGAATGCTATTATGAAAGGAATTGTTTCCCTAATTTCCTCTCTCTCAGTGAGTCTGTTATTTGTGTACAAGAAGGCTATTGATTTTTGAGTGTTGACCTTGTAGCCAGCTACTCTGCTGAAAGTGTCAATTAAGTCTAGAAGACTTTTGGCTGTTTTTTGGGGTCTTCTATGTAGTGTATCATATTGTCAGCAAATAATGACAATTTAGCTTCTACCTTTCCTTGTTTCTGATTTTAGTGTGCAGGTTTTCAGTTTTGGCCATTTAATATGATGTTGGCTATTGGTTTTCCATAGATAGCCTTTACCTTTTTGAGATAAAGACCATCTATTCCAATTTTATGGAGTTTTTTTTTTATCATGAGGGGGTGTTGAATTTTGTTGAATGCTTTTTCTGTATCTATTGAGATGATCATATGTTTTATGTCCTTGAGTCTGTTAATATAGTGTATTACACTTATTGATTTATGTTCAGCAACTACCTTTACATCCCTGGGATGAATCTGACTTCATCAGGGTGTGTGATCTTCTTGATGATCTTCTGCATTCTGTTTGCTAGTGTCTTATTGAGGATTTTTGCATCTATGTTCACTAAGGAGATTGGCTTTTTTAGTTGGGCCTTTCCCTAGTTTGGCAATCAACATAACACTTGCTTCCAGGAATGAATTTGGAAGTATTGCTTCCCTTTCAATTTTTTGAAAAGTTTAAAGAGTATTGTTAGTAGTTCTTCTCTAATTATTTTGCAGAATTCAGCAGTGAAGCCATTGGGACCTGGACCTTTCTTCTTTGGAAATTTTTAATTATGTTTTCAATTTCACTGATTGTATTTGGGTCATTTAGAATTTTTTAAATCTTCATTCAACTTTGGTAATTCATAAATATCAAGAAATCTGTCTATTTCTTCTGTGTTTTCCATTTTATTAGAATACAGGATCTCAAGTAGATATTGATCCTCTGGATTTCTGCTAGATCTGTTGTGATTTCACCTTTTTCATTCCTAATTGCATGGATCTGAGCCTTTTCTTTCCTTTTATGACAAAGTTGGCTAAGGTTTTATCAATTTTATTTATTCTTTTGAAAAACCAACTTTTCAATTCATTGATTTTTGTATTATACTCTTAGTTTCTATTGCATTGATTTCTTCTCTGATATTTTTTATTTCCTGCCTTGTATGAGCTTTGAGTTTTTCTTGCTCTTCATTTCAAGGAGCCTAAGACTCATCATTAGGTTGTTTATTTGATCTCACTCTGTTTTCCTAGTGTGGGCACTCACTGCTATGAATTTTCCATGTAGAACTGTGTCCCATAGATTCCTGCATGTTGTATTGGCATTATCATTTATTTGTAAAAACTGACTAATTTCTTCTTTAATTTCTGTGACCCATTGATTGTTCAGGAGAGCATTGTTCAATTTCCATGTGTTTGTGAACTTCGTATGGTTTCTTATGCTATTGACCTTTAGCATAATTGCATTATGGACTGATAATATACATGAGATAACTCTGGTTCCTTTGCATTTATTTAAACATGTTCTATGAGCTACCATTTAGTTTATTTTGGAGAATGACTTATGTGCAGCCAAAAAGAATGTATATTTTGATTTTGTGGGGTGGAACACTCTGTAGACATCTATTAAGTCCATTTTTTCAAAAGCTTGGTTCAGTTCTAATATTTCATTGTTGATTTTTTTTGTCTAGATGATCTGTCTATTTATGACAGTGGGGTATTTAGGTCCTCTACTACAATTGTACTAGTGCTTATTTGGTTTTCATATCCCTTAATATTTGTTTTGTACATTTGGAAGCATTAATATTTGATGCATATATACTTATGATTGTCATCTCTTTCTCTTGGATTTTCCCTTTACAAGGATGTAGTGGCCTTCTTTGTCTCTCTTAATCAGTTTTGGTTTGAAATTTACATTGTCTGCAATAAGATTGCTACCCCTACTTTTTCTGGGCTCCTGTCACATGGAGAATTGTTTTCCATTCTTTCACTTTGTCTATGAGTTTCTTTTCACACTAAGTGTGTTTCTTGTACACAACATATTATTGGGTTTTGTTTCTTAATCCATTCTGCCAGTTTTTTTTTTTTTTGGATTGGTGAATTGAGGCCATTGACATTGATGGATATAACTGATATATATCAACTTGTTATTGCCGTGTTATTGTCCTTTTTTTGACTCTTTTTAATTTTCCCTCCTCTCCATTTATTTTATTGCCTTGCCGAATTGATTCATTCTGTTTGGTCTTATGGTGTTGTGACCATCATTGTCTTTTTTTAGGATATTGTTTAAAATTGTTTGTAGTGCTGGTTTTGTATTCATGAGGTTTCTCAGGTATTTTTTGTCATGGAAGTATCTTATTTCCCCATCCATTTTAAAAGAAAGCTTTGCAGGATACATCAGTCTAAATTGGAGGTTGTTGTTTTTTAGTGCTTGAAATGCCTCATTCCAGGCTCTCCTTGACATGAGGGTTTATGTTGAAAATTCTGCTGTGATTCTGATGGCCTTTACCAAGTTGAGATAAAGATCATCTATTCCAATTTTCTGCAGGTTTTTTTCTTTTTTTATCATGAATGGGTGTTAAATTTTGTATGCCACTTTCCTTTGTATGTGATTTGTTTCTTTTCTCCAAATGCTTATAGTAGTTTGTTGGGTTTCTAGGATCTTGACTATTACATGTGTAGGTGTAGTTTTTTTTTTTTTTTTGATCATGGGTAAGTGGACTCCTATAATCCTCACTTACCTGTATGTCAAATTCTTCTTGTCTGTTTGGGAAGTTTTCTGTAATTAATTCTGTGAATAGATTTTTTAAAATCTTATGTAGTTTCTTCTGCTACTTCATGGATTCCTATCTGTCTTACATTAGTCTTCTTTGCATGATCTAGGAGTTGTTGGATTGATTTCTTATGATCCCTTACTGTTTTTAATAGATCTGTTTTCATGGTCACTTACTGAAATCCTATAACTGAAATTCTGTCTTCACATTTGTTCTTTCTGCTGCAGATGCTTTCAGTAGAGTTTTTAATCTCCTGGATATATGTTTGAATGTTTCACGGATTCCATTTCTTTCCTATGTTAGAATTTGCTATTGGTGAACTGCAAGTTTGTATTTGTGCCTTGCTTAAGTGTTTTCTCATTTTTATCTTTGTTGTTGGGCTGCTCTTGGTTTAGTTCCTGGTTTAGTACTTCAGTCTTTCCTGATATAGCTTCTGTTTAGGTTTTCAGTCTCTAATGACTCAGAGACACTCTCATTTGTATAATATTAGAAAGTACAACTCATTAAATCAATCACAACCCTTTAGCACAATTGATATAGTCAGCAACACAATAGCATCAAACACAGTTTAGAAATTGACCATTTGTGGTAGTTATTAATCTATCGCCTTTAAACCATGTGAATTAAATCAAAATTGAGGCGCAGCCCAAAATATGTTTATAGTGAATAAATTCTTCAATATAGCAACTTTACCCTTCAGGATGGGGACTTAGAATGAGTTGGGAGGAGAGGAATAGATTCGTAAAAGAATAGGAGAAGGTTTCAAGTGAAGCCAGAGGACACAGGATGATCACAGAAACTCTAGGAAATTGTTGAAGACAAGAGGGAAAGACAGAGTGCAAGAGCAAAGACAAGAATAGGATAATTTCACAGAAATTGGGAAGGTATAAACTGTACTTACTTTCCTTTGAAACTAATGACCATTGAGTGAAGAATAAAGAAAAAAGAAAAGAAAACAAAAGAAGAAATCTGAATTAGGGCAGGAACAGGAATGAAATGGGAGATGAAGAATAACTTGGGGGAGCAAGAGACTGAGTGGGAAAAAGAAGAAAAAAAGGCAGAATTTACAGAATAGGAAAAAATAAAATTTTAGAACTAAAAATTAAAATTAAAAGGACAAAAAAAATTTTTGAAGAGCCTCTTTTAGGGTATATCTTTGCTGTCAAAATAGACAATGTGGGTTGCAATGTGCAGAACTAAGGCAATTAGTCTAAGCTAGCCAATGGTAGACCCCTGAGATTCAGGCTGAATTCTGGTTGCAAGGCCCAAGTTGGGCTTCTGACTTCTTGCAGGGTTGAACTCTGCAAGGTTCTACTACCCCTGAATGTAGAGCAAGTTCTGCTGGAAGGTGGTGATCCCCCAACTTACTAACTATGAAGGTCTGATGTGCCTATTTCTATTATTCACTTCCATTGTATCTTCTGGAGTTGAGTAATATGCATTTTATGATCACCTGTGTCTTTGCAGTTTGGATCCAGGTACTGGCATTGCCAGGAGACCTGAGAATGGGAGTGGGGGGAGTGTTGAGGAGGTGCTCATGTGGCTGGGCAGTGGGTGGTTCTCACCAGTCTGCTCTGATGGGGGCCTGGGGTGCTGTAGGTGAAGGAGCAGAAGCCTGAGCTCCCCACACAACTTGGCGATGGACACTTCTCAATGGTCTGCTCTGATGGAGGCCTGGGGCACTCCCCCTACCTTGTCTTTATTGCCTAGAATTTCTCTTGCTATTCTAGGTCTCTTCTGGTTCCAACTGAATTTTTGGATTGTTTTGTCAAAGTCTGTGAAATATGCTGCTTAGATTTCAATTGTAATTGTGTTGAATCTATATAGCAGTTTTTCAAGTATGGCCATTTTCACGATATTGGTTCTTCATACCCAAGAGTAAGGTATGTCTTTAGATTTTTCTGATATGCTCTTCAATCTCTTTTTTTCAGAGTGCTACAGTTTTCAGAGTAGAGGTCTTTGATTTTTTTTTTGTTAGGTTGATTCCTAACTATTTCAATTTTTTGGATGCTATTATCAAAGGAATTATTTACTCCATTCCTCTCTCAGTGAGTCTGTTTGAATATTGGAAAGCTATTGATTTTTGTGTGTTGACCTTGTATCCAGCTACTTTACTGAATTTGGTTCTTAGGTGTAGAAGACTTTTGGTGGAGTTCTTGGGGTCTTCTTTGTGGGAGCCAGTCATGGCTCACTGGAATTTGACATTTGAAAGATAACTTCTTTCTTTATAATCAAGGCATTGACACACTGTGTGGTCAGGATGTTCCTAATTAGCATTTGTTAACATTTGTTCCTTTTTAAGGACTCTGCTTGTTAAACTTGTTTTTTGACCCTGCAATGGGAGAAAGAGATAGCCAAAGAGCTGATGTTATCTGTAGGAGTCAGGTGCTTCCTGTTAAATATCTGATGTTTTCTGTAGGAATCAGGTGCTTCCTGTTGATGTGCCTTTAAAAGGAGCTGTTTCTGTGAAATAAATCAGACTTCTCTTGGTCTCCACTCAGGCTTGAGTGTTCTTTCCTTTCTCAATCCTCACTCCCCAACTCAAGCATGTTCGTGTTGTGATGGCTGGACCACCACACTTCTTTATAGAGTATCACATCATTTGCAAACAAGGACAATTTGACTTCTTCATTTCATATCTTTACTGTTTTTATTTCTTTCTCTTGTCTAATTGCTGTGGCTAATGTTTGCAAAACTATATTAATGATAGTGGACATCCTTGTCTTGTTCCTGATTGTAGTTTGAAGGATTTCAGTTATTAACCATTTAGTATGATGTTGGCTGTAGATTTTTCATAGATGGTTTCTATCATATTGTAGTAGACACTGTCTATGCTAAGTTTTGGAGGCTTTTTATCATAAATGTATGTTGAATTTTATCAAAAGCTTTTTTGCATCTATTGAGATGATCATATGGTTTTTGTCCTTAACTCTGTTAATATAGAGTATTACATGTATTGATTTACATATGTTGAACCATCTTTGCATCCCTGGAATAAATCCAACTTGGTCAGGGTGTATGATCTTGATGATCTTCTGCATTCTATTTATCAGTATCTTGTTAAGGACTTTTGTATCTGTGTTCATTAGTTAGATTGGCCTTTAGTTCTCTTTTTTGGTTGGTTCTTTCTCTGATTTGGTGATCAAAGTGATGCTTGTTTCCAGGAATAAATTTGGGAGTATTGCTTCCTTTTCAATTTCATTGAAGGTTTTAAACATTAGTGGTAGCAATTCCTCTCTAAATGTCTTTAGAATGCAGCAGTGAAGTCATCAGGGCCCAGGGTTTTTTCAGTTGGTAAATTTTTTATTATGTTTTCAAGTTTGTTGATTAATATTGGATTGTTTAGAATTTTTAGGTTGTCTTTGTTAAACTTTGGTTATTCATACATATCTGGCAATCTGTCCATTTCTTCTATCTTTTCCATCTTATTGGCATTTAAATTCTTGAAGTAGGTATTGATGATCCTCTGGATTTCTGTGGGGTTCACTGTGATTTCACCCATTCATTCTTAGTTGGATGGATTTGGGCCTTTTCTTTCCTTTTTTGGATAAATTTGGCTAAGGGTTTGTAAATTTTGTTTATTGTTTCAAAGAACCAACTCTTTGCTTCTTTGATTTTTTTGTGTGTCATTCTCTTAGTCTCCATTGCATTTATTTCTGCTCTAATCTTTTTAATTTCCTTGTTTAGATGAACTTTGGGTTTGTCCTGCTCTCCTTTTTCTAGAAGCTTGCGGTTCAGCATCAGGTAGTTTAATTGAGCTTGGTCTGTTTTCCTAATAAGAATATTCACTGCTATGAATTTCCCTCATAAAACTGCCTTCATTGTGTCTCATAGATTCCAATATATTGTACTGTCATTGTCATTTAATTGCAGCAACTGTCTGATTTCTTCTTTAATTTTCTCTGTGATCCATTGGTTATTCAGACCAGGCTGTAGTGACATTCTTTGTCTCTCTTAATCAGTGTTGGTTTGAAATCCTCTTGATCGGCAAAGAGGATAGCTACTCCTGCTTTTTGGGGATGCCTATCTCATTAAGTATTGTTTTCTACCCTTTAACTTTCAGTCTATGAGTTTCTTTTTTAATTAAGTGTGTTTCTCATGTGCAGCATATTGTTGGATCTTGCATCTTGACCCATTCTGACAGTGTATTTCCCTTGATTGATGAATTGAGACCATTAACATTGATGGTGATAACTGATATGTATAAACTTATCATTGTCATGACTTTTTTCTTTTTATTAGATTCTCCCCCTTTGTGTTTAATTTCTTGTTGTGCCTGACGGATTCATTCTGCTGGGCTTCCTGGGGTTGTGATCCTCTTTTCCTAGGATATTGTTTAAAAGTTTTTGGAGTGCTGGTTTAGTATTAATGAAGTTCCTAAGGTGCTGTTTGTCATGAAAGTATATTTCTCCATCAATTTTGAAAGATAGTTTTGCAGGGTATGTCAGTCTGGGTTGAAGGCTGTTTTCCTTTAGTGCTTGAAATATGTCACTCCAAGTTCTTCTTGCTTTGTTGGGTTTGTATTGAGAAGTCTGATGTTACTCTGATGGGCTTTCCTTTGTATGTGATTTGTTTCTTTTTTCTAGCTACTTATAGAATTTTATTCTTCTGTTGAGTTTCTGGAATCTTAACTATTATATGCCTATGTTTATATATTTGGAGTCCTATATGCCTCACTTACCTGCATATCAAGTTCTTTCCCCCTACTTGGGATGTTTTCTGCCATTACTTCTGGAAACAGTTTTTTTTTTAATGTTATCTGCACTCTCTCCTGTTTCTTTGTTGACTCTGATCAGTCTTATGTTATTTTTCTTCACATTATTTAGCAGGTGCTGGATTGTTTTCTCATGGTCCCTTACTATTTTTAAGAAATTTTTTTCTTGCTGGTCACTAAATGCAATCCTATCTTCTATACCTGAAATGTTTTCCTTGCATTGGCTTATTCTGCTGTGTAAACTTTCAGTGGAGTTTTTACTCTCCTGGAAATCTGTTTGCATCTGTTTTATGGATTCAATTTGTTTTCTATGTTGGGAATCCATCTTGTTTCTCTATTTTTAAAAATTTATGTCTATTCTAGATTTATAAATCATGTCTTAGCCTATGTGCAGAATTTCTGCTGTTATCTGAGAAATTATGTCTGATTTCATTTTTTCCAGTTCCTCTTTTGTTGCCACTTTAGGGAGTCCAGGTGTTTCCCTTTGAGGTTGACTTAGGTGATCTGGAAGTCTGGTTTTGAGACTTATGTGTCTTCTTATTTTAACTGATGCAGCCGTCTGTGCCTTTTGAGGCAACTTTTTGCTCACCCAGTAGTCTTCAGTTCTCATCAGTCCACCTAGTGGCTTTCTCTGCTGCATGCCAGTACACTAATTCCTGGGTTTAGAATGGTGGCCTTCTGGATCCCTGAGCTGACCGGTTGTCTTTGAGGGCTTCTGGCTGGGGCCTGTGCACACTTGCAATGGTATCTAGGTGTGTCTATAGCTAGGGCCCCTATGTAGCTATTGTTTGGTATGGCATTTGGCTGGAAGTCATGCACCCAAGTTCTTGGTGTCTCTGTAAGCTTCTGGCTAGGGTCTCTGTGCACTTATTGATGGTACTGTGGCAAACCTCTTTCTGTTGCTTGTGTGCCTGTTCAGCTCTTTCCCAGGCAGGCCCTTGGCTTTGGCCTGTGTGCCCAAGCCACTGGAATTGGGGCAGGGCCCTGACTGGGATTTACCCACACCTGAGCTACTCTGGTCCATACTGCTGCTTGCAGGGGATCTGTGAGCACTTATTAATGGTGTGGGGTGGGTCTCTGGCTGATTCTTGTGCACCTGTGCAGCTGTTTTCGGGGCAAGCCTTTGGCTTGGGCTTGTGTGCCCACATTTCTGGGGTCAGGATGGGGCCCTGGCTGAGATCTGCCTTCAGCTGTGCTGCTCTGGTTTACAATGCTGTTCTCCAAGATCAATGTACACTCTATTTTTCATGTTTTTAAAACTCATTTGCAATAGGAAGAAAAGGGATAAAGGTGTAGGGGAAATGGGAAGGGTAGGGGAAAGATAATAAGGGAAAAGGGAAAAAATCAGAAAATGAAAAAATGGAAATAAAGTATTTGTAAAAAGGAAAGGGAGGAGGGGGTGAAGAGAGGGCAGGGATAAGGGGAAAAAATGAGAACCAAGACCTGTCATGTAAAGGTACAAGATCCCAATGATGAATGTAACTATACTGTATACCTAAAATGTACCAATAAACTCAATGGGAAATAAGATAAAATAAAATAAAACTCATTTGCTACAAAAAAAGAGGGTTATCAACTCAGCCTCTCCCCTGTTAAAGCAGTGTTTGTTAAATAAAAGGTTTAGAATACCTCAGAATTGTAATGCTTATGCTAGAGGGAAGGACAGGGCTCCCTAGGGGCCATTTCTTAAAGTATCCCCGGGGAGAGAGAGAGAGAGACAAACACATCACATGACAAGCCAGTCAGCCAAGATGTACATTTAGAATAAGTAAGACTTCTTAAATTCTAGTAAGAACCTGTTCATTTCAGTGGAGTATGTGGAGTTTATCATTCACTTAAAATAGGTAGTTTCTATAACAACAGACCTAACTTAAATAGATGCATGTTTGTTATGGAGAACTCTGTTATGTTTTAAAATCAGTTTCAAGACTATAAAAGATGTTCTGGCTTATAATTTCATAAGGAACTAAGCCTGTATCATTAAGTTGTCTCCATGAGCTCTGAATTATTATTTTGGTGCAGAACTTCGCTACCTCTAGAGTCCAGAAACTCATTTCCCTCTGTGCAGCAGTGCAATCAAATGCATTTGAAATCTTGGGTTTGGCCTGAGAGAGTTAAAATACAAGATGCTCAGAGTATAGATAACCATCCACAAACCTGTCAGTAGGGCAGTGGAAAGAAGGTTAAGGATGAAATGCAAGCATCTTGAGGGTGAGACCAATATTTCTCAAACCACAACGAAAGACCACCTGCATCACTTCCACTTGGAGAGCCTGATTTACTGAAGTACTATTCTCCTTTGGAAATAATTCTGCCTATGCAAATCCTTTGCTATGATTCCATTCATGCCTTGAGATTTTCTTGAATGAAAGGAGTCATTAAAATGAGGTTCTTTGGAAGCTTTTCTAAGTAAGTTCTCTCAAAAAGAGCCACAGAAGGCAGGTGCAGTGGCATGCACCTGTAGTCCCAGCTACTCAGGAGGCTGATATTGCATGAACTCCAGATGTTGAGACCAACCCAGTTATCATAGAAAGAAAATAAAGACGGCCACATAGAATTGCATCAAATACTGCAAAAGTGTTTAATAAGAGGACAATAGAGTTGAGTCTATTAAACATGAAATTTAGGAGGCATTTGCAATCTTGGAGAAAGCAGTTCCTGTCCAGTGGTAAAGTCATTGCCACTAATTTAACTCACAATTCTATGAGTTGGACAAGTAGAGCTATGCTCATGCAAGTGTCGGTGGCCAGCACTTTGTCAGCTTAAGGTTCTATTTCTGGGGTTTGGCTGGCTGTTGGCTGAGGCAATGGGATGTCTGGATCATATATACTCTGTTAGCCAGAAGGATAACCTGGGCTCATTAAAGTTCACATGGTAACTGGGTGGGGTTCCAAGAAAATTGCAAGGTATCTTCAGGTATGGGCTTGAAACTGGCTCTATGTTACTTCCCTCGCATTCTATTGGTCAAACCAAGTCATAAAACTAGATCAGATTCAAGAGGTTGAGAAATAAACTTTTATGGGAAGAAATGCAAAATCAAACTGAAAACAGGGTTGGATGCTGTGGAGGGGATATAGGCTACTTTTTTAAACAGTTGCCTTTCATTGCTTTTCTGTTTCTAAGAGCAGGCAGAGACCAGAAAATTCAAGTGTAAGTTCCCCTTTGTTGTTTGCATAGAAAATCAACTTTCCCCCAGGGGCTATGTCTGTCTAGGCACCCAATGAGTAAATTGGTGGCAGCACAGTGATTACTTCCCTACTGATTGATCTTAAGCCTGTAGAGCAGGCCTCTTTGTCCTGATTACATTGAACATACTCTGTAGTCCTTCATATTTGAAATGCTTTTGGTAATTGCTTGCAACCGGAGGGAACCATTTATGGGAAGAATCTATAACATTAGCAGAAATGAACAATACAAAGGAGGCAATCGAGCCTGCACAACTTCAGGGAATGTCCAACAAAAAATGTCATCTCAACACTATTCCCTGATCTTTCTCAGGAGATGATCAATAGTCCCATAAAACAAGTAATTAAGTGGTCAACTCCTTAGGTGATTACCTAGGCAAACTTTATTTGTAAAGAGTTTTTGCCTTCCTCCTTCACTGTCACTTTGTGATGGGAGCTGTCTTTAGAATTTCTTTTTTATTAGTATATAATTAGTGTTTGTAGTATACAATAGTTACATTCTTGATGGAAAATTTGTACAAGTACATAATACATCTCAATCCCTTTTTTTTCATCCCCTTTCCCTTCCCTCCCTCCCTCCATACATTTCTTGCTCTCCTTTCTTTCTGGGTGCATGTTTGCAGTACATAATGCTTATGTTCCTGTGTAGAGTTGGTACATGTACATAACACCTTAATTTCTTTTTTCATCTTTCCCAGGCCTCCCACCTCACTCCCTCCATTTTTTAATCCTTTGCCCCATTGAGAAAGATCTATCCCCCTACTTCCTATTATCTACCTTTAATTTTGCTCTTTATTTATACTTACTTTCTTATAGATGTTCTTGCCAATGATGACTCTGTGTATTCAATGGACCCCTTCCATGGATGGCCTTGGGATTAGCAAATATACTGTTTCCTCTTTACATGGCATGCAGCACCTGTAGCTTTTGTGTAAAATACAAACTAATTACTGAATGCATAATTAAGTACTTCATATTTCAAATGCTGAAAAAATAACTAATTATTCCTTCCTTTGAACTTCATTTTACTATTAGTGATTAGCATCCTGATTCACTCTCAAATGAGAGGATTGTGTTTTGAAGCATATTATTCATTTTTTCAAGCATAACAAAGGGTTGGTAGCTCAGGGTAGGAGTAACTTCTTTTACCCCATAAAATTAGAATTGATTGGGAACTTCTTTCTTCTCAGCATTAGTTAATTGTCATTTAATTCTCACTGAATTACTGTATTATAGCATCCCACACACTGGCCAAGGCAAAGAAGATAGTGGTTCTGTGAAGGAAAAACAACCACCACTGATATCCATATAGCACCTTACAATCAGTGATGCTTGTTTATATCCATATCTCAAAACAAGCCTTCAGGAAGTTATTTTATTCCCATTTTACAGTTAAGAATCCTTCAGCTGAAGAAGTTTGCATGATTCACAGTGACTTTACTAGCAAAAGGATGGGGAGGTTTTTGGCCAGGGCCAGAACGATTCTAGAATTCTCAGTCCGTCCTCCTACAGCACTGTGGAAGAGGGGATTAGCTGAATATTTTTTGCTTCAGATATGCCTAGGACTACCCTGTTTTATCCCTGTACTTCTGTGTTTGTTACAACTTTGTGTTTCTCTTTGTGATATTTGGTGACTATCATTTTTCTGCAGACAGAAGTAGAATTACAGCAGCACTAGGAAGGCAAGAAAAACTTACCCATTAAAAGATATAGATATAGTTGGGCTTGGTCTTACATATTACATATTACAGACTTCTTTGTAATATGGTTTCCCTTAAAATAGCATGGGAAAAATAGAATAAGCCTCTATGGACCTGGGCATGCTTCAAAGTATTACACATTGTTAGCCCTGTAAAGAGCTACTCTCCCTCTCCACAGTTCTCCCATTTCATTATCTTACCTCTTTTTTTTGTCTCTACAAGAGTGTACAGTTGAATACCAAACCAGAAAGTGAATCTGTATTTAATATATAGATCAATTGATATTTCTTCCTTTTTCCTTTTTGGTTCTGGAAAATGGGATATAGGATATCTTTGTTGGAATTTTCAGAAAATACCCAATGATCTCTCCTAGATGTCTGGCTTATATCCCACAGTCCATCTGTTGGGCACTTGCATTTCTTTACTTGAGGGCTTTCCCTGGCAAAGGAGCCCTCTTTGCCACCTACCAGGCAAGCTAGAAATATCAGGGAGTTACCATCTCCCGAGAGTAATCCTCACCCATCATTGACAGGAGCTGGGTGATAAATACTCCATCTCCCTCACCCCTCTGGCAGGATAACTTTGAGACGTGTGGCCTCCAGTGTTCCTGTGAGACTGCACTCCAGTTGCCTGCTGTGGGAGAGCAGGCTTGACTGTGCACCTTTTATATTGTGCACTTTCCTTTTCACTGTCTCATTTTCCCTACTCCCTAGTGTTGCTTCTTTCACCTCCCAAATAATTAGTTACATTTGATTCTGCTTGCAGTAGATTCAGGGTTTACTTTTAAGGGAATCCAAACTAAGAACCTTTAGGATTCAAGCATTAGAGTTGAATCCCTCTGTGTTTGCTGAGTGCCAATTCTTTCCCAAGGACGATGACTGGAAAGCAAGGCTTCCCATGTGATTTCACCAAATTCAGTCTGGTCAAAGAAGACTGCACAATCTTGCATGACCCATCTCTCACACAGAATATCTGCAGAGTACAGATTCAAAGGAATTCAGCAATAAAGAGGCCTGTTTACCTTTGTTTTTACTTTAGGATTTTCTAAGCTTTTTGAGTAAAGAACTCATTTGTTCTTTCTTTTTTTTTTTCTTTTTATTGAGGTTATTGGTACAATCTAGGTATACAATACAATTACATTCATCATTGGGATTCTGTACCTTTACATAATAGGTCTTGATTCTCATTTTTCCCCTTGTCCCTGCCCTCCCTTCACCCCCTCCTACCCTCCCCATTTACAAACACTTTATTTCCATTTTTTCAGTGTCTCATATTTTTTCCTCTCCCTTATTACCTTTCCCTCACCCTTTCCACTTTCTCTACACCTTTAGCCCTTTACTTCCTATTTCACATTATTAATTATCTCATTAGGATCCTGTGTACTATTATAGTTTTTCACACCAAAGAAACTATTCAGCATTTCAGTTAAAGAAATCTCTGTATGAACATTAAAAATAGGGAATCCTAAAATAAAACTAAAAAGGAAAGTAAAAGAGAAAAGGCAATGATGTAACATCAAAATAATCCTTAATTCTGGAGATGAAAATGGTCCCTGAACATATTTAAATTGCTTCTCACTCTTATAGTCTTATCTCATTCTTTTCATTATTTATAGAATATTTTATTAGTTTCTGTAATCAAACATTCGTAGATATGACCTTACATATTTAGTACGATGTGTTACCCCTGTACACATGGAAAAAAAAATAAATTAACATTTCTAGACCAATATGGTTGTCCATTTCTGTACAATGCCAACTCAACACAGTAAATTGGGATGACTTTTTCCAAAGTTGGCAGCACCGTTAAAGTTTCCCAAAATTTAATTTATATATATGTATATATATATATATACATATATATATTTATATAAAAAGACTAATAGTAGTATTTTATGCATCTATAGCAGCAACAGCTTTTTCAGGTTCTGCAGTCATCTGAACAAAATTATAGACATTCAGCACATTCCATTAAAAAAAAAAAAGAAAAGAATAACATCCAGAAAACAGCGAAGTTTTGTTGCTGTTGTGGTACCTGGCACCATTTTTTCTATTAGCCTCTTCATCATCTGGAAAGAGAACATTCTAGAGTAATATCATTAAATGTAGCTCTGATAAAGCATGGTCCCTACTATGTATCATAAAGCAGGTACTAGATATTTTACATTCATAGAGGTATGATGCAGTACCATCCTACATCAATAATACTAGATTCAGTTTTGGATTGAAATTTACTTTGTCTGCAAATAAAATTGCTACCCCTGTTTTTTTCTGGGCTCCTGTCACACGGAGAATTGTTTTCTATCTTTTCACTTTCAGTCTATGGACTTCTTTTTGCAGTAGGTGTGTTTCTTGTATACAACATATTGTTGGATTTTGCTTCTTATTCCATTTTGCTAGTAGTCTATTTCTCTTGATTGGTGAGTTGAGGCCATTGACATTGCTGGTTATAAATGATATGTACTGACATTATTGACATGTTATTGGCCTTTTGTTGACTCTTTTTACTTTTTCACCTTCGCTATTATATTTCCATACAGTGTGATGGAAAATGTTCCTCTAGATGGACTCATAAACTATGGGAAGAGGAGCCAAAAACAGAATTCTGAGGCCAGCAGTTTCTTTTCTGTATTATGACAGATTTTTAAAGAAATGATGTTAAGGCAAAAACATTTTGGGTACAATCTTTCTCTAATATAGTGTTAAAATCTTCCTACTCTTTATGTTTCTCCTTCCTCCTCCTCCTTCTTTTCTATTTATTTCTCTCTTTACATATCTACATATTTATAAATTCTTTCATCTATTCACTTATTCACTCTTTAATATTTGAATGATTATCATATGCTAGGAAGAGTTCTGGGTACTAGGCAATACAGCACATGAATGGACATAAAATTTCCTCCTTTCCAGAGCAAAGAGTATTTTGATACATTGTGTCTTATTTTAAAACTAAAAGTACATTTTATGTCCCATCAATTTTAGGGAAACCAATTACTTTAAAATTAGATAGGAAGTTAAAAAAAAAAAAAGCTATCAGATTCCCAGGTAACTTCTCTGTAGAAACTGACAATATGATCCAAAATTCATATGGAAACTTGCAGGATCCAGGATGGAAGAAAACATAGAAGTACATCTTTGTAGCACTGGACTATGTAATGATTTTTAAATATGTCACCAAAATTACAATTGATACAAGAAAAAATAAGTTTGGCATAATGAAAATGTAAAATATTGTGCTTCCAAAAGAAACTATCAAAAATGCACATACACAACACACAGGTTGCAACAAAAAATTTAAATCCTGTATTTGGTGAGAGACTTGTGTCTAGAAGTATAAAGACCTCTCCGAGCTCCATCATAAAAAGACACATCAATAAAAATGGATAGAAGATCTTGGAACCAGTGATTTAGCTCAGTGGTTGCTCTGCCTGCCTTTCAAGCACAAGGGCCTGAGTTTGATCCCTGGTCCAAAAAAAAAAAAAAAAATCTGAATAGACATTAAATCAAAGAAAATATGCAAATGATAAGTAAACACATGAAAAATGCTAGACATCATTGGTTATCATATACATTTAAATCAAGACCATAATGAAAATGCAACTTCTTACCCACTTAGCATGGATATAATTAAACATACAATAAGTATATTGAAAATGTGGAGAAATTGGGACTCTAGCACACTTCTGGTAGGGATGTAAATGGCTCAGTCACTTCAGAAAATAATCTGACAGTGCTTCAAAAAGTTAAGGATAGAGTTGCTATGTGAGCCAGAAATTCTACTCCTAAGTGTAGACTCAAGAGAAATTGCTCCATGTGAGGACACCAACTATTTTCCTTCAGTCTTTACCTCTCTAATTTTGGCATTTTTGTTGGCCTATATTTTAGAATGTACCTGGGATTTGTTTTAATCAGGTATGTTAAGACAATGTAAGAAAGGACTGTGATGAAGGAAGAAATTTGTACTTGTTCCCCGGAATGGGAGGCATGGTGGACCATGCAGCACCACAGGGGGAATCATCAGGTCAGGGAGGAGGCGGTAGGGAAAGGGGGAGCCATGGGGGAGAACTCTGGTTGTGTTTTTTGTGGTTAGGAGCGGGGAGGGCAGAGTAAGTACAGGAGACAGCTTTTGGATTGGTTAGTTCGAATAAGTGCAGTGGGCTCTGGGGCATAGGGCTTACTTATCTGATAACTGGCCATGGGATTATGCAGAGGATAATATCTTGCACTGCAGAAGCCTGAGAAAAGGATGAGGATGGGAGTATGGAATCAGAATTGGTTGGTTTGTATATCAAGGGCCTTTTCTTGGACAAGTTGTTTGCAATCTCAGAATTAGCTAACCATGGGAGGGGCAATCCCTCCCAAGTCCATAAGATATCAAAACATCCTAAAATAAGAAAAACATACTTGCTATGATGCATCCCTTACATTTGGGCTTGCTGACTCACTACTTCAAGTTTGCCTTAGAATCCTCTGTACGAACAGCCCCCTTGGAAAGTCCCGATGAAATGAAGCCTAAGGTGCTGAATCTATCCTATCTCTTGGTTTGGGCCATGGAGAACCCAACCTGTTCAGCTAAACTTGCCATTTTATTTCCTTCCTAGATTAAAAAAAATGTCATGGGCACCCAATATCACAGAGACTAGGTTCCACAAGTTCTGGTTGCCTTTGAGTTAGTCATTAGCTCGTAGCCTCCTTTAGAACAGAAGCCTATGGTTCTGGGTCAGCTTCCAGCCAAGATCATTTTGTAGCATGAGGTAAAGTGCTGAAGTGTCACAGGAGTGTGTAGTGAGATGTGGGGATACATGGCTAGGTCTAGAATTCTTCCAGAAAAATGATCCATTTTGAGTAGATTCCTGACCTAAGTATGGCTATGTCCGGCTTTGTGGTCTGTATCATAGGCCCCCGATTAAATGATTCAAAGGAAAGGCTTCTCACAGACCGTAGGATGCAATAAACCTTCAACAAGTGTTAGCCATTATGTTAGATCGCTTTTACAGTGCTTTGCTCTTAACAGAGACTCAGTAAGTGTTAACATAGCACTACTGGAAATTCATGCTACTCTGTGGACCTCACAGAATTTGTATGAATTCAAGGAAGAAAGCGATCCTGTAGACTCTTGCTAATCTGCAAAGCACAGAACAAATGCAGAACAGATGCAGAACAAGAACAGAAAAGGTCCATGATTAAAAAATAAAAACTATGAGAGATTGATAGTAGATATGTATGAAAGCATTTTGAATAACTGATACAAAGGCACAGAAAATGCTTAGCAGGGCTGAAAAATGACTCCCTTTGTTAAAACCTAACATTAGATCTGCTGTAAAATTAGTAATTCTTAGTGAAACCAGAAAGATAGTGTCTATAAAAGCACACAGTTACATATTGAAGGATATTTTAGGATGTACATCTTGAGACATTTTATACTAATTATTTTTTACTTTTTCTTTTTCATTATCTTGTTAGAATTGAGACTATTTTTGAACTTGAAAGCTATGTAAAAAGAATTTCCATTCTTCTTAATGCACCCCAATTACTCCAGGGCAAGTCTGCAAGGGGCTAAGATTATTTGTAAAAATAACCAGAAATCAGTTTGTTCTTGCTTTTACCCCCAGCTCTTGGGGATACCTTGGATTCCTAGAAAGGATTCTGAAGTCTCTGCTAAAGATCTCCAAGGTCTTGGCTCTTCCCCTGAAACTGCCTTTAGCCTTTGTCCTTTACCTCTGGTCTATTGTGGTGACCCTGCCAGGCCCTGCCCTGCTGCTACCCAGTGGAGCTGCTGCCACCTCCATGGTGCCCTCCCTGTCTAAAGGCTACTGGTGCTAAGCTACAGTGACTTGTTACTCCAGTACCTTGTGCTACTGATGTCCTCCCGATGGTCCCAGGAGACACAAATAAACAGCACTATATTTACTTCCTTGTTTATTACAACTGTCTTTCCACATGATTCATATTCAAGTCTACAGAGCTCCGGGAACAATCTGAGGGAGAAAGACATGCTCTTCTCATGATTGTGTCCATTCCCCTGAGATTGGGCTCCTGATCGTGAGTCACATCCCACCTGTCTCTCTGTCCTGAGCCCTTGTACTCTTCAGATTTCCTAGTAGCTCAAATCCCACAATGAACACTGCTTGGGATCAATTCTCAGATTTTTGCTACATTATTGATGAAGCCCAATTGGCAAGTAATTTAAAAAGATATTAAGCAGATCTGCCCATTTTCTTTGAAGAATGGCCCCTTACAAACAAGGCCACAGTCTCTATTTCCCAAAGATCCTTACAGTTTTGAGCAGAAAGTTTCCCAAAGAGTTCTCTCTGGATTGTATAGCAGGTGAATCCCATTCACACCAGCTTTGAATCTTACCTCTGCAATTTATTTACCCATGCAAACTGAGCAAGGTGCTTAAGTCCTGTGAAATTTATTTATGTGTAAAATAGAGATGAAAACGTCTTCTTTGTGGGCCAATTATGAATAACAATTGTACTAAAGTACTTAGTAGAGAAAGTCACCCATAATGAACATTATAGTGCTAAGATGTATCTTTAGTTATCATGGTCCCTGAGGTTTTGAAATAGCTTGAAAGAAGAGATAATTTAGGCTATAGAAACCAGGGAAATTTTTTATTTTCATGAAGTCAAAAGAAAGAAAATGGGTTACCTCAAAGTGTAAAATTTGACATTTAATATTTATCACAAAAAATCTCATCCTAGTGCAAAGGGGGGGATCTTTAATCAAGGTACAACAAATAAAGTAGCTCCTGTACTTTCAGTCTGGAAGGTACCTTTCTTAGGGTTGCTAAGTGTAGCAAGTGAAAATAAAGGACATAAGATAAATTATATTTCAGGTAAACAGCAAGTAACTTGTTAATGTAAGTATTTGTCAAATGTGACACGGATGTTCTATCTATACCACTCCAACCCTTCTAAATCCCCCCTTTGAACTACATGACTTTCTGCCCTGGACATTTTCCCAGACATTTTGTTAACTGGGTTTGTCTTCAAAGATCCCATCAAAAGATCAAAATTACAGAATGAGAGGGATAAGTCATATCAAAGTCCTGAATTGCAGAGTTCTTATGATAAGGAACAGTCTCCTCTAATGAGGTTGTTCTGCTTAATAGATGAGATGCTGGCTAGAGGGCTTTTACCAGTTCAAATCTAGAGTATCATTACAACCCTTACCACTTAAATGGACATCTCAGAATGTACTGGCTTTGGTGGCTGAAGGAAGCTCAAAAAAACATTTGATAGTCATAGTTATTAATAATTTCCCCTATATCACCTCGATCTGCTAATCAACTGGAGCCATCTGTTTGGTTCCATTGCAGGAAGCTCAGATAGAAATGCCCATTCATCACAACTGGGGCTTTGGGAAATGTGATGGATGGCAATTAGTTGAAAATATTTCTTGGGAAACTGCATAACTTTGTAATAATTACAGAGCCATGAGTAAATAAAGTCCCTCTCATTAATAGTTAATAGAAACACAGAGACACTTGGAACTTGCTACAGTGTCTTAATTATCTCTTCAGGAGGCTACTTTTCCTGGACAGCTGGCATGTTTTGGACAAGGCTGGGTGGCCTCAGTGGAGGAAGTCGTTCCTCCTCTCACCACTAGGGGTATGGAATTTGGCGCTTCCTCAGGGTCTTTAAGTGGCCCTCTGCCTTTCTGTACCAACAGTCTTTCCTGATTATATGGGGAAGCAGAAATTAGTAACAGAAACTGATTGAGGTGAAGACAGGATTCTGGAGGTATTGTAGAAGGACACAAGATTTCAGTTAGCCAAGAGGAATTAGTTTGAGAGATCTATTGTAGCACATCGTGACTGTGGTTAAAACAGTATGTTTTATACTTGGAAAACTGCCAGACCAGATTTTAAATATTTTCATTGCAAAAAGTATATGTAAAGTCATAGCAAGACTCTGTCAAAGATTTTATCTGTTTGTGGCTTCACAGCACTGGCTGCAATCCCCACTGCACAGATGAACATGAGTGTGAGGATGTCCTCAGAAAGTAACCTTTTAGGGTTAGAATTCAGATCACCTGGCAGAGCAGGCCACTTTGTATATGAATGCTCTGATTTATTTTTAAGTCCATCTTCCAGGAGACAAAAGTTTATTCTCTACTCGATGTACAATTTCATGATCTTCAAAGAAGGGCGCATTGTTATTTGGCCCAATAATTAGAAGTCACCATGGAAATGGACATATATTATGAATTATGCACCCACCTCTCAGCCAATTATTAAACAATTACCAGTGAATTATTGTTAACCCCACAAGATAGGACTTCCCTCTGCTGTGGGTATATATAGTTATTAGTTCCAAAATAACTGTTTTCCCTAGTAATCCTGTGCCGTTCAATATGAGAGCATTAGACAAAAATGTCTATTGAAGACTTCAACACAATGTAGCTAGTTCTAATTAGATGTGCTTTAAGTATAAGAAACACACTGGGTTTTCAAAGGCTTAATATAAAAATCATGTAAAGCATTTTATTTATTTTTCTCATTGAGTTTATTGGTACATTTTAGGTATACAGTACAGTTACATTCATCATTAGGATCTTGTACCTCTACATGACAGGTCTTGGTTCTCATTTTTTCCCCTTCCCCCTGCCCTCCCATCACCCCCTCCTCCCTTCCCTATTTACAAATACTGTATTTCTATTTTTTTCATTTTCTCATATCTTTTTCTTTTCCCTTACTTCCTTTCCTCCACCCTTCCCACTTCC
This sequence comes from Fukomys damarensis, assembly GCF_012274545.1. NCBI lineage: Eukaryota > Metazoa > Chordata > Mammalia > Rodentia > Bathyergidae > Fukomys > Fukomys damarensis. The sequence goes on along the minus strand of NW_022900949.1, from coordinate 45,773,792 downwards.
CATACACCTTTAGCCCCTTTCTTCTTATTTCACATTGTCAATTATACCATTAGGATCTTATGTACCATCATAGTTTTTCACACCAGAGAAGCAGTTTATTATTAATTTTTAAAATGTTGAGTACATGTTGAGATGATGATATTTTGTATATACTTGGTGTCTTATTCACTTTCCTTTTTCTGGGATGAAATACCAGATATCTAGAACTTAAAAGTGGAGAGGTTTATTTGGCTCATAGGTTTTAGAGAATTTAGTCCATAGTTGTCTGGCTCCAAGACAAGAAGGACATGGTAGAAGGGTCTGGTAGAGTAAACTGCTCAAATTATAGTGGCCAGGAAGTAGAGTGTGAAGGGAGGATCCAGAAAGCGAGATGCACCCTTCCAGATCATGCCTCCAGTGACCCAACCCTTCCAAGCAGGAACCACATTCAGCTATGGATACATCAGTGGGTCAACCCTCATGATCCCCATGATCCCCATGATCCAGTCACTTTCCGAATGTCCCACCTTTAAATACATGAGACTCTTGGGGGACATTCTAATCTAAACCGTAATACTTGATTAGGTAACTTTTATTAAGCACCTTGTTTATTTATTTGTTTTTCTCAATATGGCTACTAAAAATGTAAAATTACATATGTAAAATTACACATATTTCTAGACAACACCGCTAGAGTACAGAGAACCCTGACCGAGGGTCTCAATCTCCTGCAAGGCAATAGGATGCAAGCGAGAGGGAAAGAATGAAAGACACAGAAACAAGACTTAAAGAGAAAGCTGGGTTTTGGCTGGTCCAAGGTGCTCTGAGCAACAAAGATAAAAGGTACCAAAGACATCCAGTAATTATTGATTACAAGTGTGGGGAAAAGGAGAGTAGGGTGTGCTTTGAGACATCTGGTGATGGAGTGAGGCACGTGGCGAGTGTGGATATCAAAGGGAAGGCTGAGAATAAAGGGGAGAATAAATAAAATATTTATAATTTAAACATTCACTGTATATTTTGATTACAGTTTGTACTTCTAATTCCTAAATGTAGTTCAATTTCATTTGATTTGCAAATGTGTGCTTCCTTTTTGTGGACTAACACATTTTTGCAGGGGGTGGACTGTGGCATCCCAGATGAGTGATTTATACTGTTCATACCATGTAGTATACAAAAGAGGTGCATTTTAATTTCCATGCCACTGTCAGATGGAAATTCCTTTCCTTCAGTGACCAATGTTATTGCTATTTGTTGTGGCTTCCCACTCTTTAGTCTGTTTTATAGCATCTGTTAGCACATTTTTTAAAATAAAAATTTGTCTTAAAATTACTGTGTGTAGGGTCCAATTTATGGTCGTATTTCTTGAGAAAATTTGAAAAATAATTTGTTCTTGGCTCAAAAATGGTGGACAATTATGCAGTTTTTCCTTCTCATTATAGCAACACTAACAATTTATTTTTCCAGTAAATAACTAAGTTCTTTAGTTATTGTGAATCCAACACTTATCCTTCTCATTCAAGATACTAATCAGAGATGACATATCTTTTCCTAAATGAGAATAAAGAATCGTAGGCAAGTTGCCATTGAGTTACTATGGGCTTGTTTTGGCTAGAGCTTTCAAATCTCTCTTCCTTCCTGCTATTATAAACAGTTTTCTCTTTTCACATTTAAAGGAGTGTGTTTTAGTCAATTATTTGCTAAGACTCAGACTATTGGATATTTAAGTATCAAGAAATAAACAGAATTGATTTATATGCTAGACCTTATGAGTTACCTTTCTTTTAGTCCTTGATAACATAACCCTAATTTAATTTCTGGGAGGAATGTGATCAGTCCCAGAAGAATGCTACTAACTAATATAAATGAATCATGGCTTTCTGCCTCTCCCTTGCCAGATAATTGCTTCTTCTACCTCTTTGGATGCTAAGGGCAGAACTTTTTCAGTTCCCTAAAGGAAAAATTCTCTAACTTGGATTTTCCTAGATATATTATTTCCCAAATGTACACACACACACACACACATACACACACATTTTTCTGCCTAAAAATGTGCCACCCCTGGCTTCATAAATCAAGCTTGCTTTCATTTGCATTTAATCTGTATTCTATTCTCTGCCATCTAAGATCTTCTAGGAAAATTTTGTTTCGGCATTTCCAAGCAACAACGGTAGTAGGTGAGCCAATTTAGCATTATTAAATTTTGCTCTATTTTTCTAGTTGTATGAGTCTCTTTTGTCAAGAGTTTCATTCTAATAGAAACAGGAAATATTCATCTGAGCAGTGCAGTGAGCTGATTGGCCTTTAGCACTCCATCTTTGGTTAAAGAGATGAACACCAGTAGTTTTCTCTTCAGACAAGTCAGTTTGATAGCTGTCTGGGGGACAAACAATAAGGGACACTCTGAAATGGTAGTCAGAAGATCTCTATGTAATTTGATGAGCATCTGGAAATGTGTGATGAGAGGCCCTGCCTACAGCAGAGCCCTGAGTGAGGTCAGTGGGGAGTGGTGCCTATAGAGCTTGTCTGTTGCTGCATCCAGCCCTACTGAGGCTCAAATGTATCTCTACCACTCAGAAAAATGACAGAGAAAGTCTATACATGCAGTACCTGTGGATGCCTGGGCTTTGGCCTTTTCTTCTGATTCCCAATATCTGGTCATCTGATCTCATGTGGAAAAAATGAACACTTTTTTGGAGGAGAAATATTCTTTGGACATGAGAAAAATTCTTTATTGGTCTTGCATATAGTCTTTTTTTTCTCTTTGAGTTTATTGGTACATTTTAGGTGTACAGTACAGTTACATTCAGCATTGGGTCTTGTACCTTTACATGACAGGTCTTGGTTCTCATTTTTTCCCTCATCCCTGCCCTCCCTTCACCCACTCCTCCCTTCCCTGTTTACAAATTCATATAGTCTTGATGAGAAATAGCTGCCCAGTGATGCTATGGGAGGATCATTAATAGTTTTGGTATTGCAGCCAGAAGGCTTGTGCCCATACTGGAGGGCCATGATATGTCCACTTGCTCCTTTATATTTGTCTTGGACTCCCAGTGCCTCATTATTTTTCTGATGACAGCTATATCAAGGTCTGTGATATACAGCCTGCCAACCTTCCTGGCATGCTAAGTGGACATGCCTCCTGAGAGATGAACATCACATTCTGTCCCGATGACTCTCATTGTGTTTCCAGTTCATCTGACAAAAGTGTAAAATGTTGGAACATTTTGCTCTATTATTCCCATCTCCCTAGATCAGGTCTGGGGAGCAAAATATGATGGAAACAGTTGAAAACTAGTGTTTGTTGGAGATCACCAGAAAATTCACATCTGTGATTGTCCAATTTAATATCAGTGTCTTCAGAGCTAATACTTCAAAGGGAATGTACAGATTCATTATGATATTCCTTGCCCTTTAAAGGGCATTTAAAAGAAATATAGCATATATTATAGCAAAAACTGAAATTTTACAAGTAAAATATAAAAAATTTCTTGTTTTATTGGAAATGTGGTTCATTCTTTAACACAAATCATTCTTAATGCCAAAAATAACATATAGGCTAATTTGTTTCAGTTTTACAATTAGCTTATCTTAGCACATTGAAAAGAAAGTTTGTTACTACCAGTTTGTTTCTTCTTTGTAAGACTTATTTTTGGTTTATGCCTGGTACTTCAAGTAACTACTTTGAAGATAACGATACATAGGATATTTTATTCTCTTATTATTTTGGCCTGAATTTTTTTTAACAAATAAAAAAGAGCTAGAATGAGTCCCCGATATATATTTAAATTTAAAACTTTCTAAAAGGCCAAGAGTACATGTCATCACAGCAATACTATTGTACGCAATGCAATGGTTAGAGTGAAATATAATTCTATCAAAAATATAGTTATGTTTAATGGAAAAATACTTTGCATTGCTTCAACTTTAAAATTTAATTAAATGAGAATCAAGACCTGTCACGTAAAGGTACAAAAGCCCAATAATGAATGTAACTGTACTGTATGCCTAAAATGGACCAATAAACTTAATGAGGAAAAAAATCAAATGCAATTAAAAGTTTAGTATCTCTTATGCATTGACCATATTTCATGTGCTCAGAAGCTATATGAGTCCAGCTCAGGCCTATTCTCTAAATGCCTTCAGGGCAGGAATTGCATTCTGTTCAGGTATCACCTTAGTAGTTCCTTATTCCTGAAACCCTTCCTAGTTCCATGCACTGCTCTAGGAGAAAGCATTCGGTCATCCTATATTCAGAATATTTATTTTTCCTTGGCATTGGAGGAACAGCAATAGGAGAGGAAGGAAGCAGGAAGGGGTCAGCAGAAGCAGGCTTTTCTAAATTACCATTATTGTCGTCAACATCCCTATGCTATTCTTCTATTCACTATTTCACAAACACTTATTACATGATCTGTAATGTAATGTAATGTGTTTTTGTCTAGTGAAAAATACTATTTTATAACTTTCTAGAAAGAGCAGTGGTTTGTTTATCCCTGTATAATCCATGATAATTTGAAAATTACGTTGTGAATAAAAGTTGTTATTAAAAAAAAAGAATAGTTATTTTGACAATATCCCAGTAGATGGCAGTAAAATGTCTTGAGCAAGGGCTGCCTTTTCTCAGTCTGTACAGTCCTTAAAGAAGCTACTGTATGTGCTACAGCAGAGTCTGCCTACAAGCTAGCAGAAGTTGCAGTTTCTTGTCCCCATCCTCTTACCCATTCTCCTTGTATTAATTATACCTGACCAGGCTTAGAGAAGTGATAAATAGGAAAAGCCTCACACTTGGATGTGAAATGTACTGCTTTTTGTTTTTTAAAATCTTATTTCCTATTTCCAGCCATCTGAGTATGAGGCTGCAGGGGACAACCCAGCTTTGCCTCTACCCTTGCACTCTGTTCTTCGTCCCTTACTTTCTGTAATTTATCTGTAGACAAAGCCTGCACTCCTACAATGAGTCTGATTAAGATTCCTTATACAGACCACCAATTTTTTTAAGGGCACCAATAAGTAGTACATAGTCTTAAAGACAAGAGGAAGATTCTATACAGCATTTTAAAAAGAAAGCTAGTTAAGGCCATTGGAAAGAACAGAGAAATGAACAGGAGCTGTTTAGTGGTTTCCAAAAGAAAGAAGGTGATGAAATGCTGATTTTCCTTTTAGGCCTAATTGTCTGGACTTGGAGAACTGTATCTAACTGTGAGATCCATAAATCTTTGGGTATCTGTATGTGTGAGAGTCCACCAGATGGAATAAAACCTTCTATTTATTGTCTCAGTGATGATGCATTTCAGAGGGCATTTGGGAAGGAGAATCTATAACCACACCCTACGGGGCTGGACTCCATCCCTCAGCCCTACGGGTTCTGGGAGGAAAGCACATCACCCACTCCACTGATCTGTATTTCACAGATCTGACTTTATCCTTGTGAATCCTCCTTTACCTCTGACTCTGTTCCTCCCTACGAGAGCAGAACCAGTCATGAACTGGTCTGGTTCTTCCAGAACTGGGCCATTACAGATAGTTTCTTGATGGTTTGTGGTCTATTAGTGATGGGTAGGTAATAATCTACTGCTCAGGAGAAGCTGCCCACTGACCTGATATGGAGGAGATGTTCTCAACTTTTTCTCCAGAAGTTACATGACAGATAATGGCTAAAGTTAAGGGGAGCTTATCTCACTGCGAGACATCTCTATGGGTGTGAAAAACAACTGGATGGGGAGAAAAGAAAAGAAATGTTTCTAGCACTGGTCTGCATTACCAAGTAGTGGTGCATCTTTGGAGAATTCATCCTCTCTAGATTTTGTTCATCTTGTATTAAATGTGGGATACAGACAAGGGGATTTATCAGTAATTCTGTGACCCTGGTTGCTGGGTAACCTGGAAGTCATTTCTAAGGCAAACACTGGATCGCTAAGAAGAAGGACAGTATACGCCTGGATCTTTGTTGCCACCCTGCCCCTTATCAGCCCCCAACCAATCTTTCCTCTACAATCTGATTGTAGTCTCAGAATTTTTCTCAGCACAGTGCCCATGAGGCCATGCCAGTCAGTTGATGCTGACTTTAAAAACAGAACCTTCTTGCCATCCCAGACCGGAAGAATGCAAGTCCTACATCTTTCCTTATCATTGGATTCTCATTTTGATCACAGTTCCTAAAGTCCATTAGTTGTTCACTACAATGGGCATCTTAATGGACTCACTAGGGTGAAATCCCATCCCCAATTTTCAGCAAAAATCGAGGAAAGGATTCTGAATGTGAAAGTGAATAAATAAAATGAGTAAACAGCAACAGGAAATGCAAAATGGACACCAATAGCAATTAATGATATTTGTGTGATATTAAGAAAGAAAAATCAGAACTAAGAAAAATAATTCTCAAATGTAGTCTGCAAATACATCTTCACATCTTATATAAGGGTAAAAAAAAATCTCCTTGGCTAATAATGTGCTAGCAATTCACAATCTGTGTTTTCCAGAGACAAAATATACCACATTCAAGGTCTTATGTTCTATATACCTTTGTGTTAATCCTTTAAATCTTATCTAGGTATAGTACTATACAGCCGGTCAACAGTTACTTCATGATATCAGTTTTTACTATTGTTCTCAGACTTTATGGATAACAGAGTCTCCTAGGAAGCTTACGAAAAATGCAATTTATTGGGCAGCATCTCCAGAGAATCTGACTTAGAGATCTGATTTAGTGTCCAGGAGTATATTTTTTTAAAATTAAGTGCCTCAAATTCCTTAGGTCACAATTTGAAAAGTAGTTGTGAAATAGTTCTCTCCTGAGCTTAAACCTAGGTGTATATGGCTTCCATTTTTCAAGTAAGTGCACCACATGGTCCAATCATTTAATTTTAGGGTGCTGTTTGTATCATATATTAAAAAGTAGATTCAAGGAGTTGCATGGTAAACAGCAGTAGTTCTCGAGTAGGACCTTTAACGGCAAAAGTATTGATACTCCCATCTGGTAATATTGCAACTTTGGATGTATTGGTTATCTGTATTAGTTAGGGTTCTATAGAGAATAAATATAAAATATACGTAAAATTATATGAAGGGGTTTATTAGGGAGGCTTACAAGATCAGAAGCAACAGAGTCACAACGGCTGTCTGCATGTTGGAGAGTCAAAGGATCCAGAATCAGTCAACAGTTAAAGGACTGAAAGCTCAGTGTAGTCACTAGTGCAAGCCTGTGCCAGGAAGCCAAACAGTCTGCACTGGAAAGCTAGTGTTGGCAGTGGACGGCTGAAGAGACTGGAGATGAATGTCCAAAGGCAACGGTGAAGATGGGGGCTTCTTCAAAAAACAAGCATCTCCTTTTCCTTTTTATTTCATCCAGGCTACAAGCATATTGGTTGGCGTCCTCTACATCCAGTGTGGGTCTTCCCCTCTCAGTCTGCTGTCCTACATGTTACTCATCCACAGACACACACAGAACATTGTTATTGCTAGACAGTTCTTAAGTCAAATGGACACATCACAATTAATAGTCACTATCTCCGGGTGGAAAACTTGTAATAATAGGAAGATGCTATGAGTTCAGTAACACTTTTAAATGAGTTTGTATTTCATTAACCTCAACAGTATTGGTATGTAAGTGTGTGCAATATATTGTTTATTTAATCTACATATAATAAGAGACTATATGAAAAAATTCCACAAGCTAATCCATGTGTATGTACCTCAGCCTACCATAAGGGGTTCTTGACACAGAGATTTGAGTTATTTGGAATGGGGAAAAACCCAAAAGATTTGGATTTGAATTCCCAAAAAGGTACTTTGTGGCTGAGTTGTATGGTTACTTTACCCATAAGGCTCAGTTTCTTCATTGGTGAATGATCATGGCCAATATATTCCTAATAGATCTGATGTAAAGATTAAATGATGTAATGTGTGCACAGTACTTGGCCCAATGTAGACGATCAATGCTAGTTTTCTTCTCCCTTAAAAAGTTAAGTAGAGAATCTGGAGCTATATGTCCTTGCCCCTTTGAGTCAGCCTGTAGTCCCAGAAGCTTTCCTGCTCCACGGAGATGGTTTGAGGGACTTGCCTTGGTGCTCTGCTGCTGCTCTTTCCCCCTGTGCTTCTTTCATTGCTGTCAACTGACCAAGGGAATATAAGCCATAGCAATCCCAGGAAAAATAAGGTGCAGAACTGGAGAGGGCTCTTATAAGGTAGCAATGTCTAACACCACTGTTTTTCATTAAAAAGATCTTCAGTACTCAAGGAATGGTACAGAGCAAACACCCACCCCATCCCCTTTACCCTGAAGAGGAACACAAGGAGTGTCACCCATAATTAGTGTGTTTCTGCTCTTAATGTTCCTAAATCAAGCCTACAGATGGAGCCAAGGTTATTACATCCACTTGGAACATTCCCTTTCACCTCGCATCAGGACATAACAGGAGGAAGGTTGTGTTTCTCTCTTCTTCTGCAACAATTCTACAGTTTGACACTGAAAATACTCAGGCTCGAAGTTTAATTTGAATATCTATGGTATAAAATTACCAGTGTTCACATGCCCTACCATTTTCCTGACAAATTAATTGCCAATACAATTTTCAGCAGCGGGTGTGCTCAAAATGTGGCAGGGTTGAGAGTTCAGTTCTCGAGAGGTAATTATGGTGCCCTTGGCCAGGAAAGAGCGGAGATGATGCTAGAGGAGCCTGTGTTTTGGGTAAGCAGCACCTGCTCTCTGCCGACTCTGTAGACCTGCGGATCTGAGAAACACATACAATTTGTAGGATTTAGTGTCTACCTTTGGTACACATGATTTAACCTCTTAATCACTGTGTGATCTGCGTAGCTGCTGTGAGCTCCCTGAAACCATGCTGCCTTGGCCATTCTTTGGCTTTTAGATCTTTGCCCCAATTATTCTACCACATCTTCAAAATATCCAGATGAAGAAGTAAACAGAAAAAGCCTCTGAAATAGAAGGTGAATCAGGCTAGAAAGAGATTCTTCATTTTGGCAAGGTCTAAGGGGACACTTCTCTTATCCTCTCTGAAAGTAACTGGTCTCACCTGAAAGACATAGAAAACCACTCTGTTGGACCAAGCACCTGACCTTTTAAGAAATAGTCTCTGCTTACTGAAAAACCATCTCTCTGATATATGCACCTTTAGACAAGATGGATAAATCCCTCTTACAAACATGCAGAGCAGTTGTAATACTCATAATCCTCCAGTGTTTAAGGCATTTGCTTTTGGAATTATTTTACATTTTATTGCATTCAGTTGCAACAACAACAACAACAACAACACAACAGTAAAAGCCAAGCAGCTAAACAAGTAAAAGTCAGTAAATTTTCCAAAGCTGGGAAAAATGAGGGGAGGAGTACATGGTGACAACAAAATAGATAGAAACCCTTAAACGACTTTCTGAAATACTTTCATGTTTTAAAAAATATTAGCACCTGTGTGGATTTATTTTACTCTCCAAAATATTTTTGGAAATAAAGGGTTATAACATCACAGAGAGAGAGAGAGAGAGAGAGAGAGAGAATGAAAGAGAGAGAAAGAAGGGAGAAAGTATACATATTTGATTCCATTAGGTTTTGTTCTTGAGTTTTCTCTATGATGTAAGTTGCTTTTAAAAATATTAAAGATTGAGTGAGGATGAGATAATATTTCTGGCACTTGAGTTCCTGGAATAATGAAATTGGAAAGAAGGGAATGAGGCTATGTGTTGGCTAAGGTTAATGTGTAAGGACTTCATCCTATTGTCTCTATGAATTTGGATCTCATTGCCGAAAGATCTCTGCTGCAGGGCTCCTGCGATGTTTCTTAGGAACCAAGCCAACCCCTTCAGATTCAGGTACCCAGACTGCATGTGGAGGTGAAGGAGTTGGTGGGACCATCTATTCCAATACTTACGTTTGACAGATCAGCTGAGTAGAGTTCATAGATGGACAAAGGATTTATTAAGGATTGTCTATCAAATTAGAGCAAGGATAGAACCTAGGCCTGACTTTCTTTAAAGCATCGTTCAACAAATGCTATAGCAACAGTTACTTTACCTGGACACAGGCCTTAAATTCCTAATTTGGAAATCAATATGCTTCACAAAATTCACAGATTGGTGATGCAATTTGATAGGAATGCCTAGGAGTTAACAAAGGTGGATCTGGGGAAGGAGAAGAAAAGAGAAGGAACAATAATAAGCAAACTACTCATTCTTTACAACTGCACATGATTTTCTTGTCTCTCCAATGAAGTAGCTATTATTCTTTTTTAAAATTGAGTTTATTGGTACATTTTAGGGATACAGTACAGTTGCATTCCTCATTGGGATCCTCTACCTTTACATGACAGGTCTTGGTTCTCATTTTTTCCCTTGTCCCTGCCCTCCTTTCACCTCCTTATTTTTCTTATTTTTAATTAAAAGGCATGGCTCAGAGAAATTGCATAATTTTCCAAAAGCCTTGTAAAAGATACTATATGATTTGAGTTGACAAATATACTGTTTAAAGTCCATATAGAACCTGTCTATCACTCTACAATTCCTTTTTTTTAAATTACATCAGTACATGTTTGTAATAAAATTACATTCACCATGGGGAGTTGGTACAGGTACATAACACATCTTAATTCTTTTTATGTCCCTTTTCTCTTTCTCCCCTCCCTTTCCCTCTGTCCTCTTGGTCCCCTTCTCATTTACAAAAGGTCTATCTCCCTATTTCCTGTTTTCCATTTCATTGGTTGACCCTTCACTCTGTTAGATGATTCTTTTGCTGTGCAAAAATTTTAAATTTGATATGATCCCATCTGTTGTACCTTGGTACTTTTTCCTGTGCAACCAGGGTTCTGTACTGAGACTTGACTGTGCCAATGGCTTCAACAGTTTTACCTATTTTATCTTCTACCAGGTTAAATGTTCCTGTTTTAACAATCAATTCTTTGATCTATTTTTATTTTATTTTAGTAAATGGTTAGAGGTATGGTTCTAGGTTCCATCTTCTGTATGTGGAAAGCCAGTTTTCCCAGCATGATTTATTAAAGAGGCTACCTTTTCGTCCTGTGCATACTTTCAGCCCTTTGCTGGAGAGCAAATGGCTGAATGTGCTTGGAGTTTTTCTATTCCATATATCTAGTGTTGCCACTACAACACTGTTTTTATCACTAGAGCTTTGTAGTATAACTTGATGTCCAGAATTGTGATGCCTCCTGATTTACTCTTGTTGTCCAGGGTTTCTTTTGCTATTCTGGGTCTCTTTAAGTTTCCATATGATTTTCTTTTAATTGAGTTTATTGGTACAATCTAGGTATACAATACAGTTACATTCATCATTGGGATTCTGTACCTTTACATAATAGGTCTTGATTCTCATTTTTTCCCCTTGTCCCTGCCCTCCCTTCACCCCCTCCTCCCCTCCCCATTTACAAACACTTTGTTTCAATTTTTTCAGTTTCTCGTATTTTTTTCCTCTCCCTTATTACCTTTCCCCCACTCTTCCCACTTTCCCTGCACCTTTAGCCCTTTACTTCCTGTTTCACATTATTAATTATCTCATTAGGATCCTGTGTACTATTATAGTTTTTCACAACAAAAAACTATTCAGTATTTCAGTTAAAGAAATCTCTGTATGAACATTAAAAATAGGGAATCCTAAAATAAAACTGAAAAGGAAAGTAAAAGAGAAAAGGCAATGATGTAGGATTAAAATAATCCTTAATTCTGGAGATGAAAATGGTCCCTGAACATATTTAAATTGCTTCTTGCTCTTATAGTCTTATCTTATTCTTTTTTTCATTATTTAGAGAATACTTTATTAGTTTCTGTAATCAAACCCATGTAGATATGACCTTACATATTTAGTATGATGTGTTACCCCTGTACACATGGAAAAAATAAAAATAAAAATAAATTAACATTTCTAGACCAATATGGCTGTCCATTTCTGTACAATGCCAACTCAACACAGTAAATTGGGATGACTTTTTCCAAAGTTGGCAGCACCATTAAAGTTTCCCAAAATTCAATTTATATCTATATGCAAATATATATATATTTATATTTATATAAAAAGACTAATAATAGTATGTTATACATTGATAGCAGCAACAGCTTTTCCAGGTTCTGCAGTCATCTGAACAAAATTATAGACATTCAGCACATTCCATTAAAAACAAAACAAAACAAAACAACAACAACAAAAAAAAACAAACAAAGAAAAGAATAATATCCAGAAAACAGCAAAGTTCTGTTGCTGTTGTGGTACCTGGGACCATTTTTTTCATTAGCATCTTAATCATCATCTGGAAAGAGAACATTCTAGAGTAATATTATTAAATGTAGCTCTGATAAAGCATGGTCCCTACTATGTATCATAAAGCAGGTACAAAATATTTTACATTCATAGAGGTATGATATAGTACCATCCTACATAAATAATACTACAATCAGTTTTGGTTTGAAATTTCCTTTGTCTGCAAATAAAATTGCTACCCCTGTTTTTTTCTGGGCTCCTGTCACATGGAGAATTGTTTTCTATCTTTTCACTTTCAGTCTATGGGCTTATTTTTGCACTAGGTGTGTTTCTTGTATACAACATATTGTTGGATTTTGCTTCTTATTACATTTTGCCAGTCTATTTCTCTTGATTGGTGAGTTGAGGCCATTGACATTGCTGGTCATAACTGATATGTACTGACAAATTATTGGCCTTTTGTTGACTCTTTTTACTTTTTCACCTTCTCCTTTTAATTTCTTGCCTTACCTATTTGATTTGCTCTGTTGGGCCTCATGGTGTTGTTGCCTTCATTGTCTTTTTCTAGGATCTTGTTTAGAATTGCCTGTAGTGCTGGTTTGGTATTCATGTAGTTTCTCAGGTGTTCTTTGTCATGGAAGTGTCTTATTTCCCCATCCATTTTGAAAGAGAGTTTTGCTGGATACATCAGTCTAGGTTGGAGGTTGTTCTCTTTTAGTACTTGAAATATCTCATTCCAGGCTCTCCTTGCCCCAGGGGTCTGTATTGAAAAGTCTGCTGTGATTCTGATGGGCTTTCCTTTGTATGTGATTTGTTTCTTTTCTCTTACTGCTTGTAGTATTTTGTTCTTCTGTTGGGTTTCTGGGATCTTGATTATTATATGTCTAGGTGTAGATTTTTTTTTTTATTGTGGCTAGTTGGGATCCTATATGCCTCAGTTATCTGAATGTCAAATTCTTCCCCTCTGTTTGGGAAGTTTTCTGTCATTAATTCTGCCAACAGCTTTTTAAAGTCATTTGCATTTTCTCCTACTACTTCATGTATTCCTATCAGTCTTATGTTATTCTTCTTTGCATCATCTAGGAGTTGTTGGATTGATTTCTCATGATCTCTTACTGGTTTGAAGAGACCTCTCTTTTCATGGTCACTGACTGCAATCTTATTTTCTATATCTGAGAGTCTATCTTTGCATTCTTTTATTCTTGTGTACACTTTCAATAGAGTGTTTAATCTCCTGGATATCTCTTTGAGTCTGTTTTATGGATTCCATTTCTTTCCTATGTTGGGCATTTATTTTTTCCATTTCTTTCTTATGCTGGGCCTTCATGGCTTCTATCATGGTCCTGAGCTCATCTATTTTTTTGTCAGTTTCTGCTCTAGAGTCTCGAATCACGACTTCCATTTTGCTTGCTATCTCTATGGTTACCTGGGAAATTATTTCTGTTTTGAATTTTTCTAGAGCCTGATTGATCCGTTTTGTTACTTCCTGTCCTTTGATTTCAGGGTGTCCTGGTGGTTCACTATCGGCCTTTTCATCCTCATTTGCCCTACTGTTTGCCATTGGTGAACTGGAAGTCTGTCCTCATGTCTTGCTTAAGTGTTTTCTCATTTTTATTTTTGTTGTCGGACTGTCCTTGATTTAATCTCTGGATTATCACCCAAATCTTCCTGATATAGTTGTGCCCTAGCTTCTGTGTCTCTAATGACCCACAGACATTCTCATCTTCATAACATCAGAGAAAACAGCTCATCAAATCAACCGCAATGCTTTACCCCAACTGATAGAATCAGCAACACATTAAGATCAAGCACAACTTTGACACTGACCACCAGTGGTAGTCACTAGTCTATCACCCTTAAATCATCTGAATTAAATTGAAATCAAGAAGCAGTCCAGAACATGTCTGCAGTGAACATAATTTCAACATAGTGTATTTACCATTTAATGGCTCAGACAGAGGGAGGATGCAAGACCCCTGATCTCAGTTAGCTGATGACTGAACCCCATGATGCTGACTGACCTCCGGCTGCAAGGCCCAGATTGAGTTCCCCAACCTTCTGAATGGTTGAACTCCACACCGTTCTATTACAGGTTTCCCACGCCCTTTCTTTAAAGATGTTCAAAGTTGGGAACTCAGAAAAATACCCTTGATGACCACCTCTGCCTCTGCAGAGTGGGTCCAAAGACTGGCACAGTCAGGAGGTCTGAGAGTGCGCGGGGGTTGGGAGGGGGGGTTATAGGGGTTCAGGGGCGCCCGCGTGGCTACCTTCCTGGCACTGGAGCGATGGTGGCTGGGTAGGGAGCAGGCGTGGCTCTCCTTCCTGCGGTGGATCGGGGCCCAGGCTACTTCTTCAAGATGGTTTTGATTCAAGTGTTTGTGAATAATAGCTCCATATGAATTTTAGGACTGTTTTTTTTTCCTAGTTCTGTGAGAAATGTTGCTGGTATTTTTATTGAGATTGCATTAAATTTGTATATTGGTTTTGGAAGCATGATCATTTTGACAATGTTTTTTTGCCTATCTAGGAACAGGAACTATCTTTCCATTTTCTGATATCCTCTTCTGTATCCTTTATCAGGATTCTGTTGTTTTCATTATAGAGCTATTTCACTTTCTTTGTTTATTGATAAGTATTTAATTTATCTCATTGATATTTAAATGGTATTGTTCTTGGTTGTACCATTATTGGTATACAGAAACATTATTGATTTTTATGTGTTGGTTTTGTATCCTGCTACCTTGCCAAATTTGTTTATTAGTTCTAGGAGTCTTTCAGTTCAATTTTTGGGAGTATTATATGTAAAGAATCATGTCATTTGCAAATAAGTCTAGTTTGACTTTTTCCTTTCCTGTACATAACTGTTATTTCTCTTGCCCGATTATTCTGGCTAACATTTTAAGTAGTGTGTTGAAAAGGAGTTGTCCTGTTTGTTCCTGTTGTTAGTGAAAAAGCTTTCAGTTTTTCCCAATTTAACATGATGTTGGCAGTAGATTTGTTATAAATGGCTTCTATCAAATTGAGATAAGGTCCTTCTATAACTTTTTTTTCAAGTTTTAAAATAATTATAAATGCATGTTGGATTTTTGCAAAAGACTTCTTCTGCATCTATTGAGACAATTTTGTGAAAAAAAAATTTTTTGAGATGGGGTCTCACTAGGTAGTTCAGACTGGTGTTGAACTCACCAGCCCAGGCTGGGCTCAAACTTGCAGTGATCTTCCCTTGTCAGTCTACTGTGTGCTGGGAGTACAAATGTGTCTTCCCATGCTCTGCTTTTATGTGATTTTTGCTTTTTGTTTGTGTGATAATAAGTGTATTACACTTATTGATTTGCATACGTTGAACCATTCTTGCATCCCTGGGATGAAGCCTATGTGGTCATGATCTTTTTCACAATATTATTTTTGCTACTTTTCCTAACATTGGCCAACTCTCAATACAAGGTCTTAGATTTATAGATATTCAACATTTTGGCTTGCCAATGAGTGCATGAGTGAAGGGATTGTCTTGAGCGGCAGGTGAAACATATAATATAGCTTATGTATATAAAAAACAAAACTTCTGACTTTTTCATTTTAACTTATTAAATTATCTTATGAAATAATGCGACAGACACAAATTTAATAATTGCATAAAACAACTTACATGTCTAATAACAATAAACCCTTGTGTTCTTAGGCATACGCACATATAGGAATGTTGAAATACTATTATTGGTAATCTCTGTATTTTACTTGCCACTTTGCTCAAGTGCACATAATATCTGCTACACACGAGTTTTGATTCCATGACTGTGTGTGGCTGGGGCAGGAGGTGGGGTTAGCATTTTTGTTGTTGACTGTGCTGTCTGTGATCCATCATGTGCAATCAAATCATGAAAATCACATGATGAAGTGAAAAGTTTATGATCTTGTGGGGCTGCTAGTTGCCCAGAGGTACTCACAGTCATAGAATGTGGGTTTGATATGCTTGGTTAATCATCCTTATCACCTAACCCAAGCATTTGTAGTGCTCTTCCCAAGTACTTAGCCTTGTGTGGGTAAGGAAGTACTGAGAGTGCACCCCCTTTCTGTAGCCGAAGAGGGCTCTGTAGACAGACATAGGAGCATCAGATAAGGACTCTACATACTGGCTGACCACAGCAGACTCCTAGGGCCTGAGGCACTGGTCTTTGCCTGAGAGCCTGTTAGAAAAGCAGAATCACAGGCCCCACTCAACCTACTGCAATTTAAGGTGATTTTTACATCATTCATGTTGGAGAGGCATAGCCTGTGCCTCTCTGACTTTATTGTCCCAAGCCAGCAGCCTTGTTTTTGACTCAGCCATGTACCTTGGGTTTCTGCCTCACACTCTCTGCATTTGATATTTCTTATGTCTTCCTGTTCTGTCTCCAAACTGATTCTTAGCTCAGCTTTGTCATTCTTATTTTGAGCAATGTTAACTAAGAAAAGTCTCAGTGCTGGCTTCCAGTAAACAGTGTTATCCTGTTATATTTTCTCATAGTACTTATTCTCTGAAATTGTGTCATTGATTTATTTTTTGCATGTTTATTATCCGTACCATCAGAACGTTAAACTTTGTGAATGAAGAGGTATTTTAACTATCCGATTCAGTGTTCTAGACCCAGCACTTAGAACACTGCCTGTCTTAAGTTAGGCATTGAATAAGTATTTGATGAATCAATAAATGAACAATGGATGGCTTTTTGCTGCTATTGAAATTTCATCATGTTGATATTAAAAGCTAAGATACTTGCACGCATGTTCAGAAAATCAATGACCAATCAATACAATGAGACTTTTTTTTTGTCTGTTGGATGGTTTGAGATAAAATTCTTTGAAGCTCCAGTTTATGAATTGTAATCATTAATCGTGATATATCAACTTTAATGGATTAAGAAAGCCTAGCAGATTAGTAGAACACAGTTCTGGGTGTGTCTGTGGATGACTAGCATGAGGGCAGCAAACTGAGGGGGAAGGTCTATCCCTGACATGGGCAGCAGTGATCAATAGGCTTGCACCTTGGTCAGGATAAACAGGGAAAGAAGGAAAAGCCCCTGTTTTGGAAGAGCTCCAGTCTTTACCATTTAGCTTTCCACCTCAGACTCACAGTGGCTATTCTACAGTGAGCTCCCAGGACTTTGACCTTTGGCAAGTGCTGCATCCCAGATCACTACTGTTTCTTCAGCCTCCATCTTCTTGGGCTGAGCAGCTACTGAATCATCTGGCTCTAGCACACAGACAGCCATTGAGGATTCTTCTACCTCTGATCCTGCAGACATCTACTGTAGACTCTCCCACCTCTGGACCTTTACTGAATACATCCCCTTGTATATATTTAATATTTTTCTATTGATTCTGTTCCTCTAGAAAACTAACTGCTGCATGAATCAAGGAAAGGAAAGGAAATCAATAGAAAAAAACAAAACTGTCTTTTAAAACCTTTGATAGTTTCATCCGAACTGATTTTATTACAGTTGCATTTGGTGATTTTTTGACTTATCCATATAGGTAATTTTTTCCCTTAATATCTTTTCAGCTGTTTCCTTGAGAAGTGTGGATGTATGCATTCTATACGTGTAAAAATGTGACTGGAGACCTTTCCTGTTTATTTATAAATACCCACAGGAGAGTGATTTATTTCTTGGGTGAAAACACTGGTTTGGAGAGAGCTCATGCATACTTTATGAGCTGACTCTGCAATATCACACTGCAGATCTTCCTGGAACAAATAGCAAAGGTAACCTCTCTGAATTCCGAAGAGACATTCTGGGAGTAATGCTCGTGTCCCTTATTAAAGAGGGCCCTCTGAAGAAGAAAATGATAAAAGGGGTCATGTACTTAATATATACTAAATGACTTCTAAAACAATATCTCATTTTAAATACCATGATAACTCTATATGGCAACATTGCCCCCTTTCACAGAATAGGAAATGAAGATGTAGAGATTAAGTCTTGTTCACAGTCATACATCTAGGAAGTTGGAAAGCTGATTCCAGCCTATATTCTTAGTACCATATTGCTGTCCCCTTGTTAGCAAAACCCCATCCTCCCTTAGTAGGACTGTTCTGTTGTGTGAATTAGATTTTCTTCTGTCTGCAAAAGAGCACCCCAGAGACTAACAGCATCATAAAGAATTTATGAAGAATACAAAAGTGATAGTGCTAAATCTTCATTATTGTGTGGAAAGAAGTTGTTTAGCTCTGAGTGAAGGAAACCCAGAGATTAACATTATGCTTGCCTCACAGAGCAGTGGCATATTTAGTCAGTGGATGTAACCAGAGCATAACATATTAAGAATTTGAAGGATCAGCCAGTGTGTTTTATACACACATGCACACACACACACACACACACACACACACACACACACATATTTTTTAGCCAGAAAATGACAGCCATTGTCAAATAGATGCCCTAATTCAGACTGCATAGTCATGATCCTCTTTTGTCAATAGAGAAGAAAAGGATTTTGAGGACAATCTGATATGTTCTCAAGTGACTAAACCTTTCTTTATTGTCCCTAAGGAAATAAAAAGAGGAGGAAGTGTTGTGTGGATGCACCCTCCACCACAACAAATTGGGACTGTGATGGTGAACCCTTTATAAGCAGTATGATACAAACACCCCACTGTGGCATGCATGGCCTAGTTTCACCACCCCTGGGTTAGAGCTAAGTCCTAGCCTTCTTATAGAGATGTTTGGGTGTGGGGGGGTTGCTTCATTTCCAGAAAGGGCCCATTTTGCATTTTTCTCTGGAAACTGAATCTCGAACTCAATCTCAGTACCTATATAAAGAACCAAGATAAGACTTTCAGATGAATTTAAAAGGCTGCCCGGGCTCCCGGGAATTTCTTTAAATATGCAAAAGATTATTGAGCAAGAGGAGTCCTGAATCTCTTTGTTAGGTAAATATGATGAAATTTCCCAGAAGACAGAGTTTGGGTAATGTTCAACAGATGGTGCTCAACAGAAACTTTTTGGAAATGGTATACCTTAAGCTTTAACAAAATTACTTCAAAAAGGCTTCATGTGAATATAGAGACTTGGAAGTCTAGTTTTATAAAAAGATACATTTTTTGGGCCATATCCTATTCATCAGCCATTCTTTTAGAAACTAGGATTCAAAAAGTGGGAAGGGAAGTTGCTTTTTTTAGTTTAAAATTTTGATTAACTCCAGAATCTTCCATGGTGCAGAAGGTGACAAACAAAGCAAAACAAAAAACAGAAAACAAATCCTCTAAAGGAATGGCTCTTTACCTCTATCCCCATTTTGTTTTCTTTTCTACTTAGAGGATCTGAATGTATCCCCTTATCCTCTCTGAATGCAATGTTCTAAATGTTTTTGGTTGGAAATCATTTGCTTATAAATTCAAGTCTCCTTTTCCACATAATGGATGATTTTAGGAATGCTGGTGAGGTGTCCATGTAAATACCATCTCAACTCTTGATATGACTAAAGTTCAGAGACAGCATACTTTCAGTATGATCTTTACATGATTCTGTGGAAAATGAATTCTGAATTCTCCCCTCAGTGAGCAATATGGGCTAAAAAAATTCTTCTAAAGCCAGTAACTCATCTGGGTATCATTCTGGATTGTAGAAGAGGAACTCACAAGTCTTTATACTCTGTCACTTGTAAGTGGGCAAAGATGGGCACTTACCCTCCTAGGAGGATCCCTTAGCATCTTCCCTATGGAGAGCTGTGGGGATTCCCTATATTAAACCAGAAGATTATTTCCCTCAGATCCAAGAAAGTCTCCAGTTGTACCTCTATCTTCTTTCAGTAATTGAGTAATTCTATCTTTGGCAAGTGCAATGCTACAATAAATTATAGTGCTCTAACCACAATTTTTTATCCTTTATAAAAGATAAGTGCGGTGGGGAGATTGAAGTAGAAAAGGGCTAAGAATACAGTTTAGCGGGGCAGCAGAATCAGAGGCAAACATTGGTGGTGGGTAATTTCCCCATCTTTTAGAAAACATGGGTTATTGGTATTAACAACTGAAGGGGCACACCATCATTTCTATATTCAGACCTTGTCTGGTCTAAGCAGAAAAGTGGACTTTGACTCTCAAGTATTTCCTAAGATCTTTGGGTCTAGATCAATCTGATTCTCACTTCTTTGCCAATTCTCAGAGGGGTAGAAACATTAAAATTTTGTGGCAAGTACATAAGAAACAATGAGGATCTCTTAATAATAAATTGTTGCTAGATATATACAAGATATATCCTGCTTAGTATTTGTTTCTCCTATTTTGTCTAGTGTTTCCTCCTACAGATCTCTCATTTATTTTATATACTTGGTAAATATTTACTAAGCATCTTCTACATGCCATATAATTGTCTAGAGAAGAGTCTGGCGGACTATGGCATATGGGCCTAATCCTGACAACCACTTGTTTTTGTAAGAAAGTTTTATTGGAATGTAGTCATGTTCATGTATGACTACATGACATTTATGGCCACTCTCAGGCCACCATGGCAGAAGCAATTGTTATAGAGGCTATCTGACCTGTAAAGTCCTTCAAGGAAGGAGTTTGGGGACCTCTGTTCTCAATATTGGAGATACACTGGTCCATGACCTTAATGAGCTAACAATTTTGGAGTAGATGTGGTACTCGGGGGAGGGGGCAGAACATAAACCAGTGACCAAATAAAACACTCTGCTCAGTGCTCCAAAACAAATAAGAGAATGATATAGTGGAGAATGGGTGGGAGCTGGAGAAGTACTTGAGACTGTGTGGTTAGGAAGGCGTTCTTGAGGGAGTGACTTATGAATAGGTGTGTCTGAGCAAGGCAGTGTCAATCAGAAGATCTAGGGAGGACCATGAAGCTGATGGTGCAGCAGAGACAATTCCTGCTTTGGAATTAGGTTGGAACTTTTAAGGTACAAAGAAAACATCTTTGGTTTGAAGCAATGAGGGGAAGAGTGAATGGAGATGAAGTCAAACAGCAGTCAGGACCAGATCGATGGGCTTTATGGGCTGTGAATCAGCACTTGGACTCATACTGGGAAGGTCTGAAGCAGGCTAGTGATGCAACCTGATAGATGCTTTCAAAGATCATGCTAGGTGCTGGCAAGTGGGCTGGAGGTAAGCAAGAGACTCCTCAAAGAGACTGATCAAGACAAATCCAAGTGGGCGGAGGTGGTAGCAGTGGCCATGATGAGAAGTGAACTGATCTGGGTGCTGTTTGAATTATGTCCGGAGAGATGTGCTGTAGATTGGACATGAGGCATGAAAGAAAAGGATCAAGTGTTGCTGTTAAATTTTTGAATTGAGTGTCCCAGTAAAGGATGTTATATTTGTCTGCCTAGAGAAGGCTGAGGATCAAACAAGAATATTTGGATGAAGTTTTATTTTGGAAAAAGTCACCTTGAAATGCCTATTAGATATCCAAGTGGAGATGTCAAGTAAGCTGTTGGATATATATTTTTGCTGCTCAAGGGTGATATTTGAATTGGAAACATGGATTTTGAAATCTCTCTCATATAGGCACTTTGATAGCCATGGCATTGGAAGAGATCATATAGAGAATTAATACTGATTTAAAAAAGAGAAGGCAACCAAGTGTCGTGAGCACGAGTGTGCATTAACTGGAGGACAAGAGAGCAGTAGTTGCCAACTAGATTTTTATATATTTATATATGTCACACATGAAACATGTTAATTCATACCCGCCAGTTGCCACTTCCTGTACCTGCACAAGTCCAAGGAGAGTGACTGTGTTTCTCCTTTCCTGATGATTGTGGTGTTCTGTCCGGTGGCCTCCTCCTGTCCACACCGGACAGGCATCCAATGTCTCAACCGAGGTCTCATTTGAGATCTCATCCGAGATCTTGTCCAGCAGGTTGCTATCGAGCTGGATCCATCACTGAGTGGGATGAGCTGGTCTTCTGTGCTCTCTCTTTTATGCCATTCTTTTTTTTTTTTTTTTATTGAGTTTATTGGTACATTTAGGGATACAGTACAGTTACATTCATTGTTGGGATCATGTACCTTTACATGGCAAGTCTTGATTCTCATTTTTTTCCCCTTACCTCTGCCCTCCCTTCACCCCCTCCTCCCCTCCCCATCTACAAACACTTTATTTTCATCTTTTCATTCTCTCACATTTTTTTCTTTTCCCTTTTTGTTCTTCCCCTATGTATCACACCTTCCCTACACCTTTAGCTCCTTTCCTCCCATTTCTAAATGTCAGTAATCTTATTAGAATCTTATGCATTGTTGCAGAATATTCACACCAGGGAAACTATTTGGTATTTACACATGTGGGACTTATTTATTTCACTTAGGAGTATATCTTCAATATGTATCCATTTTCCTATGAATGAATCTATTCTCTCGCTCTTTATGGCTGAGTAATATTCCATTTTATAGAAAAACCACCCCACAAAGAATGGCTGCTATCAAGAAATCTTTTATGCCATTCTAACTGGGGTCTGTGACACTGGTTCGGGTTTTATCACTTCGCACATACGGGGGCTGTTTGAGTAGATATCGGGGTTGCACACACATTTCACTCTTGGGGGTTACATATCAGGTTTCACACAATGAATCTGTTGGATTAGATGTCACTCTTCACTTCACTCTTGGGTTTCGCATGAAGTCACTTGGGGGGTTATGTTCTCCCTCCTTGGGGACACACTGACACATTGCTCTTCACATATGCTCTCTACACCAAGTAGGAACAAACATGATAAAAATAATCTCACAGAATGGGAAGAAAATGAATTTGATTCAGCTTCCCATTTTTTTGCTGGCCCCTTATCAACCATGTAACCTTGGCTCAGTCTTTTTATGTCTTTGGTCCCCAGTTTCCTGATTTTGAAAAAGTTTAAAAATCTATGACTGATTTGAAGAGTGGTTGTTTATCAAATCACAAGTCACTTCTACTTAGAGGAAAAAAGCTTCCTGATCTCCGTATCAACTCACTTGGAATCATCTCCCAGATTTGCGTCCTAAGGAGCAGACTTGTCAGGGACCTAATGTTTGGAAAATCATGCCTGATTTAGATTCAGTTGGAATATTAGAGCACTTTTTGTGGTTCTTTGTGTCCTGGAAACTTTTGCACTTTGTGCTGATAATAGGTGTTGAGCTAGTGGTGATGCTTGCTGTGTGTGGTCATCTGAGTTGAAGTCATGGAGAACAGGTATATCTCCATGGCAGAAGAACTACCTGCAGTCTCAAAAGTGTTCAGAGAAAAAAATTGTTTAGGGCACATTTTCCAGGCCCTTTGGCTCTGAGTATGGTTGGAATATGGCCAGGAGGCTTAAAATTGAGCAATTCTCCAGTAACTCTTGCCAGTGTTTTTAAAGGGGTCCAGACATTATCATTCAAAATCCAGGGGACCTTAGTGCCCATTGCATCATCCTAAACTGGAAAAATGGATATTACTGGCCACACTGACGATTCTGTACACGAGCCATCTAGAAGGGTTCATCTCAGGCCATCTCAACTTCATAAACAAAGATTATGCATTTACAGAGTGATTTGGATAAGTTACTTACCTTCCTTGAGCTTACTTTCGTGTCTCTTTGATATACAGATCAGCTTCATTGGTTTGCATAACAGTTATGGGAGATAACCTTTGTGAAAATGTTTGTGTCAGTATTACTTTAATTTCCCTTTGTACTACATACTCACAGACATCCTTCTCATGCTCGGCCTTGAATGATTTCATGTACTGATGGTAAAACAGAACCAGGACCAGCCTGGAGAGGAAGTACAGGTGGAGAAAAGGATGCCAGAGCTGGTGAGAAAAGGAAGATGTATACGTAATGCTGAGGTGCTACTTCCTGCACTGCATTCAATCTCCTGTTTTCTAAATTTTTTTTTTTTAAACCAGGGATTGAACTCGTGCAAGGCAGGTGGCAGAACCACTGAACTAAATTTCTGGCCCAGTTTTCTAAATTTTCTACAAGTATACTAATCTATTAGTTGTATTATTAAAGGAATATCCTCCCACCACACCTCCGATCAGTCAGTAAATTCATTGAATTTAAACATGCTCTGTTTATTGCTCATTTCTTTATGTTGAGAAGAAGGTATTGGATAAAGAACACCAGATTGCTGAGGTTGGAAGGTGGGACTGGGCTTCCAACTTGGGTTTCATCCAAGTCATAAGGCATCTCAGAGACCGTTAATGATCTTCTCTGTCTATATAATAAGAGGAGTTAAGACCAGTGCTTTTGGGTTTACCCAAACTTTAATGTGCTTATTATCCATTCAGAGATCTGCTAAAATGAAGATTTTAATTTAATAGGTTTAGAGTGAGGTCTGAGATCCTTCATTTCTAACAAGTTCCTGATAATGTTGACATTAGTGCTTCAGGGAACACATTTGAGGAGCAAGGGTCTAAATTTATTCAAGATCTAAAAAGTTATGATTTTATTATGGAAGATATAGAAGGCCTATTTTTGTCACCATCTGTGACAGACATACATTCATATGTCTGTCCATCCACCCATCCATCCATCCACCCATTCAGTTACCCAACCATCCATCAACTCAACCACACTTCCAATGAGCACTTCTAGGTCTCTATATAGTAGGTCCTGTGCCAGACAATGGATTGTAGAGATGAAATGACCCTATCCTACTTAAGGAGACAGACATAGAAACAAACATTTTTCAAAATACTTGACCCATATTCTTAAACCAGCTATTTATTTCATGTCTTGAAATCCTTGTCTGTTCTTTGGGTAAGTTCCTTTTATTTGCCCATAGTGAGGCTATCTTCAAAAGTATGATATGGGGCAAGAAGCTGATTGGCACCTGTACTGGGAAGAGAACTGAACTCAGAGCATCTTGGAGCTCAAGTCTCACCTTGTGTATAGCCATGAGACTTAGTCAGGGCTCTCTAGGTTTCAGTTTCTCTATTTGCGTAATGAGGAGAATTATTTACCTTGCTT
>NW_022900949.1:45659649-45748094 GCF_012274545.1 Fukomys damarensis | reverse complement strand
TTTTTATGTAGTTTAAACTGAGATAATGAATATACAAAGAGTTTGAAAACTTTAAAGTGATATACAGATGTAAAGAGATTTGGGGCTTATCAAATTTACATGCAGAGTAGTGTTATGTATAATGTTGAAATGATGAAAAATTATGTAAATATTTCCACAAAGCTATGCCATAGGATTGGGGCCATTCATCTACTTCTAGTCAATGAACTCTAAGCAATAATGACATATTGTCAACTGTAGGATATGTCAATTAAGAGCCAATATACCCCTCTATCTCCTTCCCATCCCTTGGAATAGATAACCTAAAGACCACACATACTTCATTGTGTAATTGTGTGACAGAGACAACACACATCTCCAAATCACTGTTTAGAGGAAAAATCTCATCAGAAGACTGCAAGACCTAGATCACACATTTTTAGGTCACAAAAAAAAAAAGATTTTTATTATGTTAAGTTGTTGAAATCTTGGAGTTGCAATGTAAATATATAGTATTGTCATGTGTGTTTTTACTATTAATGATCAGGCTATAGTGCAACATTTTATTTTCAACTTTTACTATAAAATATTGGAGATTTTTAAAGTGCAGTTTCATATAGGTAGAGTTTGTCTTTTTATCAGATAGAAAATAATTTATGTTAGGCATATGGCCATTCTTACATTGATGGATCTCCTTTCCTTTCAAATAGCTTTTATTTTTTGATCTATTTTTTATTAGTGCATGTTTGCAGTACATAGTGATTACATTCATTGTGGGTAGTTTGAAGAGAAAAGAAGTTGTGTTACCTATCTCTTATACTCTTTTACATAAACCAAAATAAATGTATTTGTACTGTTCCTTGGCACGTGTGTAGGTGACTTTTAGAAAAGATCCTGAGAAATAAAATTTCTGACTTATAGAACATATGCATTTCAAAAGTAAATAAATATTGCCCAATTTCTCTCCAAATTAACAATATGGATTTATAGTTCCCCTAGCAGTATGAGAGTGTCCATTTCTCACACTTTAATTTTGCTAAAATAGGAAGATCTAAAAATCATTTAATTTACTGATTGCTGAGTAACAAACCTCTCCAAACTTGGTGCTTTGAAATAACCCTCATTTTCTTCTCTTCCATGATTCTGTGGCTTTATTGGACTGAGCCAGTAGGATATTCACTCCTTGTGTTAAAGTCAGGGGCTGCCGCTCTTGAGGTCTTCAACTGGGCTGGGGAGACATATGGATAAGTCATGTGGTCGCTGTTGCTGGGTTACTGGCTATTTCTTCTACATGCCTTGGACTTTTCACAGAAAAGCAGCTGGATTTCAGGAAAGGAAGCAGAAGATACCAGTACCCTTAAGTCCTGGGCCCTGTATTCCCAGAACACTGCTTTCCCCCTAAGATATTGGCCCGAACACTCAGGTTCAAGGAAGGGGCAAAAGGACGAAGAATTTGTTGGTGCCTATAACACTATTTGCACAATTATTATATATTACCAAAGTAACAACTGTATCTTTGAGTTTGAATAAAGTTGACCAAATGTTATCTGCAAAACTAATAAACGGGGCTTAAAGTGATGAGTCTTGAAAATCAAGCAAATGTACTGTGCTAATCAGGTTGAAGAAGTAGAAGTTATGCTAAAGATTCCATCCACCAGAAGGCCAGTTGTTCTACTGGTGACTATCTATGAGAACATACTGTAATTTCTTCCCATTATAAATCTTTCTAAATATACACATAGAAAATAAAGTGAATAATCATGTACAAACTCATTTATAGCCATCTATCATGTATTTAGAGACTTCAAGGTTATATATAAGGAGAAACATTCAAAATAAATGGCTGAGAAGTTATTCAAGGTCTGCATCATTCAGAGTGACAGTTCATTAATTAATTTCCACTCCAGAGATGAGGTAGGAGGTAAAACGTATGAAGGGATTATTGCAGGAGGGGAAGGCAGTGCATAGATATCACAAGAATATCAGATGGACCAGAAGGAAGGCTTTCCTAGTTTGTTGTCTTGATTTAGTGACACCATTGCAATGTGACCTCTGGGATATTGGGAAGAAATAGGAACCAGAACTAGTCAGACTAAAGTGCAAGAGAGAGATAGCTCTGTTCATGGCTCCTAGAAAGGAGCCTTTCTTTCTTTTCTTTATTCTAGAGAAGATGTCTGAATTTATGGTCTTGATTGCATTATTTAAAATTTTCAGGGGATAGACCATTAAACACCAAATTAGGGCTTCCCAAAATATTGGTGGTATACTCTTATACATACAAGAGTTTTATTGAAGGGCTACATCTTTGGAAAAAAATGAAGGGAGTGGAATTGGGCAGGGAGAGTCTAGACTTTAATGCTGAACTGAAAATATCTATTCCAGCCAAATGAAAAAATTTTTTTTTGGTGGGGGGTGGAATTGCATGCTAGAGGAGTGCTGCATTTGGTAGAAATGGCTAGTTTGTTTGTTTGTTTTTACCATGTGCTTTTTCTAGTCCTTGGTTAGGAGTTGACTGAGCATAGTGAGACCTCAACTATCATTGCTTTGGTCAGTCATTGGCTCAGGGCTGCCCAGAGAATAGTGAACAACTGACTTGAAATTGAAGGTAGGCTGGGTGTGGTGGTACATGCCTGTTAACACTTGGGAGGCTGAAGAGGATCGCCATGAGTTTGAGGCTAGCCTGGGCTCCATAGTGAGTTCTAGGCCAGCCTGGACTATACAGTGAGATCCTGTCTTAAAAACAACACCAACACCAACACCACAACCACCACCACCAGCAACAATGAAGAAAGAAGGAAAGAAACAGCAGGCTATGCTCATGACTGGAGCTATCAGCCCCACCCTTGCCATTTTCCTGGACAGTGAGCTCTTTTTTGGAGAAGCTGCACAGTGCTTGTCTGTGTATGTCACATGTAGGTTAGCTTTCTTCAGGCTTTTAAAAATGTTTCTTCATGCGGGCTTGAAAAAACAAAACATTCTTGGCTATTGATTTCATTCATAGAGTCTTATTGGTTGCAAGAGTTTCAAAGAAAGTTGAATCTGTCTAGGAGGAAAGGATATTTATTGCTTGTGTGGGAAGGCCAGATGTGACCAAAACCAGCAGCTGAGATGGCCACTGCCTCTTATCTCTACCTCTCATAGAGTGATGGATTTCTTTTGGAGTGATAGAAATAGAAGAAGCCACCCATTTCTCTCTGCTTCTGACAATGGAGAGGAAGAAAAATTGTCTTACTTTCTGCTCAATTTTAGTCTCTAAAATCTCAAGGGAATTGCTGGAACTATGGGGTTGTGTGCCTGCTCTTTGATCAATCATTGACGTCAAAGAAACAAGAAAGCTGGTAATGCCCGTTTTAACCACGTGATCCAAAGGTGCAATTCTCAGAAGCAGGAATGAGTGGTAAGGCAATATAAATAGAAGCTTACCCTAATCTCCACCCTGTCCTGGCCTCAGCTTCATTTTCTAATTATTTCCAACAGCATACGTTAACGTAAAGTTGACTGAGCACTCAATTTTAATCAGGCTCTTTGAATAACACTTGGGCTGCCTAAAATTTTATAATCAAGAGCAGTGTTTCCCTGCTCTTCTAGTTGATGTTCCATTTGGAAGAAAATGAAGAATGTCAAAACTTCTTTGCTACGGATTATATCCAGATGTCCCTCAAGGCCTCATGCACTCATAGATGAGGCTTTTGGGTGATGATGGGACCATGGGTGCCGGACACTTATCAGTGAATTAGCCAAGTTTGCCGCTAGTATGATACCGGGAGATGAAGCCTGGTGTGGGGAGGTGGATCTCGGGGCGTGGCCTGGAAGAGTTTATCTCCCTCTCTCCTTTCTTGGTCTCTCTCTGCTTCCTGTCTGCTGTGCCATGATCTCTTCTGCTAGGCCCCTCTGTCATGCTGTCCTGCCTTGGAGCCAGTGGACTATGGACTGAAACCTCTAGAACCTATGAGTTGAAGTAAGTAAGTTAACCAGAAATCCCCCCAGGAGCCTGCCCCTGAACTTTACCCCTTTTCCTCTCCAGACTGCTTGCTCAGAGTGATGAGTTAACCAGCACATAGATTACCTTGTGGTTAAGAACAAAGGACAGGACATATCTTATCTTATGGTCAAGAGCAAAGGACAGGACATGTTATACTGCGGCCCTAACCATAAAGATAGGAATTTCCTGCTGGATCCCCAAAATTGGATTTTAATCTAATGTGAAATCTGCTTCTATACCCCTGTGCTTGTTCAAAGATGAGATCATGACTATTGTGAGGTTTTTCCCTTTAAAAACTGGGCTTCCCTGCTTGGTTG
This sequence comes from Fukomys damarensis, assembly GCF_012274545.1. Lineage (NCBI taxonomy): Eukaryota > Metazoa > Chordata > Mammalia > Rodentia > Bathyergidae > Fukomys > Fukomys damarensis. The sequence continues at coordinate 45,743,816 of NW_022900949.1, read as the reverse complement.
ATACCAAGGGAGCGAGAGCTCGTCCTTGGTCACCAGCTATTAAAAAGACTCCTTTAATTTGGACATTTTTGTGGTGTGATTTTCTTTTTTTTTTGCTGAGACAGCTATAACATGAGCTAGAGAAAACCTTTCCTTCTTTAATTAGTGGTGTCAGATATTGTGCCCCAGAGATGAGGGAAGTAACTAATTTTTCCCAATTCCCAGAGGTGCACACATTTGTATTTTTCCATAATATTTGTATTTGTTAGCTGTTGTGGCAAGACAAACACTCAAAAGCTCAGTGGCTTCAAATAACATGCATTTATTTTTACTCACATATCAGTGTGTTAGTTGTCTGGTGTTTCTTCTGGGCTTAGCTGGCCTCATGCATGCAACTATGCTCAGGGGTGGGCTGGGTGGCCACTTGTGGTTGGGTTTGCTCACATATTTGGGTGTTGGCTGGCTGTAGGCTGGTCCAGGATGGCCTCATGTAGGGCAATAAGCTGTGCTCCATGTGGTCTCCGGTCCTGCAGGCTAACCTGGCCTTGTTCATAGTCAGTCAGAGGGCTCTAAGAGAATAAGCACAAATGCACAGTCTGTTAAGACTCTGACTTGGAACTGGAAGAATGTCAAAACAAGTCCAGATTCAAGGGGTGAGTATCTTAGTCTCCCTCTTGACAGGAGAAGCTGCAAAGCCAAATAATACAAATGATACAAATACAGGGAAATATGAAGAATTATGCCCAATTTTTGCAAAAGATTTATTCCAGTCTTTGTAAAAAACCCAGAAATACCTTAATTTTTTTTCAAAATATTGCTTTTTATGATGCTATCAGTTTTTCACTCTACATTGCACTATATCCACAGTACCTTCATCAGCTCCCCTCCTTCACACACCAAGCAGTTGTGCATCCTGGCTGAGAATCACTTCCTTGGAGGAAGGCTTACAAGTGGGAGAAAATTCAAAGAACAGTGATTCTCCACTTGACTGTAAAATAGACATAGTTGTTGGATTTATTGTATGTATGAGGATAATGGTTTAGATAAATAAATGAAACCAAAAAGGAGGAGATTCAAGCATCTCTGTAAAATGAGGGGATTGGACTAGAAACCTTTTAAAATATTATGAGGTTGGTATATGATGAACTTCAAGTTTACAGTCTTTTTATTCACTCTCCCATTTCCCTTTTTATAGAATTATCCCCAAATCATAGGAGGGATGGGAATGAGAAGAATTGGGTCTAAAAATAACTCAAAAGCACAAAGGAGAACAGGTTGGAGATAGTCACATGAAGCTAGAGGGAGTACGAAATGCATGCAACATTTACCGAGTTCCTCTAGTATGTTAAGCTTTGAATCTGCATCTCACATTGTATTTTACTTACCTTCCCCATCATCTAAGTACCAGGTAGTATCATCCAATATTAAGGATGAAGAAATGGAGACATAATGATATTAAGAAATGTCCTCAAACCTCACAAGTTGGGTGGTGGCAGCTTTGCCTTTGCTTATCCTTGAAAATCAGTGATTAGGGATGGGAAAGAGAAGGGAAACAAAAACAGACTCAAACAGGCAAATAGAGGGAAGGTGCAAGTAGTGAGCCTCTGAAACACACGTCCTGCATGACCTTCACCTTCATATCCCAACTACTCAGCAGAGGCCCTGCACATGATAAATATTCATGTTGGAGATATGATCATTTGTTAGTCTGCAAGGTGCTGGCATGTGGTGGTGGCCCTGGCTTTCTTGCTGCATCATAACATGGCAGAGAGGGAAAGCAAGAGAGAGTAAAACATTCCCACAAGCCCTTAGTATGGCAGCATTAATGCATTCACAAGAACCCTCATGACAAAACACTTCCCCAAAGGCCCCAATTCCCAACACTATGGCAATGGGAATTAAGTTTCTAACATACAAATTTTGGGGAGCATATTTGACCATATCAGAGAGTAAATAGATAAAAGTGAGACATGGTTGAGGGCCACATGGAAATGCCACTGAGTATTCAGGACAGGCATTGTATGGCTTACCAGGATGGAGGTGAGGCACATTGGAACCCAATGGAAATGGGCACTGAGATCATCCAGAGGTTCATAAAACCAATACCGATGCTTTTCTCATGAACTTTTTCTCATAGATGGGATCATCTAGAATCTCTCAGCTTGGATAAATCTCCAAGGAAGTCAGCAGTAGCAGAAGGAAAGAAAGATTCCAAGAATGCAGGCAGTCGAGGCAAACTTTAAGCTTCTGTTAATGAGGGGCTCCTGTAATTAATACAAACGACATACATAGGACAATAATTAGTTACTGCAATGAGTGAGGGAAGAAGTGTCCATAGGTACAGGAATTGGGTATAATGCATGTATGGGTGTTGCTCCTGTTTATTTTTTTAATCAAGCAACCATTAACAGTATAATGGAAGTCTCTTTCTTTCTTTTTCAGACTCTCTTATTTTTTATTGAGTTTATTGGTACATTTTAGGTATACAGTAAAGCTGCATTCATTATTGGGATCTTGTACCTTTGCATGACAGGTCTTGGTTCTCATATTTTCCCTTTGTCCCTGCCCTCCTTTCACTCCTTCCTTCCCTCCCCATTTACAAACATGTTATTTCCATTTTTTCATTTTCTCATATTTTTTATTTTCTCTTATTAGCTTTCCCCTATCTTCCCACTTTCTCTACACCTTTAGCCCTTTCTTCCTATTTCACATTGTCAATTATCTCATTAGGATCTTATGTACTATTATAGTTTTTGACACCAGAGAAACTATTCAGTATTTACACATGTGTGACATATTTATTTCACTTAGAAGTATATCCTCAATATGTATCCATTTTCCTATGAATGAATCTAATTTCTCATTCTTTATTCCATTTTATAGAAAAACCACATCTTCTTTATCCAGTTTCCAACTGATGGGCAAATGGGCTGTTTCCAAGTTAATGGAGAGGGGTTCCTTTCTCCCCACAACCCCACCAACATTTGTTATTGGTTGATTTGTTGATATCAGCCATTCTTTGTGGGGTGACGTGGAATCTCAGTGTTGTTTTCATCTGCATCTCTCGAATGACCAGTGATGTGGAACATTTTTTCATATATTTATTTGCTGCTTTTACTTCTTTGTCTGAGAAATGTCTGTTCATTTCAGAGGCCCATTTTTGAATCGGGTCTTTATATTTGAGGGGGCTGATTGTTTTGAGTTCTTTATATATTGTAGATAATAGCTCTTTGTCTGAGGAGCAGCTGGTAAAAATGATTTCCCATATTGTAGGTTGTCTCTTAGTTCTGTTGATGGTTTCTTTTGCAGTGCAGAAGCTTTTTAATAAGATGAGATCCCAGTTGTTGATTCTTTGTGCTAGTTCCTGTGCTACTGAGGATTTGTTCATAAAGTCTTTCCCTATGCCAATGTCTTCAACAGTTCTGCCTAACGTATCTTCCAGCAAGTTCAATGCTTCTGTTTTAATATTTAGATCTTTAATCCACTTGGATTTTAATTTAGTGCATGGTGACAGATAAGGGTCTAGTTCTAATCTTTGGCAGGTTGAGATCCAGTTTTTCCAACACCATTTATTAAAGAGGCTATCTTTCCTCTAGTGGGGACAGTCAACTCCTTTGTCAAAGATGAGGTAGCTGAGTACATCTGGAGTTGTTCTTGTGTCTTCAAATCTGTTCCACTGATCCTCAGGTCTGTTTCTTTGCCAGTACCATGCTGTTTTTATCACAATGGCTTTGTAGTATAGTTTCAAATGGGGATTGTTATAACTGCTGCCATGTGTCTGTTGCCTAGGATGGCTTTGCTATTCTAGGTCTCTTATAGTTCCAAATGAATTTTTGGATTCTTTTTTCTAGTTCTGTGAAATATAGTGTTGGAATTTCAATTGGCATTGCATTGAATCAGTATAGCAATTTTGGTAGTATGGCCATTTTCACTATGTTGATTCTTCCTACCCAGGACGAGGGGATATCTTTCCATTTTCTTATATCCTCTTCCATCTCTTTTTTCAGAGTGATGTAGTTTTCAGTGTAGAGGTCTTTTGCTTCTTTTGTTATATTGATTCCTAGATACTTCATTTTTTGGGATGCTATTGTGAAAGGAATTGTTTCCCTAATTTCTCTCTCAGTGAGTCTGTTATTTGTGTACAAGAAGGCTATTGATTTTTGGGTGTTGACCTTGTATCCAGGTACTCTGCTAAAAGTGTCAATTAAGTCTAGAAGCCTTTTGGTAGAGTTTTTTGGGTCTTCAATATAGAGTATCTTATTGTCAGCAAATAATGACGGTTTAACTTCTTCCTTTCCTATCTTTATTGTTTTAATTTCTTTCTGTTGTCTAATTGCTAGGAATAATGTTTCCAGAACTATATCAAAGAGGAGTGGTGATAGTGGGCATCTTTCTCTTGTTCCTGATTTTAACATGAAGGTTTTCAGTTTTTGGCCATTTAATATGATGTTGGCTGTTGGTTTTTCATAGACAGCCTTTATTAATTTGAGATATAGACCACCTATTCCAAGTTTTATCAGGGTTTTTATCATGAATAGGTGTTAAATTTTGTCAAATGCTTTTGCTGCATCTATCGAGATGATCATATGGTTTTTGTCCTTGACTCTGTTAATATAGTGTATTCCATTTATTGACTTACGTATGTTGAGCCATCCTTGCATCCCTGGAATAAATCTGACTTGGTCAGGATGTATGATCTTCTTGATGATCCTCTGTATTCTCTTTGCTAGTACCTTATTAAGGATTTTTGCATCTATATTCATTAAGGAGATTGGCCTGTAGTTCTCTTTTTTAGTTGAAAAGTTTGAAGAGTAATGCCAGTAGTTCTTTTCTAAATGTCTTGTACAATTCAGCAGTGAATCCATCAGGACCTGGGCTTTTCTTTGTTGGTAAATTTTAATTACATTTTCAATTTTACTGATTGTAATTGGGGTGTTTAAAATATTTTTATCTTCTTTGTTGAACTTTGGTATTTCATAAGTATCTGGAAATCTGTCCATTTCTTCTGTGTTTTCCATTTTATTAGTGTACAGGTTCTCAAAGTAGGTATTGATTATCCTCGGGATTTCTGTTGGATCTGTTGTGACTTCACCTTTTTCATTCCTAATTGCATGGATCTGCGCCTTTTCTTTCCTTTTTTGTTTGGGTTTTCTTAGGGTTTATCAATTTTATTTATTCTTTCAAAAAACCAACTCTTTGATTCATTTATTTTTTCAATCATTTTCTTAATTTCCATTGCATTGATTTCTGCTGTAATCTTTTAAATTTACTCTCTTGTTTGAGCTGTGGGTTTTTCTTGCTCTTGTTTTTCTAGGAGTCTAAGATTCATCATTAGATTGTTTATTTGAGTGTGCTCTGTTTTCCTAGTGTGGGCATTCAGTGCTATGAATTTTCCACATAGAAATGCTTTCATTGTGTCCCATAGATTTGGATGTTCTATTGGCATTTTCATTTATTTGTAAAATCTGTCTGATTTCTTCTTTAATTTCCTCTGTGATCCATTGATTGTTCAGGAGAGTGTTGTTCAATTTCCATGTGATTGTGAAGTTCCTATGGTTTCTTATGCTATTGATCTCCAGCTTAATTGCAGTATGATGTGACAATATACAGGGAATAACTTTGATTCTTTTGCATTTATTCAAACCTGCTCTGTGAGCTAGTATGTAATCTGTCTTGGAGAATGACCCATGTGCAGCCAAAAAGAACGTATATTCTGGTTTTGTATGGCGGAACACTCTATAGACATCTAATAAGTCCATGTGTTCAAAAGCTTGGTTCAGTTCTGATATTTTGTTGTTGACTTTTTGCCTAGATGATCTGTCTATTTGTGGTAGTGGGGTATTTAGATTGCCTACTAGAACTGTATTAGTGCTTATTTGATTTTTCATGTTACTTAATATTTGTTTTATATAGTTGAGGACATTAATATGTTTATGCATATATGGAGTGCATATGCATATATGTTTATGATTGTCATCTCTTCCTCTTGAATTGTTCCCTTTACAAGGATTTACTGGCCTTCTTTGTGCCTTTTAATCAGTTTTGCTTTGAAATTGGCTTTGTCTGTGAATAAGATTGCTACCCCTGCTTGTTTTGGGCTCCTGTCACATGGAGAATTGTTTTCCATCCTTTCACTTTCAGTCTATGGGCTTCTTTTTGCACTAGGTGTATTTCTTGTATATAACATATTGTTGGATTTTACTTCTTAATCCATTCTGCCAGTCTATTTCTCTTGATTGGCGAACTGAGGACACTGACATTGATAGTTATGACTGATAGGTACTGACTTATTATTGTCATGTTATTGTCCTTTTGTTGACTCTTTTTAATTTTTTGCCCTGTTCTTTTAGTTTCTTGCCTTGCCTATTTGATTTGGTCTGTTGGGCCTCATGGTATTGTGACTGTCAATGCCTTTTTCTAAGATATTGTTTAGAATTCCTTGTAGTGCTGGTTTGTTACACATGAACTTTCTCAGGTGTTCTTCCTTTGTCATGGAAGTATCTTATTTCCCCATCCATTTTGAAAGAGTTTTGCAGGATACATCAGTCTAGGTTGGAAGTTGTTTTCTTTTAGGACTTGAAGTACCTCACTCCAGGCTTTCCTTGACCTAAGGGTTTGTGTTGAAATGTCTGCTGTGATTCTGATGGGCTTTCCTTTGAATGTGCTTTGTTTCTTTTCTCTTACTGCTTGTAGTAGTTTGTTCTTCTGTTGGGTTTCTGGGATCTTTATTATATGTCTAGGTTTAGATTTTTTTTGATCATGGCTAGTTGGAGTCCTATATGTCTCACTTATCTGTATGTCAAATTCTTCCCCTCTCTTTGTAAAGTTTTTTGTCATTAATTCTGTGAACAGATTTTTTAAGTCATTTGCATTTTCTCCTGCTACTTCGTGGATTCCTGTCAGTCTTATGTTATTCTTCTTTGCATCTTCTAGGAGTTGTTGGATTGATTTCTCATGATCCCTTATTATTTTTAAGATACCTCTCTTTTCATGGTCACTGACTGCAACCCTATCTTCTATATCTGAGATTCTATCTTTGCATTCTATTATTCTGTTGCAAACACTTTCAATATAGTTTTTAATCTCCTGGATATCTGTTTGAATCTGTTTTATGGATTCCATTTCTTTCCTATTTTGGGCATTCATTGTTTCCATTTCTTTTTTATGCTGGTCCTTCATGGCTTCTATCATGGTGTTCAGCTCATCTATTTTTTTCTCAGTTTCTATTCTAGAGTCTCAAATCATGACTTTCATTTTGCTCACCATCTGTCTGGTTATCTGGGAAGTTATTTCTCTTTTGAATTTTTCTGTTTTGTTACCTCCTGTGCTGTAAGTTTAGAGTGGCCTGGTGTTTCACTATCAGACTTTTCATTCTCCTTTGGCCTACTCTTTGGCAGTTGTGATCTGGAAGTCTGTCTTTGTGTCTCACTTAAGTGTTTTTTCATTTTTATCTTTGTTGTTGGTTTGTCCATGATTTAATTTCTGGGTAGTTAAATCTTTCTGATATAATTGCTCTTTAGCTTTTGAGTCTCTAATGACTCATAGACATTCTTGTTTTCATAATGTCAGAGAAAACAACTCATTAAATCAATCACAATCCTTTGTCCCAATTGATACAATCAGGAACACAATAGGATCAAGCACAACTTCCAAATTGACCACTTGTGGTAGTCATTAATCTATCACCTTTAAACCATGTGAATTAAATTAAAATCAAGAAGCATCCCAAAATATGTTCGCAGTGAATACACTTTTCTATATAACATCTGTACCATTTAGAATGGGGGCTTAGACAGAGTTAGGAGAAGAGGAATAGGTAAGTGAAAGAATTGGAGAAGGTTTCAAGTGAAGCCAGAGGACATAGAATGACCTCACAATCTTTAGGAAATGTTTAAATTCAAAAGGGATAGGCAGAATGTGAGTATAAGGACAGGGATATATCCCCTTAACAGTAATAGGGGCTTACTTTCCCTTGCAATTATTGACCCTTGAGTGAGGTAAAATGACAGAATAAAAGAACATAAAGAAAAAAGAAAAAAGAATAAAAGAAGAAATCTGAGTTAGGGTAGGAGCAGGAACAGAAAGTGAGATGAGGAATAATATGGTGGAGCAAGAGACTGAGTTCAAGAAAGAGAACAGAAAAAAAGAAAGAATTTGCAGAGTGGAATGAGGAAAAGAAAGAAAAAATGACTTTGAAGGGCCTCTTTTAGACTATACCTCTGCTGTCATATTATACAATGTGCACAGCCATGTGCAGAACTAAATCACCTGATCTCAGCTAGTCAATGGCAGATCCCCATGACTCAGACTGACCTCAGGCCACAAGGCCCAGATTGAGTTCCCTGACCTCTTGCAGGGTTGAACTCCACACAGTTCTACTACAGGTTTCCCCCACCCATTTTTTAAAGATGTTCAAAATTGGGAGCTCAGAAAAATACCCTTTATATCCACCTGTGCCTCTGCAGAGTGAATTCAAAGTCTGGCACAATCAGGAGGTCTGAGGGGGTGGGGCTCTAGCAGTGCCCATGCAGCTACCTTCCTTGCACTGGAGCAATGGCAGCACAGGCAGGGGAGGGTGCAGCTACCTGGTCCCGCAGATTGGGCCCAAGCAGGCTGGAGGGAGAGCACATGTCAGACCGGCTTTCCCAAAATCTCACCTTCCTTGCACTGGAGCAATGAAGACTCTCTTCTTAAAATAGCAAGTAGGATAATGATAGCCAGAAAAAATTATATCTACAACCTAAAGATTTTGCCAGTAGACAATGTAAGATAATTTACTAGTGTATTTCCAGTTATTGATGTTTATAAGAAAACAGTCCTACTCTTTAATCTGTAGATTAGGCATCTAGATAGGAAACTGCAGATGTGACTGTTTAATGCAAAGATTCTGATGTTAAAACTCAGGATGTTTCTCAATAACTTGGGAGCTGAAATAATCTGGAGGCTTCTTCACTTATTTGTCAGTGAGTCCTGGCTGTTGGGTGGGATCTGGCCTGGCTGTTAGTTTAAATGCCTGTATATAACCTGTCCATGTGGTCTAGTCTAGGCTCCCTTGTGGTACTGTGGCTTGGTTCCAAGAGTAAATATCCCAAGAGAACATGGTGAATATGAAGGGCATTTGTGTAATCTCACCTCACAAGCCACATAGCATCACTTCTGCTGTATTGGTTGAAGATACAGCAGAGTTCTACCAAGGTTAAAATGGAGGGTGCATTCACTGGAGGAATACCAAGGTCATGTTGTAAGAGAAGGATGTTATACAAGGGACAACATTGTCATAGTTATCTTTGGAAAACACTATCATATATGCTCATTCCTTTTTGTGATTTTTTGGGATAGTTTTATCATAACCAGCATCCTTCCTGGCGCTAGGTTTTTTACTGCATTGGCCCCAGTCTGGCCATGAAGAGAACCCTCTAATAGAACTCATCCTGAAAATTGTATGAGCAGAATGTCAGATTAACCTCTAGACTTCACCTCCTTGTCTATAAAGTTCTAGAGGCATGTTAGGACCACTGCTCCTACATTATTAAGGAAAGAAATTTGCTCCTTTGAGCATCAAGTTGAATTACAAAACCTCAAAATCTCATCAAAAGTGCTCTTTTTTTTATCATCTAATGCCATTCTACTAGCTAGAGAGAGCAGCATTATACACTAGTGTTCTCGACCTTTTTGGCACAAGGGACTGGTTTCTTGGGAGGAAATTTTCCACTGATGAGGGTGGGGTTTCAGGATGATTCAAAGAAACACATAACCTAGATCTCTCATATGTGCAGTTCACAATTGGGTTTGTACTTCTGTGAGTATCTAATGCCACAGCTGATCTGATAGGAGACAGAGCTCAAGTACTGATGCCAATGATGTAGACCCACTATAAATTCAACTGAGGCTTCCCTTGCTCATCCACCTCTCACCTCTTGCTGTGTGGTCCAGTTCCTAACATGTATTATGTCACCCTCTACCTCAATACATCTATTTATACTTGGCTTAAACTAAGCCGGCTGCACTGGATTTCCCCTCCTGGGAATCTGGAATTGTAAATTAGAGACTAGTTAGGTGATGTTGGTTTGGGAATCACATAAGGATGTTATGTACTGTAGGCCCCTGAAGCATAGAAGAAGGATGCTTTTCAGAAAGATAGTAATAAGGGTTTTGTGAAGACAGAGTCAGAAGTGAGGGGGAGAAGAGGAAAGGAGAATGGAGAGAGAGAGAGAGAGAGAGAGAGAGAGAGAGAGAGAGAGAGAGAATTTGAAAAAAAGCCCAGAGGCATAAGATGAGGAGTGGGTAAGCCACTCATGTGCCATTCATGATTTAATGGTGCCCTTTCAGCCTCTCGATATAACTAGCTGTGTGTCATCCTTTCTACTTCCAAGAAATCCTTTCAGTTTCTAGAAAATGTCCTTCTTATGAAAGAGGCACCAAGTGAGATAATATCCTTTTCAACAAAGCATATCTGACCAAGATGCATGTCCCAACCTTACCTGTGATGAGCTTGACATTATAACCAGATGAACCTACCCATCTCACAACAGCCCTCTGCTCAGCCCTCACCCGGTGCTCATATTGTAAGATCCTCGAGTCTCATCCTATAATCTATTATTCTTTAAGTCCATAGAAAAGGCCAGGAGAGAGGTAAATATCAACCCAGGGATTACTGACGGTGGAGAGGTGAAGCCTCTCACTTGAAGGGAAGGGAGCTGAGTGCAGACAGGGGAAGTGACTTGTTCAAGGCGTACATTAGTTACACAGTGGAAAAGGGATGAGAAATCAGGTCTGATTGTCATCTCAGCCTCTGCCTGACTTCAAATCAACCATAGCGACCTAAAAGAAGGCAGGAGTTGATTGAGCAATCAAGGATATATCTTGCATCACTTCCCTCTGCACTTCTGCGTGTTCTTTTGGGAATCAGAATCTGTAAGAATCTTACTGCCATCAGTGACAGACAGTTTGGTTATGTCCCTGATGCAGGGAGCAGTGACAGTGCAGGAGAATAGAAGAGGGTTATTCTAGGGGTCAAATTAAATTTGTGCAAGCCCAGCAGGCTCCTGAAAACTCTAACAACACCTTGATTATAACACACATTTGCATGGAAATCACCATAAGCCTTTGCTGTGGAGAAGAATAGATAAGATGTCCCCTCGAGGCCACTTCTACTTACGTGACTGATTATACTGCACCAAGAATACAAATATTTATTTTTATTCTGGAATATGTCAAATATGTACCAAATATGTGCATATTTTAATTATGTACAAAAGTGGACAAAGTAGTGCAATGGATCCCCAAATGACAATCTTTAAAAAGCCTTCCAGCATGTAGCCAAGGATAATTGTGCACACCTTTAATTGTAGCACTCTGAAAGGCTGACACAGGAAGATTTCAAGCTTGAGCCCAGCCTGGGAAACATAGGGAGACATTCTAAAAAAAAAAAAGAAAGAAAGAAAATAATTGGATATATAGCTTATTGTGAAGACTCTGCATTCAATCCCCAGTACCATAAAAACAAAACAGACAAAACAACAAAATTCACACATATCAAAGTGTACAATTTAAAGTTTGTTCACACACAAAATTGTGAAACCATCAATGTGGTCAGGACAATGAACACGTCTGTTGTTCCTTCCTCCAGTCCTTTCATATGCTTTATAATATTTCCTGCTCATGGCTCTGTCTGGTCTCTCACAGGTTATAGGAAACTAAACCTCTGCTTTCTGCCCTGATTGACTTTAAATCAGCTAGAGCTATATGCAAGTTAGATGGCAAAGTTAGTAAACATGGGTATTATGCCTGGCTCCTCCACTCACACGTAAGCTCCATTACAGAACACACCATTGAATTACTAAGACTTTCAAAGTAGTGATCACAGAGAAAACAGTCAGAGCTGTTCTGAGTGTGGAGATTGTTTGATGGAACAGCTCGCATGGCTGCTGCAGACTCAGACCACCAATCACCATACCATAAATTCAGATTCCATAGTTAAGCTGTATCCGTAAGGGCTCTCCAGAGAAAACAGAGCTCAAGATATATGTGTGTGCATGCACACACACACGTGCAGGCACACACACATGCAGAGTGAGGGAGGAGGAAGGAGCTATTCTGAGGAATTGGCTCACCTAAGTGTGCAGCCATCCAGTCTGAAATCTACAGAGAAGGTTAATAGGCTCCAGACACAGGGAAGATTTGCTGTCTCAGTCTCGAGTCTGAAGGCAGGCTAGAAGGAAGTCCATCTTTCTTGAAGGACCTCAGCTTTATGTCTTAAGTATGTCAACTGATTGGATGAGGCCTATCCACATTATAAAGAGTAATCTGCTTTACTCAAATTCCACTGATTTACAAAGTGTGTTAAAAATACAGAGAATGTTAAAAAATTTTTTAAACCAATTGCATTAAGAGATACATTTCCAGGAACAAAGGGACATGTGCATCCAAAATGAGCGGGAATAAAAACAATGGGTATTTTATTGTAATAAGATTCACCTTATTTTATGTTCACAATTTGTTGATTAACTGTATATAGTAATTTCTGTCAAATAAAAACATGATGGTATGTCCTTCACCTTATTCACATAATTTGGCACTATGGGACTTCTAGACCTTCCTCAAAATAAAAATAACTATAAAAGGTAAATATTTTGAATCAATTCAGGACATCAAGCTCAACCAAAGGCACTCATGAATGAGGACTTCCATATCTGCTTCTGAAATTGTCAAGAATGATGGGATAAGTGTGTTAGAAGTGGGTGGGTATTTTGAGAGGCATTAATAATAATGTATCTTTTACTTTAATAATTATTTAAACATTCATTATATTTTTGATCACATCTTATAAATAGTAATTACCTTAAAATACCTTCACAACAACATTTAGACTGGTATTTGACTAACAAATCAGCATAGAAGTTTGATACATAAAATGAATCATCCCAGAAGCACAGTCTGGATATCAAGGAGCAAAAGGTTTAAAAAGAGTTTACAAGGGTCAGTGAAAGGGTAGGACTGAGCAGAAGGAGAAGCTGAACAGTGACAGTCCCAAAGTCAACCAGCCTTATATGAAACTCTGAAGAGGAAGGGCCCTTCAGAATTGTGCCAGCTTGGAGCAGAGGGCTGTACCTTTGTATGACCAAGTCAGTTAATTATTGGATATGAACTTCCAGAAAGAGGGCATGGCACTGGGCAAGATAACTCTCTCTGGACCAGGCATTCTCTCTAAGAGGTTAACAGCACCTCTAGTTGATGGGAAAATAAGTCCTTTCTCTCAAAAGGAGGACCAGAGTGCCATATTTGCTATATTTAGCCTCCACTTCTGGTTGCCCTTCCCATTTCTATGCTCCACACTCCACACCACAGACTATAGAGTCTTTGAGTGTCAGGATCTCATCATACTTCTTCTGTATTTCCTACACATAGACTATTGTCTGGCACATAGTAGGTACTCAGGCTCACTGGCCATCAAAACTGTAGAGTCAGGCTTAAGGCTATTAAGAGGAGAGATTTATGGAGCATCTCATAAACAGTTTTTCCTTTTCCTGCCACAATGCTGACCTTTAAGAAATCCCACAGACTATCAGATTAAAGTAAAAATAGCCTTTCTTGGCATTGAATAATCTGACTTCCCTCAACAAAGAGGTCATAGATTCCCCTCTTTCATGGTTTCTTCTTTTTGATTAACTAGCCAAATCATTGAGGAAAGAACATTCAACTCTTTGGAGAAAGAAAAATGGATATGCTTAGGTAAAGGACATCTTTTTTTAAAGCTGCTTTTTCAGGTGACTTCCATTTGATTTTATAGAACCTGTGAAGTATAGATGTGGGTTGGATTTTGGAGAAAGAAAAATGGATATGCTTAGGTAAAGGACATCTTTTTTTAAAGCTGCTTTTTCAGGTGACTTCCATTTGATTTTATAGAACCTGTGAAGTATAGATTTGTGGGTTGGAATCATAATAATAGAACTAAACTTTTTTTGAAAGCAAATTAGATGAACCAATGTCTTCTGGTGTTAGGTACCCTGATAACAAAGATATTAAAATCAGAAGCCAAGAGCAAATGACTCAGGGCTCTGAAAGTTATTTGTGATACAGTGATAAAACAGACATAAGTAGATTTTAGTCCAACCCTGCATTTACTACTTCTGTGACACTCCACTTCATGACCTCAACTATAAAAGAGGAAGAAAAATATATATGCTGCTTGATGTGATAATCCTTTCCAAATACCAAAGTAATTTTTCGCTAAAGTACTTTACTCATCTTAACATAAGAAAGGACAAAAATAGACCTAAGAAGGCCCAGGCTAATGAGAATAATTGGATATCAGGTGCATGTCTAAGTGCCACACCATGTTTATCTAATAATCAGTAGCACAACAGCCTGCTGAAATATTTTACTAATAATTTGGATTCTAGATAGCACTTTGGTATTGTCTAAATCTAAACAATTTAAGTAATAATCTTACAGAGCTTTTTGGATGGTAAGTCATCACCCATTGGTGGAGTCATAACTAATTTACTTGTGTTTAGTCAACAGTTTCATGAGGTTTGATAAGTATAAACACCCCCATTACCACTACCATAATCCATAGAGAATAATTCCATCATCCCAGAAGTTTGAACATACTTCTTTGTAGTCAGTTCCCTCTTTTAGGCCACAGGAACCATGGCTATATTTTTGTCATTAAGAATAGATTTCTCCTACGTAAAATTTTATGTAGGTGGAATCAGATAGTATAAGCCATTTGCATCCAACTTCCTTCACTCAGTGTAACATCTCTGAAGTCCATCCATGTGTATGGACAACTCTTTTATACTGGATAGAATATAAAATCACCACAATTTGCCCATTCACCTGTAGATGATAGGCAGAGTATGATTGTTTCCATTATGGAGGAGGGGTGGATTATGAGTAAAATTGCTATAAATATGTATATACAAGCATCTGTGTTTATATTTGTCTTGAGTAAATTCTATTACTAGATCTTATGGTAAGTGTATATTTCAACTAATAAAAATCTGCCAAATGCTTTGCCAAAGCACTTGGGACATTTTATATTTTCATCTGCAATGCACAAGAGCTCAAATTGCTCCATATTCTTCAATGTTTAGTATTGTCATGTTTAAAAATTTTAGCTATTCTAAAGTGACCTAGTGTTATGTCATTTGGTGCTTTATTTTCATTACTCTAATGAATATCTTTTAATGTATCTTTTCAAATGCTTTTTGGCCATTTGTATATTTTCTGTTTGTTCACTTATTTTGCCCATTTGGAAATTAAATTGTCACTGATAGCCTTTAAAAACAAAAAATCAATAAAACATATCAGTAAATATAAGCGTATATTATATCTAGTGTGTTTTGTTTCATTAACTTTTGTTTTAGTATATAAAAAATAATATGCACCTGTGTATGCATGTATACATACATACATAGAATTTTACTTGCAATTTTATATAATTATTATAAAAATATCAGATTTGTTATTTAGTCACACAGATTAATATCTTAATATCTTAAGCTTATTGGGAGTCAGGTTTTCTATTACTTGTAGCTGAAAGTTTTTTTTTTTTTCATTGAGTTCATTGGTACTTTTTAAGTATACAGTACAGTTAACATTTATCATTGGGACTGTGTACCTTTACATGACAAATCTTGGTTCTCATTTTTTCCCCATATCCCAGCCCTCCCTTCAACCCCTCCCCTCCCCTATTTACAAAGTGTTTGTTTCCATTTTTTCATTTTCTTCTGTTTTTTATTTTTCCTTGTTTCTTTTCTCCTACCCTTCCCACTTATCCTACACCTTTAGCCCTTTTCTTCCTATTTCACATTGTCATTTATACAATTTGGATCTTATTTAGACTTTTAGTTTTTTACATCAGAGAAACTATTCTGTATTTACACATGTGTCTAATTTATTTCACTTAAGAGTATGGCTTCAATATGCACCCATTTTCATCGGGATTACTCTAGTTTCTCATTCTTTATGGCTGAGTAGTATTCTATTTTATAGAAAAACCACATCCTCTTTATCCAGTCTATAACTGTTGGGCAAATGGGCTGTTTCCAAATTTTAGCTATTACAAACTGTGCCACTATAAACATGGGTGCACATATATCACTGTGGTATGGTTCTTTTAATTCTTTTGGAAAGATATCCAGCAGAGCGATGGCTGAGTGAAATGGAACCTCTAATTCTAGTTCTGTGAGGTATCTCCATACCGATTTCCATAGTGTTTGCACCAGTTTGCACTCCGACCCACATTGGAGAAGGGTTCCTTTCTCCCCATAGCACTTGCAACATTTGTTATTGGTCAATTTCTTGATTTCTTACCAGCCATTTTGTCTGGAATGAGGTGAAATCTCAGGGTTGTTTTCATCTGCATCTCTCAAATGACCAGTGATGTGGAACATTTTTTCATATATTTATTTGCTGCTTTTACTTCTTTGTCTGAGAAATGTCTGTTCATTTCAGATGCCCATTTTTGAATTGGGTCTTTATATTTGGGGTATTTGTATACTCTAGATAGTATTCCTTTGTCTGAGTTCTTTTGGGTTCTTTCTATATTCTAGATAATATTCCTTTGTCTGAGGAGCGGCTGGCAAAATTTTTTCCCACATTGTAGGTTGTCTCTTAGCTCTGTTGGTTTTTCTCTTGCTGTGCAGAAGCTTTTTTAATAAGAAGAGATCCAACTTGTTGGTTCTTTGTGCTAGTTCCTGTGCTACTGAGGATTTCTTCATAATGCCTTTTCCTATGCCAAAGTCTTCAAAAGCTCTGCCTAACTTATCTTCCAGCAAGTTTAGTATTGCTTTTTTAGTATTTAGATCTTTAATCCACTTGTATTTTAGTTTAGTGGATGGTGAAAGATAAGGGTCTAGTTCTAATCTTTGGCAGGTTGAAATCTAGTTTTTTCAACACAATTTAATAAAGAGGCTATCTTTCTTCCACTGAGGATGGTTGGCTCCTTTGTAAAAGATGAGGTAGCTTAGTAAATCTGCAGTTGTTTCTGTGTCTTCCAGTCTATTCCACTGATCCTCAGGTCTTTTTCTTTGCCAGTACCATACTGTTTTTATCACAGTGGCTTTGTAGTACAGTTTCAAGTTGGGGATTGTGATACCTCCCTGCCATGTGTCTGTTGCCTAGAATTGCTTTTGCTATTCTAGGACTTTTCTTATTCTAAATGAATTTTTGGATTATTTTTTTCTAGTTCTGTGAAAATAGTGTTGGAATTTCAATTGGTATTGTATTGAATCTGTATAGCAGTTTTGGTAGTACGGCCGTTTTCACTATGTTGACTCATCTTACCCAGGAGTAGGGGCTATCTTTCTATTTTCTTATATCCTCTTCCATCTATTTTCTCAGAGTGCCTTAGTTTTCAGTGTAGAGGTCCTTTGCTTCATTTGTTAGATTGATTCCTAGATACCTTATGTCCCTTTCTTGTATGTTTTCCATTTCATTAGAGTACAGGTTCTTGAAGTAGGTATTGATGACCCTCTGGATTTCTACTGGATCTGTTTTGACTTCACCTTTTTCATTTCTAATTACATGGATCTGAGCCTTTTCTTTGACAAAGTTGGCTAAGAGTTTATCCATTTTATTTATTCCATCAAAAAACCAACTCTTTGATTCATTGGTTTTTTTTTGTACCATTCTGTTAGTTTCCATTGCATTGCCTGATCATTATAATTTCCTCCCTTGTATGAGATTTGGGTTTGTCTTGCTGGTCTTTTTCTAGGAGCCTAAGATTCATTATTAGGTTGTTTATTAGAGCTCACTCTGTTTTTCTAGTGTGGGCATTCACTGCCATGAATTTTCCACATAGAACTGCTTTCATTTTGTCCCATAGATTCCTTTAAGTTGTATTGGCATTGACATTTATTTGTAAAAATTGGATAATTTCTTCTGTGACCCATTGATTGTTCAGGAGAGTGTTGTTCAATTTTCATTTGTTTGTAAAATTCTTATGGTTTTTATGCTATTGATCTCCAGCATAACTGCACTATAATCTGATAATATATATGGGATAACTTAAATTCTTTTGCATTTATTTAAATATGTTCTGTGAGCTAGTATGTAGTCTATTTTGGAGAATGACCCATGTGCAGCCAAAAAGAATGTATATTCTGATTTTGTGGAGTGGAACACTCTGTAGACATCTATTAAGTCCATTTGTTCAAAAGCTTGGCTCGGTTCTATTATTTCATTGTGGATTTTTTGTCTAGATGATCTGTCTATTTTTGACAGTGGAGTATTTAGGTCCTCTACAATTGTACTAGTCCTTATTTGGTTTTCAAGTCCTTAATATTTGTTTTATATAGCTGGGGACATTAATATTTGGTGCATGTATATTCATGGTTGTCATCTATTCCTCTTGTGTGTTCACTTTACAAGGATGTAGTGGCCTTCTTTGTCTCTCTTAATCAGTTTTGGTTTGAAATTTACTTTGTCTACAAATAAGATAGCTATCCCTGCTTTTTTCTGGGCTCCTGTCACATGGAGAACTTTTTTCCATCCTTTCACTTTCAGTCTATGAGTTTCTTTATGCAGTAGGTGTGTTTTTTGTATACAGCATATTATTGGATTTGGTTCTTAATCCATTCTGCCAGTCTATTTATTTTGATTGGTGAATTGAGGCCATTGGCATTCATGGATATAACTGATATGTATGAACTTATTATTGTCATATTATTGTCCTGTTATTGGTTCTTTTTAATTTTTAATTTTCCCCCCTCTCCATTTAGTTATGCGCCTTACTTGATTTTCTCTGTCGGGCCTCATGGTGTTGCGACCTTCATTTTCTTTTTCTAGGATATTGTTTAGAATTATTTGTAGTGCTGCTTTGGTATTCATGAAGTTTCTCAGATGTTATTTGTCATGAAATATCTTATTTCCTCATCAATTTTGAAAGACAGTTTTGGAGCTGGGGATTTAGCTCAGTGGTTCCACCGCCTGCCTTGCAAGCACAAGGACCAGAGTTTGATCCCTGGTACAAAAAAAAAAAAAGAGATAATTTTGCAGGATATATCAGTCTAGGTTGGAGATTGTTTTCTTTTAGGACTTGAAACACCTCACTCTAGGCTCTCCTTGAATTGAGGGTTTGTGTTGAAAAGTCTGCTGTTATCACCACTCCTGTTTAATATAGTTCTGGAAGCATTAGCCACAGCAATTAGACAAGAGAAAGAAATTAGACCAATAAAGATAGGAAAGGTACAAATTAAACTGTCATTATTTGCTGATGATATGATGTTCTACATAGAAGACCCAAAAACTATGCCAAAAGGCTTCTAGACTTAATTGACACTTTCAGCAGAGTAGCTGGCTATGAGCTCAACACTCTAAAATCAATAGCCTTCTTGTATACAAATAGCAGACTCACCAAGAGAGAAATTAGGAAAATAATTCCTTTCACAATAGCATCCAAAAAGATGAAGTATCTAGGAATCAATCTGATGAAAGAAGCGAAGGACCTCTACACTGAAAACTACAGCACTCTGAAAAAAGAGATGGAAGAGGATATAAGAAAATGGAGAGATATCCCCTGGTCCTGGGTAGGAAGAATCAACATGGTGAAAATGGCTATACTACCAAAACTGCTATACAGATTCAATGGTGTTGGAAAAACTGGATTTCAACCTGTTTTAGCTATTACCAAGTTTTAGCTATTGCAAACTGTGCCACAATGAACATGGGTGCACATATATTTTAGGAAGATACCTGGCAGGTGAGTATCTGGCTCAAAAGGACCTGTATTCCTAGTTTTTTGAGTTATCTCTATACTGACTTCCACAGTGGTTGTACCAGTCTACACTCCCACTAACAGCAGAAAAGGGTTCCTTTTTCCCCACAGCTCTGTCAGCATTTGTTATTGGTTGATTTCATGATAGCAGCCAATCTTTCCAGGTTGAGGTGGAATTTCAGTGTTGTTCTTATTTGCATTTCTCAAATGACCAGTGATGTTGAACATTTTTTCATAGGTTTATTTGCTATTTCTACTTCTTTGTTTGAGAAATATCTATTCATTTCAAATGCCAATTTTTGGATTGGGTCTTTAAATTTGAGAGTTCTAATTTTTCTAAGTTCTTTATATTTTTTAGATAATAGACTTTTGTTTGAGGAACAGATGTTAAATTTTTTTCCCAGATTGTTGATTGTCTCTTCATGCAGTTGGTGGCTTCTCTTCCATGAAAAACTTTTAAATAAGAAAATAAGGAGGGCTGGAAGTGTTGAAGGGAAGATAGGACAATGGGGAAAAATAAAAAGATATATTATATAAAGGTACAAATTCCCAATAATGAATGTCAGCATATTGTATACCTAAGGTGCACCAATAAAATCGGTGAAGGAAAAAAATTGATGGAGAAATAAGATATTTCCATGAGAAAGAACACTTGAGAAATTTCATGAATGCTAAACCAGCACTACAAAATATTTTAAAGAATATCCTAGAAAGAGAAAATGAGGATTATAACTCCTTGCACAACAGAATGAATCCATAGCTAAGACAAGAAATGAAATGGAGGGAGAGTCAGCAACAGGTAAATATCATGACAAAGATAAATCAATACATATTAATTATAACCATCAATATTAATGGTCTCGATTCACCAATCCCCCCCCTCAAAAAAGAAACCTGGAAGAATGGTTCAAGAAGCAAGATCCAACAATATGCTGCATATAAAAGACACACTTAATTAAAAAAGAAACTCATAGACTGAAAGTTAAAGGGAGGAAAACAACACTGCATGCACCAGAATCCAAAAGAAAGCAGAGGTAGCTATTTTATTTGTAATCAAATTAGAATTGAAGCCAAGACTAAGAGAGATAAAGAAGGGGTTGGGGATTTACCTCGATGGTTCTGCCTCCAACTTTGAAGCTCAAGGATCCAAGTTTGACTCCTGGTACCAAAAACAAAAACAAAAGAGAGACAGAGAAGTTCACAACACTCTAGTAAGGGGAACAAGTGAAGATGAAGATATGACAATCATAAATATATATGCACCAAATACTATTGCACCCAACTATATAAAATAAATATTAATGGATATGAAAAATCAAATAAGCACTAATACAGTTGTAATGGGAGATCCCAATACCTCACTGTCACAAATAGTTCAACTAGACCAAAAATCAATAATGAAATATTAGAACTGAACCAGACTCTTGAACAAATGGACTTAATAGATGAAGAAGAGTGTTCCACCCAATAAAATCAGAATACACATTCTTTTTGTCTGCACAGTAGTCATTTTCCAAAACAGACCACATGCTAGCTCATAGAACTTGCTTAAGTAAATGCAAAGGAATTGAAGTTATCCCCCATGTATTATAAGATCATACCACAATGAAATCGGAGATCAATAGCAAAAGGAACCACAAGAAAGGACACAATAACTAGAACTTACTAAAAACAGTTGTAGAAATTCTAAACAACTTCAAAACAAATAAAGAATATTAAGAAACAAAACAAAATAAAAAACCCCACAAGAACTTTACAAACATATGGAAATTTAATGACATCCTCCTAAACAACCAATGGGTCACAGAGGAAATTAAAGAAGAAAGTAGACAGTTCTAGAATTAAATTATAATGCCAATACAACATACTGGAATTTAGGGAACTCAATGAAAGCAGTCCTATAAGGGTAATCTGTAACAGTGAATGCCCATCTTAGGAAAATAGAGAAAGCTCAAATAAACAACCTAATGCTGAAGCTCAAGCTTGTGCAAAAGAAGAACAAGAAAAACCTGAAGCTCTTACAAGGGAGGAAATTATAAAGATCAGAACAGAATTAAATGCAATGGAGGCTAATGGAATGATACAAATAAATCAATGAATCAAAGAGTTGGTTCTTTGATGAAACTCTTAGTCAACTTTATCAAAATAGAAAAAAAGGATAAAATCCAAACAATTAGAAATGAAAAGGGTGAAATTACAACAGATCCTACAGAAACCCAGAGTATCATCAATATCTACTTTGAGAATCTATATTCTAATAAGACAGAAAGCACAGAAGAAATACATAGATTCCTAGATACACATGAATCACCAAAGTTGTCAAGAAGATATAAAAATTCTAAACAAGTTAATATCAATCAATGAAACTGAAAATGTACTTAAAAACTTATTAGTTGCCAGGCGTGGTGGTTCATGCCTGTAATCCCAGCACTCAGGAGGCTGAGACAGGAGGATCATTGTGAGTTCAAGACCATCCTGGGCTACATAATGAGTTTCAGGTCAGTCTGAACTACTTAGTGAGACCATTTCTTAAAACAAAAATAACCAACTAACCAACCAAACAACAACAACAGCAACAACAACAACAACAAAAACTTATTAGCAAAGAAAATCCCAGGTTCTGGTGTTTTCTTTACTGAATTCTATAAGACATTTAGAGAAAATCTAACACTGTTACCTCTCAAGCCCTTTAATGAAATTGAAAGGGAAGCAATATTCCCGAATTCATTCCTGGAAGCAAACATTACCTTGATTCCCAAAGCAGAGAAAGGCCCAACCCCAAAAGAGAAATAAAGACCCATCTTCCTTATGAATATAGAGGCAAACTCCTCAATAAGATACTGGCAAACAGAATGCAGAAGATCATCAGGAAGATTACACACCCTGACCAAATGGGATTCATCCCAGGGATGGAGGGATGGCTCAACATATGTAAATCAATAAATGTAGTACACTGTATTAACAGAGTCAAGGATAAAAACTATATAATCATGTAATAGATGCAGAAAAAGTGTTTGACAAAGTTCAATACCCATTCATGATAAAAATGCAATAGAAATTGGAATAGATGGTCTATCATAACATGACATAAAAAGTCACTTATGAAAAACAGCCAGCATCATTCTGAACACCACTGAATTTGATGATTAATTCTAGAAGTTTTTGGAGTTTTATATATAGAGAATTATGTCATCTTCATATAAAGACAATTTAACTTCTTCATTTCCTATCTGTATTCTTTCCATTTCTTTCTCTTGTCTAATTGCAGGGGCTAATGTTTCCAGGATTACATTGAACAAGAGTGATGATAGTGGACATCCTTGTCTTGTTCTTGATCTTATCAGGAAAGACTTCAGTTATTGTATGTTTGGCACGATGACCCCAACAAACTATATCACTTACTGGAGGTATATATGTCAGCAAACTAAGAAAGATAAGCAGGCTTTTTCCTTCATAATTTCGGAGTAAGTGACTGATGTGATCTTTGCAAGAAACAGGTTTTTAGAAGTGAAGGGAATTCTTGAACTTTGCAGCATCTGTTCATCTTGACTGGTGAGTTTTTTCTGTATTTCTGTGAAACATTCTAAATCACAATTTTAAAAATTTAAGGTCTTATTAAATTAAATTCTTTCTACCATGTTCCCCATTTTTGTTTTAATAATTGGGACTTGAAGAGCTCATTGGTTTGCTCTACAATGGCTTGTTTTCAGGAGTTGGAAAGGATTTTGGTGATGTTTAACATGCCAGAAATGGATAAATGTTTGTAGGGAATTGGAAATATAGCAGGGCAATTATCTGTTTTAATTTGTGAAGGTAATTTCATTATAAAAAAGATAATAAATGACATTTAACGTATTATTCAGACAAGTTTTGCAAATGTCTAAACTTATGAAAGAACATCTCATCATTTTCATTGTGGATAAGGGAAGATTTTGTCGAGTCTCCACAGTATAAGCCATATCATGGACCAATATTGAGGAGCTGATAAGGAAACTTGTTTTTTTGTCAGTCATGGTTGTCTTGGAAGTTGAATTCCTGTACAATAATCATAAAATTATATGAAGAAAATTTTATGAAGAAAGCTTATGTTGCAAGGGCAATATAACGCATTACCATAGCAATTATGATGACATCATTATATTAAATGACATGAAACATTTTTATCCAAATTTTTTATCTTTTAACAGAATGTCATCTAAAAATATATCTGTCTATAGATGCATTTTATGTGACACTGGGTATCTTTAAGGGTTGTAACATTATGGCAAACATAATTACATAACCATAAGTCTTAAAAAGCATTTATGTATTTTTTGCTGGCTGTCTCACATGAAATTGGCATGTATATTTTATCATAAATAGTTAGAAAATAAGGAGAAGCCAGGTATTTGAGTTTAAAAGGTTATCATCATAAATAATTTAATCTAGAAGTCACCTTATGATAAGATTTTTTCAGTTTTGCAACTGTACATTTGGGAAATATAAATGTATTTAATATACCACAAAGTCAGCAATAATGAGTGTTACAGTGCAAGCTGGAATTGCCCAAAGAGGAAGCTTTGTATTGGTTTTTGTCATTCATAAGTTTATATGTCTCTGCTAATTATGCAGAAAAGCTCATGTTTAGTATTAATTTCAAAAATGAGAGTTATAGCTTTTGTCTGAAAGCACCAGTTTGACTAGAGTGGAAAGTTGTGACCTGGAAAGAAGTGAATGATGAGAATCAAGGTGATAGCCCCCAATCTTATTCAAGCAGCTAGAAAATTTTTAGAAGCTATAGTGTGGTACCTCAGTTCACTAATGCTTTCATTTATTAATAATTTGGTTCAAAACCAGAAGCATTTGGAAAGTTTTGTTTTTGCTGCAAACTCTGTATTGGATGACAGACAAGACCACAGATATCTTTCCCACATGAACATGAATATGGCGATCTTTTCCAGAATCATAGAATGAATGAAGTTCATGAATGAAGGTAACAGTGTAATTTGGGCTCAAAATAACAAATGTAAAGTTCATAATAACAAAAATATATATTTCTTTCTATAAATTATATCTCCCACAAACCCTTCTCAGCATACTTGATGAGTCTTTCCAGTTTTTTGCTACTATCTTCCCTTTCCTATCTTTTTAGGGCAAATCTTCTCAAACACAATCCTCTCACATCAAAAATTTTGTCTCTATACTTAAACCTTTCTTCCATATTCTCTTTCATTCTTACTTAGAGTAAACATATTTCTTTTTCAACTTTATATTTTTATTAGTATATATTTGTCATTCATATTGATTACATTGATCAAAGAGAATTTGTACATGTACATAATATATCCTGATACTTCTTTTTCTGTCCCATTTCACTACCCTCCATTCTACCCTTCTTCTGCTGCCCACTTACAAAGCTTTGTTTCCATCTTTTCTTCTATTCTCATTTTTCCTTTTTCCCTTCTTTCGCTTTCTCCTACACTTTCTGTTTCCCTCACCCTTTAAACATGTTCTTCTTACTTCCCAATATCTATATTCTATTATGCTTCTTGTTTTCCTGTTGTGTTTCTTACACAAAAGGAAAAAAGTTATTTAAACTTGTGTGTGTGTGTGTGTGTGTGTGTGTGTGTGTGTGATTTACTTCACTTAAGAATATGGTCCTTAGGTGCACCCATTTTCCTACAAATGACTTAAGTTTATACTTCTCTACAGCAGAATAGTACTTTATTGTATATAAATAACACATTTTCTTTATCTATTCATCTGTTGATGAACATATGGGCTGTTTCCAAGTTTTAACTATTATAAATTGTGCTACTCTAAACATAGCTATGCATATGTCATTGTGGTATGATACTTTCAACTCTTTTGAGAAGATACCTAGGAGGGGAACAGCTGGGTCAAATAGAACCTCTACTTTTAGTGTTTTGAGGAATCTCCCTTCTGATTGCCATAGTGGTTATACCAGATTACACTCCCACTAGCAATGGAAAAGAGCTCCTTTCTGCCACACCTTTGCCAGAATTTGTTATTGGTTGATTTCTTGACGATACCCCCCATTTTTGGAGTGAGATAGAATCTTAGTGTTGTTTTAATTTGCATTTCTTGAATGCCTAGTGATGCTGAGCATTTTTTATATATTCATTTGCTGTTTATAATTCTTCACCTGAGATTTGTGTAATCATTTCAGATTTTTATTTTTGGGTTGGGTCTTTAAATTTGGGGTGTCTGAATTTTTGAGTTCTTTATATGATATAGAGGTAAGCCCTTTTTCAACTAATACCTGGTGAAACAAATTTTCCCATTTTGTGGGTTGTTTCATCACTCTGTTGGTGGTTTCCCTGGCTGTGCAAAAGCTTTTTAATTTGTTGTGATCCCAGTTGTTGATTCTTTGAAATACTTCCTGTGCAATTTGGATATTATTCATAAAGTCTTTCTCTACACCCATATCTTCCAGAATTTAACCTTTTCTATCCTCCAACAGATTTAGTATTTCTGTTTTTTTTTTCTCATTGAGCATATTGGCATATTTTAGGTATACAGAACAGCAACATTCATTACTGGGATGTTGTACTTTTACATGACAGGTCTTGGTTCGCATTTTTCCCCTATACCCCTGCCCTCCCTTCACCCCCTCCTCCCATACCTATTTACAAAAACTAGTATTTCTGTTTTAATATTTTGATGTTTGATCAGTTTTTATGTTGGTTTAGTCCATGGTAAGAGAAATGAGTCTAGGTTTAATCTTCAGCATATGGAAAGCCTTTTTTCCCCAGTACCATTTACTGAAGAAAATGTCTTTCTTCCAGTAAAGGTGTTTGGCTCCTTTGTCAAAGACAAAGTAGCTGAGTGTGCTTGGAGTTGTTTCAGCATCTTGTATTCTGTTCCATTGATGCCAAGGTCTGCTTTCTTTTTCTTTTTTCTGCCAGCCTGGTTTTATCACAGTAGCTTTGTAGTTTAACTTCAAATCTGGGAATGCGATGCCCTGCCTTGCTCTTGTTGTCCAGTCTTGCTTTTGCTATCTAGGCCTCTTCTGGTTCCATATAAATTTTAGTATTGTATTCTCTAGTTCTGTGAACTATGCTATTGGCATTTTGATTGGGATTGCTTTAGATCTGTATGACAGTTTTGGAAGTATGGCCATTTTCACTATATTGGTTCTGTCTATCCAGGAACAGGGGATATCTTTACATTTTCTGATCACCTCTTCAATCTTCTTTTTCAGAGTACTATAGTTTTAATGTATACATCTTTCACTTCCTAAGTTTTTTTATTCATATTGATGATATATTAAAAGATATTCTTTCTCTAATTTCTGTCTCAGTGAGATTGTTTTTCATATACAGGAATTATATCGATTTTTAAGTGTTGATTTTGTATCATGCTATGCTGTCAAATTTGGATATTAATTACAAGAGTTATTTGGTGGAATTTGGAGTCTTCTGTGCAGAGCGTCAGTTCATCAGCTAATAATGATAGCATAACATTTCCTTTTTAAATCCATATTCCTTTTATTTCTTTCTCTTGTCTGATTGTGTTGGCTAATGCTTCCAGAACTATAGTGAATAGGATTGGTGATAGTGGGTATTCTTGTCTTGTTCCTGATTTTAGAGCAAAAGATTTGAGGTTTTGATCATTTACTACAATGTTGGCTATTGTTTTGTCATATATGACTTCTTTAGATTGAGACAAAGTCTTTATATTCTAATTTTCTCTAGGATTATTCTTTTGGCACTGGGGATTGAACTCAGAACCTTGCACTTGCAAGGCAGTTGGAGATACCACTGAGCTAAATACCTGGCCCTTCTATAGTATTTTTATTATGAATGAGTGTTGGTCTTTCTTAAATGCCTTTTCTATTTCTTTTTTTTTGATCATGTGGTTATTGTCCTTGTTTTTGTCAATATGGTTTATTTAATTTATTTATTTGAGTATATTGAACCATGCCTGCATCCCTGGGATGTGTCCTACTTGGAACTGGTGTATAAGCTTTTTGATGATTTGCTGCATTCTGTTTGCCAAAATTTTATTGAGGATTTTTGTATCTATGTTTATTAAGGACATTGGCTTTAGTTCTCTATTTTGGTTGGATCCTTCTCTGGTTTTGATATCAGGGTAATGCTTTCTTCCAGGAATGAATTTGGAAGTATTGCTTACCTTTCAATTTCATTAAAGAGTTTGAGGAATAGTGGCATTAGATCTCTAAAGTCACCTTAGAATTCAGATATGAATTCTTTTGTTGAGACTTGTTTACCTGTTTTGTTATTTTAGCTGTTCCCATGTGATTAAAATTCAGCTGGGAGGTTTTTGATTTCTTCCACCTCAAGGTCTCTTTGATTTGGCTTGGGTAAGTTTGGGATTATGGGTTACATCTTGCTTACATTTTTTTCCTCATTTTCTTTTTTTTTTTGTTTATTTGTTTTTTTCATTGATGCTTGTAAATTGCTAATGTTAGGTAGCTTTATTATTAATATCAGACCTCTTTATGAAATGACTACTTTTCAAAATTATCTTCTAGGTGTAGCTAGCTTTTGAGTCTGTCCCATAATCCCTCTTCTTCAATTTGCGAGTGATGAAGGGTTGATGTTTGTTTAGCCTAGCATCTAGTTCTTTGGCCATGGACTGTAGCATTGTCTATGGGTTTTTAACACTGGGAGCCCTGAGATGGAGCCAACCCACAGCTGCTCTGGGTCCTGGTTTCAGTTGGCCCTTCTCTAAAATGGCATTCATCCAAGCACTGTTTCCAGGGGACACTGTAGTCACTTTCACTGGAGTCATTCACCAGCTGTTGTAGCACAGCATCTGCTGCTCAATTTGAGGGACTGGGCAGTGGTGCTTTCCTGGTACAGTGGACCCTTGATTGACAAACTTAAATCATTCATGTAGGATGGTTGTAACTCAAATTGGTCAGTCGAAAGCTCAGGCTCCTCTACAGCCCTTAAAGTCCCTCTTCTATATATTGGCAAATCTCAGTGTCCTTAGAGAGACATTGGTCCAGGATTTCTCAAATAACCCCACATAGGAAAGGATGTTGCAATGTTCCTTCCAGAACTCTTTAAGGGTTAAATCTGTTTCTGAGACCATCTGGAAGCATAAGCAGCTGGCATCCACGTAGTGACTCAAGACTCTGTTCATAAGTTAAAACTAAAACTCTGGTCTTAACCCAAGTTATTCATGTGTCAGGCCAATTGTAACTCAGGGGCCCTCTGTATTCTTGAAGCCATACATTAAACTCAGCAGTAGTAAGTACTGTTTTCATGAGGACCCTCTTATTCACTGTGTCCTACTGACTCTACAATTTCTTTTGCAGATAGATTCTGTAGACTGTTACTAGGAACAATTTATAATCTCTGACTACAGCAGAAGGTAAATGTTCATGCCAGGGTTCCTGATTTCCCCTAGAGACAGGATAGACACATTAAAATTATTTCTCTTTAGCCCCTTTTAATCTTTTTTTTTAATGGAGGACTGAAAGTCTGGTGAGGGCAAAAGTTTACTCCAAGATGGAGGAAGTAGAAATGAGTCTTCAGGAGGAGTAAGGGGAGGAAGAGTCAGCTTTTTAAAGGGGTCCTCCTGTGTTTGAATAGGTTCAATCTGCAAAGATGCCAGGTAGCAAAATGCACCATGCTTATGGGACCTAGAGACTGTGTTAATTTTCATCCCACATATTCTTAGTCCTCTGCCTCCAGACTTTCCTCCAAAGGGAACTGAAGACTTTTTTGTGAAAACAATTAAAAGGTCGATAAATTGAGATTCAGAAACTTTAAATTTAGATGTTTGTTTTAAAAAGACACTGTACCTGCCTCCCAAGCGCAAGGACCTGAGTTCGATCCCTGGTACAAAAAATAAATAAATAAATAAACAAACAAACAAATAAATAAAAGACATTGTAAATATTGCTTAAAGTGTTTTTCTCATTAAAGTTTAACCCATATTGTAGGCAAAATAGAAGAAATGAAAGTAAAAGAGCAAAAAGAAAAACAAATAAATTATCCCCACTTACTTAGCACTTGGACATTTAAAAGACCTCTGGGCTCATAAACCTAACCTTCAACCTCTTGGAGAGATGTCAGCTATTTCATAGCTGCCTATGTCCCCTTACTAGAATGAAGAGTCGGATATGTCCCTGTTCCGTTTCCAGGCTTTCAGAGGTTGGTCCTCTATGCTGATCTACAGCAGCAGGTTTCCCTTACACATGGGACCCATTTGTCATAGTGTGTGACTGTGGTGTTGGGAAAGATGAAAAAGACTGTTCAGAGATAAGACTTAGTTCAATCACCGAGAAGGCCAGAGGAGCTACTCAACCCACAGCACCTAGAGTTAGGGAGACTCCCAGGAGAAGCACTGAAGCAGGGAACTCTTAGGCTTTTATTCAGAATATCAGTTAAAAGAAAAAAGCAGAATAAACCCAGTTTGGGACAGGAAATATCTCAAGGCTAGATATTTTTCATGGGGAAAGGGGAGGGACAATGACAAGACACATACCTCACTAATCCAAACTTCTTGTTGTTTAGCCATTAATTTCTCACAGAGCCTGCATGCTTTTTCCCACAATTTAACCACTCATTCCTTACCAAGTCTTCAGCATTTTGTTTTGTTTTTCTCTATCATATTTGCACAGTGACCTTGTCTGATATTGATGCTCCATGAAATTTTAAACTAGAGAATACTAAGGTCTACCTATGCGTAGCTACTGTGTGGTTGATACCAAAAACTGCTTTTTGCTTTCCCAAAAATCTTGATGCTTCTAATCCAATGCCCTTCTCACTACATCACATTGTACTATACAATATTAGCTCTTTGGAGGTATATAGGTGTTGGAGAGTGTCCGATATGAGTTGGAGAGGTGGTGTCTTATGAGTTTGCCTCTAGTCATTCTCCTAGACCAACATAATACGACCTCCTGGACCATCGCTACTCAATGCTCAGTCATTTCCCTCTATCAGAGCTCACTCCCCTAGATGATCTGAAATTAACATTCTTTGGATATAAATACTGGATAACATTTATAGAGACCTTTTGTAAGAACAAGAAAATGTTATCAGTTTGTTTTCAACAATCTTTTATTTTCATTAAAAAAGTAATATATGCTCACTGAAAGAAAGTGAAAGAGATCAATGGACTTCTTTAAAAAAAATTCACCCATAGTTCCACTACCTGGAGAAATAACACTGTCAGTATTTTGAGCATTTTGTACTAAAAGTATCTTTTTACACTGTGTGTGTGTGTGTGTGTGTGTGTGCGCGCGCGCACGCATTGTTTTGGCAGACTCACTACATAGCTTTAGTCTTCCTCTTTTTATTGACTATTAGCATAAGATTTGCAAATGTGATTTTTAATATATACTTGACACTCTAGTATGTGGTTATAATGCAACTTATTTCATATTTTTCTCTTGGCTACTAATATTGATTCAATTTTTGGATTTATAGAACAACCCTGTTATTAAAATCCTATACAGTAATATTACTACATATCTCTGTTTTGTCCTACTAAATTCCTACTGTAGGGTTAATAAAAGGAAACTTTATTTTCCCTTTTTATTAGTATGTTTGTGATACATCATAAATACATTCACCATGTGCATATACATTTCACATCTTGATGGTTTTTATTTCCCTTTTCCCTCCTCTCTCTCCTGTCCCCCTCCATCTTCAGACTGTACCCATCTTTACAGGGTGTATAACTTAACTTTTATTATTAAATTAGGGCAGTTATATTTTGAGAGAAAAATTCTTTAGGCTAAGGGAATGAAGGCCTGTGGATGGAATTCTAGGTAATGGCCAACTGTTCTAAAATAAGGAAATGATGGGAAGCATCAATCTGCCTGGAAAGTACACTGTTTTGCAGGTCTCTGGAGGGAAGTTAGGGGACTAAGGAGGTGGGGTGAGAGGGGCCTGCAGACCGAGATGGTAACAAAGGGGAAAGCAAGGATTCATGCTGAAAGCAGTGACCTTGCCCATGGAAGGAAGGCAGACTTGCCACCTGCATGGCTGAAGGCTGTATCCTTGACTCTAGTCCTTGACTGAAGGCTACTGTGTGTTGGGTGGGGATGGCAAGGGGACAATGCTATATACTCATGAGCATCTGTCAGAAATGAGTCACAGCAGAAGAGAAATACACAGCAGCATGTCAGGACTAAACTGCAATTGGCTTTGGGGGTCACAGCTCCCTCTTCTCAGCTGCTTCTAATTCCAGATATTTAATTCCCATCTATTTCCCGGATGAGACCCTGACTACACTGTCAAGCTGGAGAACTTTGTGCCATCAGGGGAGAGGTATGCTAGTCAGTTCCTTCATTTTTAGGTTGCAGGTTTCTCTCTCATGGCCTCTTAAGAATCTGGAGGCACTTTTGAAAGCCTGCTGTTGTCTAGAACCTGCTTTTGTATCTTACTGGTTCCATTTATTTATTTATTTATTGGTACCAAGGCACAAACTCAGGACCTTGTGCTTGCAAGGTAGGTGTGGTGCTGCTGAGCTAAACCCCTGGCCCCTTTGTCTTAAATGAAAGGAAAAAACAACATAATATCACTTTCAGAACACAAGGAAGAAAGCTGGGTGGACCAGGTGCTTCTCAGGCAGGATGGAGGGATGCATTTCTGCCAAGACTATTAGGGTGTTGCATAATGTGGGATATTAATAGCTTCCTAGGCAGGGATATATATCTCTGGGTAGGTGTGTTACTGTTGCAATGGCCAATTTTTGTCCATTAACTTTATTGGTCCATTTTAGGTATACAATACAGTTACATTCATCATTGAGATCTCATACATGATTCATCTTGGTTCTTATTTTTTCCCCAATCCCCTGCCCTCCCTTTACACCCTTCACCCTTCCCTATGTAGAAAGACTTTGTTTCTATTTTTTCCTTTTCTCATATTTTTTCTCCTTTCTTTCATTTTTCTTCAATTTCCCTAATCCTTTTGACCTTTTATTTCTATTTCACATTATCAACTATACATTTTGATTCTTATTTACACTTTTAGTTTTTCATAGCAGAGAAAGTATTCAGTATTTACACATGTGTGTTCTATTTATTTCACTTGAGTGTGGCCTTAATGTGCATCCATTTAGCTATAAAAGTCTACAGTTTCTCATTCTTTTTTTTTTTTTTTTTTTGAGACAGGGTCTCACTATGTAGTTGAGACTGATATGAAACTCACTATATAGTCCAGGCTGGTCTTGAACTCACAGTGATCCTCCTGCCTCAGCCTCCCTAGTACTGGGATTACAGTTATGTGTCACTACACTCAGGTCCAGTTTCTCATTCTTTATGACTTAGTAGTACTCCATTTTATTAACAAACCACATTTTCTTTATCCAGTCTCCAGCTGATGGGCAATTGGGCTGCTTCCAAGTTTTAGCTATTACGAACTGTGATACTATGAACATGGGCACACATATATCACTGTGGTATAATTCTTTTAATTCTTTGGTGAAGATAGCCAGTAGTGGAATAGCTGGGTCAAATGCGACTTCCGATCCTAGTTCTTTGAGGTATCTCCATACTGATTTCCACAGTGGTTGCACCAGTCTACATTCCCAGCAGCAGTATAGCAGGGTTCCTTTCTCCCCACATTCCTGCCAGCATCTGGTCTTGGTTGATTTCATGATAGCAGCCACTCTTTCTGGGATGAGGTAGAATCTCAGATTTGTTTTCATCTAGATCTCTCCAAAGACCAGTGAGGTTGAACATTTTTTCATGTTTATTTTCTGCTTTTACTTCTTTGTTTGAGAAATGTCTGTTCATTTCAGAGGCCCATTTTTGAATTGTGTCTTTATATTTGGGAGGTCCGATTTTTAAATTCTTTATATATGCTAGATAGTAGTCCTCTGTCTGAGGAATAGCTGATAATTTTTCCCCCATATTGTAGGTTGTCTCTTAGCTCTGTTGGTGTTTTTTCTTGCAGTGCAGAAGCTTTTTAATAAGATGAGATCCCAGTTGTTGATTCTTGTGCTAGTTCCCATGCTACTAAGGTTTTGTTCATAAATCTTTTCCTATGCCAATGTCTTCAAGATTTCTACCCAACTTATCATTCAGCAAATTTCTGCTTTAATATTTAGATCTTTAATCCACTTCAATTTTAGTTTAGTTCATGGTGAAATATATTGGTCTAGTTTTAATCTTTGGCCTGTTGAAATCCAGTTTTTCATAAGCAAAATTCTGGTAAATAGTAATTTTTGACCAAGACATGGATTTCTTTTTTCTACTTTAATTTAAATTAAATATGATTATTGTTCAGTGTGAGGAATTTAGTTGATCTATTTGTTCCAATTTTAGTGTATGTGCTGCTGAAGTGAGCACATGATCTATTTGTGACAGTGGGGTATTGAGGTCTCCCACTAGTATAGTATAGTGCTTATTTGATGTTTCATGTCTGTTATATTTAAATTATATAGTTGGGTGCACTAGTATTTGGTGCATATATATTTATTTTTGACATCTCTTCCTCTTGGATTGTTCCCTTTTCAAGGATGTAGGGACCTTATTTGTCTCTCATAGTTACGGTTGGTTTGAAATCTATTTTATCTGCAAATAGGATAGCTACTCCTGGTTTTTTGAGTTCCTGTCACATGGAGTATTATTTCCCAACCTTTTAACTTTCAGTCTATGAGTTTCTTTTTTAATTAAGCATGTTTCTTGTATGCAGCATTTGTTGGATCTTGCATCTTGACCCATTCTGCCAGTCTATTTCTTTTGATTAGTGAATTGAAAACATTAATATCGATGGTTGCAGATGATATGAATTGACTTCTCCTGTTGTTGGGTTCTCCTCCTTTGCATTTAATTTTTTGCCTATGCTGATGGATTCTGCAGAGCTTCATGAGGTTGTGATCCTCTTTCCTAGGATAGTGTTCAAAATTTTTTGGAGTTCTGATTTGGTACTCATGAAGTTCCTCAGGTGCTCTTTGTCATAAAAGTGTCTCATTTTTCCATCAATTTTGAAAGATAGTTTTGCAAAGTACATCAGTCTGGGTTGGAGGTTGTCTTCCTTTAAGGGCTTGAAATATGTCACTCTAGGTTCTTGACTTGAAGGTTTGTGTTGAAAAGTCTACTGTGATTCTGATGGGCTTTTCTTTTTATGTGATTTATTTTTTTTCTCTAACTGCTTTTAGTATTTTATTCTTCATTTGAATTTCTTGAATTTTAACTATTATATGCCTAAATGTGGATATTTTTAAAATCAAAGCTCATTGGAGTCCCCTGTGGCTCACTTATCTGTATGTCAAATTCTTTTCCCCTGCTTGTGAAATTTTCTACTATTATCTCTGTGAATAGTTTTTAAATGCCACTTACACTCTCTCCTATTTCTTTGTTGACCCTGATAAGTCTTATGTTATTCTTTGCATTGTCTAGCAGCTGCTGGATTGATCTCTCATGGTCCCTTACTATTTTTAAGAGATTTTTCTTTTCCTGATCACTAATTGCAATCCTATTTTCTATATCTCAAATTCTGTCCTCACATTGGCTTATTCTGCATAAACTTTCAATGGAGTTTTTAATCTCCTGGTTAACTGCATCTGTTTTATGGATTCCATTTGTTTCCTATGCTGGGATTCCATCATATTCCTGAGCTCCTGCATTTTTTATTTGTGTCTGCTCCAGAGTTATTAATCATGTTTTGCACTGTGGACAAAATTTCTGTTGAGAAATTATTTCTGATTTCATTTTTTTCCATATCCTCTTTTATTGCCAGTCTGGGGAGTCCTGGTGGTTGGTATGATTGTTATATCTCATTGCCTCTTGGGGTTGCCTTAGGTGATCTGGAAGCTTGGATTTGAGTCTTGTTTATGTGTCTTCTCATTTCAACAGATGAAGCCTACTATGCTAGTGTTGAGGTGTCTTTTTGCTCACCCTGTGGGCTTCAATTATCAGTAAGTCTCAGCGAGGCCCTCTCTCTGCTGCACACCACTGCAATGATTCCTGGATTCAGAATGGTTGCCTTCTGGATCTCTGCACTGTGCTGTTGTCCAGGCAGGGTGTGGCTGGGTCCTGCTCACACTTAGGATGCTATCTGGGCTTGCCTTTGGCTGAGGCCTGCCCACATGCATTGCTGTTGTCTGGGAGGGCCTTTGGCTGGGACCTGTGCACCCAAGTCACTGGTGTTTGAGTGGGCTTCTGGATGGGGTCTGGCACAGTTACCAATGGTATTTGGGCAGGCCTCTGGCTGTTCCCTGCATGCCTGTCAGCTCCTTTCTAGGAAGGCCTTTGTCCAGGGCGTGGGCCCAAAATGCTGATGTCTGAGCAGGCCCCAGATGGGACCTGTGCTCCCAAGCTTCTCTGGTTCACATGGGCTTTTCCTTGGGATCTGCAAGCACTTATCAGTGGTATCTTGGTGGGCCTCTGTCTGTTGCCTGCATGCTTGGGCAGCTGATAGTGCTAAGAATTTTACTAAAGGTCTGCTCATACTGGCCAAGCACTGTACTGTTGAGCTAAACTCTTTAAAATAAATTTTTATTAGTGTATATTAATTTTACAAAATATTGGGTTTCAATGAGATATTTTCATGCATGCATTTAGTATATTTTGATCATATCCATGCCCTTGATTACCTTCCCTCACACTCACTTTCCTTTCAGGCAAGGATTGCTTTAGTGGGTACATCTAGCAGTGAGATTGCTGGAATTTCAAGGACACACACTCTTATTTTACTATCTACAACTAGATTTGTTTTCAAACTGCACAGGTTTGTAGTTCCAGTGGCTGGGCATAAAATTTTCCATTTATGCACAAGGTTGCCCATGCTTGGTATTACTGAACTTTAAAACTTTCCCTAATGTGATGAGAATAAAGAGGCATCTTCTTATTTTTTGATTTGCATTTATTTCTTTGGCTGCTTATAATGCTAGGTTTTAGTCTTTATATTTTGTGAATTGCCAGCTCCTATTTTAAAAAAATTTTTCTACATTACCTATTTTTCCTCAATTTTTGTTGTAAGGATATTTTGGGTCTTTTTCATCAAATTGTATTTTGTTGGAAATTTTATATTAAGAGGTGACACTTGATTAGTTTTCCTAGTTTAGTGTGCTTGCATATCTACCTGTTTTTCTTCCTGCTGACTATGGCTTCCTATCAGCTTATTTGATCAATGAGTTAATATAATTCCAGCAAAGATATTCCTGGTATATTTGTTGTCATGTATGGCTGTATCTTAGTAAACACAAAATTTCCATTTTGTTTTTTTTTTAGTGTTTGAGGTTGGGACAGTGATGATATATCTCTGAGAACTCCTAAAAATCTGCTTGGTAATTATAGATCTAATTCTCTAAAAGAAATTAAAATAAGACTCTTCCTAAAATTTAAAGTATTTTTTATGTAATTAAGGATCCTTAGTACTGACAAGTATATATATATGCCATATTCTGTATTTCTTTTAAAAGATATTAATTCACTTAAAAGTATTTATTAAGAAGAATCAGATATGGATCCTGCCCTTAGGTACAGTGTAGTTATCATTCAAATTTTCTAACCTTGGGTGTAGCATCTTTCTTCCACAAGACTGTACTCTGGCCAGAAAAGTGATTGAAATGAGTGTAAAGATGAAGAGACCTCTGGAGCAGTAGCAGAGAACTCCTGGAATGCATGGTTAAAGATTAGAGGAGATTGGTATGGCAACAGCTGAGCAAAATTATAAACAAAGTTATTCTTAGAGATGTTTGTTCGGCCAATGTGTTCCTCATTCCCCCATAAACTTGCTTAGCAGACCATCCTGTTCTTTTTCTTTTTTTCTCCCCCTCTGAAAAAAACTCCCACACAAATGTTTTTCTTCTGTACCTTTGTTGTCACACCCCTGGGTTACAAATAAAAGGCCAAAGGTTTCTCAGATTAGTGCTGTTTCCCTGAGACTTTCTCATGCTGATGAGTCTTAGTGAAGCAGCCCCTCTGGGGCTCTTGGAGTTAAAGCTGAACTTTGACACTGAGTAATTTTTCAGCCTCTGAATCTCCGAAGGTGGGAGACAAATAAACATTTCATCTTTTAAGTT
This sequence comes from Fukomys damarensis, assembly GCF_012274545.1. NCBI lineage: Eukaryota > Metazoa > Chordata > Mammalia > Rodentia > Bathyergidae > Fukomys > Fukomys damarensis. The sequence continues at coordinate 45,706,150 of NW_022900949.1, read as the reverse complement.
GTGGGTATTCGGTGTTAGTAATAGGAAACCATATGCACACACACACACACACACACACACACACGCTGACCTTGCAATATACTAATGCATGTAAATCCGAAGAACTTTGTAATATTGTAGGTTTTTAATTATCATATGCACACACACACACACACACACACACACACACACACGCTGACCTTGCAATATACTAATGCATGTAAATCTGAAGAACTTTGTAATATTGTAGGTTTTTAATTACATTTTATTTTCTTTCTGATTCACAAGAAAAAGTAGGTTGTTGTGAAGGTGGAAAGCCACATGTATACAAGTCTGATTCTGAACTGGGCATCCTTCTCAGATTCCTGTCAGGTACTCTAAGCTAAAGCAGTATTCTTACTTTGACAGGCATGAGACTGTCAGCACTCCTAGCCCTGGGACAGCACCAAGTATACAAATGAAGCCTCCCAAAGACCTGCTGAAGGTTAGGAAGACAGCACTTCTGCCAACAACTATGGATGTGCTTGCTATCTCTTGTCAGTGTTATTCAAGCAGCAGTACCTTTTAAGATTTTAAGACCAGAGAGCTTAAGGGCTTACCAAGGCAAAGATCACTTACATCACAGCTTGAGATAAATGACTGACGATTAGGACTGTGAAGAGGTTAAGTGACTTACTCAAGGGCTCTGTTATGCAGACCTGGGATGGAGTTCTAATACAATGGGACTAGAGTGGTTTTGAGGGAAAAGACTATATAGGAGAGGAAAAGTTAATTCACTCATTAGGCATGATTTGAAAATAATGTCCTACTTTGCCAGTACTGAAGGACTCTTTCTGCTCCATTTGTCTAGGATCCATTTTGCAGGCCAAAGGAAATGAGGCAAGGTCTATTTCAAAGAACATAGTACACGGGCTGGGGATTTAGCTCAGCGGTTCGGTAGCCTGCTTTGCAAACGCAGGGACCTGAGTTCAATCCTTGGTACAAAAAAACAAAACAAAACAAAACAAAAAACCCCAAAGAACATAGTACATAAGGGTTGGCTGGACAGTAGAAGTCTGCATAGACTGTGAAAGGCAAAAACCTGTGAATTAACCACACATCTAGAAGCTGGAAAACACAGGAACTCTGTGGTCTGTTTACAAATTTTCTTTGCACCTTGTCCTCACATCTAGCACTGTTCTCTAGCTTTTTGACCTGAGCATTGCCCTTGGCTGTTCTGAAACCGTGAACAAGGCATAGTTATCAGAAGCCTGCAACAATAACCTCAATATTAGGGTTCACCAGAAAAGTAAAACATATAATATTTATTTTAAAATCACACACACACACACACACACACACACACACACATGCATATGTATAAAAGAAATTGGCTTACTTGATTATGGAGCCTGAGAAGTCCCACCATCTGTCTTCTACAAGGTAGAGAACCAGGAAAGCTAGTGGTGTCATTCTGTCTGAATCTGAATCCTGAGGACAAGTGAGCCAATGGTGTAAGTCTTGGTCTGACCGAAAGGCCTGACAACCATCAGAGCTAATATCTGAGGGTGGGGAAGGTGGATATCTTAGCTTGAGAGAAAAAGACAGCTGATTCAAGACCACCTTGATGAGGAAAAATCTTCTTTACTTAGTATACTGATTCTAATGGTAATATTTTCCAGAAGCAATGTTGAACTGGTTATCTAGTCATCCTTGTGCCAAGTCAAGTTGATGCATTAAATTTACTACCACGATTATAGTAGCAATTGTTATTATCATTTAAAAATCTGAGAAAGACTACACTATCTTTAGTTCTTATAGCTTGAAGGCATTAGGCAGAATTGTACAATGCATATTATACAATATGTATTTCTGATTCTTGTCTAGTATATCAGTTAGCTATCATTGTGTCACAAAGAATTACTGAAATCCCAGTTGTACACAGTAAACATTTACTTAGGTCATATCTCTGTGGCTTTCTTAGGGTGTCTCTGCTTCAGGTTGAGAATCTTGGTGGCTCAAATTTGCTCCATGTGTTTCATTTCGAGGTTCAGGATGAAGGGATAGCAGCTACCTGGAGAACACTTATTTCAAGACAATTACAGGCCCTAAAGAGTGAGGAGAAATGTGAGAGGCCTCTGGAGGCTTGAAGGAATCACACTGTTTCTCCTGCCCGTATATAATTGGTGAAAGAAAGTCATATGATCAAGTCCCAAGGCAAAACTTGGGAAATGTACTCCATTAGTGGTAGTTGCTTTTTTCAAAGTCTTATAGCATAGAGCTAGGATAGAGTGAAGAGTGAAGAATTAGGGCCAACAGTTCCAGCCAGCAATCAATCAGGAAGCCTAAATTTGTAAAAGTTCTATAATATTTAATACTATTCCTATTTATTTTCTTTGCAGATCACTTGTGATTTACTATACTGTATCTAGAGCTAATGTTTCCCCAACATTCATACATAGTCAAGCACGGTGGGATATAATGTATCTTTGCATATGTTATTTATGCTTCAACTAGCATTCAGAAAGAAAATTCAAGAACTGAAATTAAAGTGTGAAGTTCATGGAATATGTCTTTTAAAAATGTTTGTTGTTGAAGAATAAGATGCATTTGAAAAAGTGCTCAAATCATTAGGTTATAGCTTAAGAAATGTTGACTAATGGAACAGTGCAATACAGCTAGTTTCAAGATTAGTTGGCAAATTATGAGCATTAATTTTGGAATCCTCAGTCTAGTCATTATCTCTCAAGTCAAGACACTATTCTGTCATTTACACTATGATAAAATTTACAACTTTATATAAAGGACCTAAATCACATAAGCAGACTCTGTTTTTAAGTGTAATGCCTCCTTTATGTGGCTTCTTCAGTCTAAAAATTGTCCTCCTTTCTATGCCTTTCCAAGTTCTCTGCTCTTCACATCTTCCTTGCTCAAGGATATCCTTGGCACTTTGATATATAACACTGTGCTAGCATTTAAAGATTATTTTGTCTCTAAATATCAATAGTAGGTGTTTCCTTGATATAGATCTTTCTGGCAATGGTGTGACAAGAAGGTGGAAGGTAACTTCACTGATTTTTAAAATTTACTTATTCTGTCATTTTTTAAAGAGATGTGTGAAAATCTCCAGCTATAATTTTGAAGGGAGAATTCTGTATCTCACTTTAAGTCTGTCAATTTTGTTTCACATATTTTATGTGTTTATTAGATATATTTACATATCTTCCAGACATATTGGCCTTATTATTTTAAAAGCTCTCACTGTCTCCAGTCCATCAACCTGTTTATAAGCAGTGAGACAATGCTAAGGATATGAATCTTGATGTCACAGTGTTGTATCCTTTACTCTGGACCAAAGATGTAGTCTTTCTTATATGTATGAATCAGGATTTTGGAAGAAAATAGATGATATACTTTGAAGTTTCAGATGCAGAGTGTTGAAATAAGGAATTACTTTTTAACAAACTTTAGAATTCAGGCAACCAACAAAGACATTGAAAAATGGGGAACTGGGGGAAAAACTCAGAAGTTGGCAACAGGGGAAGGGATTGACTCCTCTAAGCCAAAAGAGTGAAGAAGAAAGTTACTAGGGTCCCTTGATTTCGGTAATGAAATGAAGTTGATGTAGTGATGTGGGCATGTGCACCCAACAGGAGCTGCTGCTGTCTAGGAGGTGACCATGACTAGAACTGTGGTGAGGTAAGGAGGGAATGGGGAAAGAATTGGAATAGGACACTAATATCCTCTTCCTTCTTGGCAGTCATATTCATTGGACAAATCCAACCAGAATCTAGAAGGCAAAGTATTCTTAATGATGCAGACTTCAGGGCTCAGCCTTCCAGGACACAGAGCACGGCATAGTGAAAACTAGGTCTGGGGCCCCCGAGAAGGGGCAGAATAATCAGCAGTGGTATTAGTCTGAGGTCAAGAAGGGGTCTCAAAATGGCCCTGGGAGTAGCGTAAAGTATAGTACATAGCATAGAGAAACTCAGGTTCTGGATCCAGATTGCCCATATCTAAACCCTGTCTCTACCACTCACCAGGTATATTACGATTCCTGACCTTCAAAGTGAGCATGGTAATAGTGGCTGTCTCACAGAGTTGTTTGTGAAAACTGAAGGAAGTGAATATAGATAAAACATTTACAAGACCTCCAGACATATAGCAAGTACTACAGAAATGATATTTCTGTTTTTCTCCCAAAATAAGACCTAATCCGAAAATAAGTACTAGCTGTTACCATGGTGATGGCTAGAGACATACAAATTATGCTTCACTCTTCTCGTGTTCATTGGCTACTTTGTAATGGTAGGTAAGGCAAAGATAGGCTGGTTGGAGCTGATATTTCAAGGCTGATTATTTTTCAGTTAGGTCTTACTTTCAGGGAAACAGGGTTAGATTTTTATAGCCCAGTGGTATGGAAGTCTTCTTGAAGGCCTCCGTAATTGGGGACATACTCCTTTGACGTTTCAGTAAACTTGAAATAAATACAGAGAAATGGACTGGCTGGTGGGATTCCAGTGTATGGGAGGAGGACAAAAAATTTTAGTCTTAAGTGGTCAGTGAATCAGCAGAGTGATGAGCAGGCAGAGCAAGAGCAAAAGGGCACTCTTTTTGTTAAAAGACATCCCAGGTATTTGGCCTACTGTATTCTTCTTGGGTATATATGCATATAATGCTAAAATAATAATTCAGTGAGTTTTACTGCTAATTATAGGCATGGGAAAACCAACGGAATAAAGTGAAATACTGGAAAAAAAAGGGTTAGTTATATAAAAATAATTGCCATTACTCATGTGTATTGGTTATGATTCAAGTAAAATTATCACTCATCATACGTTATGGTTAACATTAGATATGTTTAGCTGTGTATGTTAGTATTAGAAACTCAGCTTCTTTTTGTTCAGATTTCAAAGTCTGTTGTCTGTACTGGATGATACTCAGAAGCTTTTAAAAAGTAGAATAGAAAGATGTGTATTCTGTTATTACCCAGGATTCTAAGTGAATCTTAGGGAATTTCTCAGTAAATTAGGGTATTACCATTTTTGCTAAATATTGGCAACATATTTTGAGATACCTGAGGAAAGTTCCCCCTTTTTTTAATCAGTGAAGAATTTTGAAGTTCCAAAGAATTGTATAAAGAAAAGAAAGAGGCAGAAGAGGACTGTAGGTACAGAACAGAACTCAGTAAATATTCATAGGTTAATAGATTGAGCAGCCCTGCAAAAATCATGTCCATAATTTGGTGCGTTTAAAATGCCATTAGCCTTTTATACTGATGTCAGAATGATGATGTACCAGGTAAATAAACATCACTTCTCTCTCCAGAATTTCCATTTTGATCTTATTTGCCTGCAACCTGGCTTCACCACTATCCTTCCAATAAATGACTCGCAAGAGCTGTTCTGACTTACTTTCTATCCCACTTTCCCTCAAAATGTTTCTTTTCTCCATTAGGAATGTGTTTAGCTGAAAATGAGAGAAAGGGCAACTCAGAGATGTTTCAAATGAAGGGTCTGTCTTTCTTACTTAAGAGTAAGTCCAGGGCTGGGGATTTAGCTCAGCGGTTTGGTGGCCTGCCTTGCAAGTGCAAGGACCCAAGTTCAATCCCCAGTACAAAAAAAAAAAAAAAAAAAAAAAAAAAGAGTAAGACCAGAGCAGGGGATTTAGATCAATGGCACCTGTCTCAGAAGTATAAAGTCCTGAGTTCAATCTCACAAAAAAAAAGTTAGAACAGAAGCAGGCAGTGCAAGTTGGTGCAGTTTTTCAAGAATGCCTTCATTCTTACTGGGGGATGCTCCATTCTCACTCTTATTACCTCACAGACATAGGTGATAACTGCATCTCTAGGCCTTATAATCACATTATAAACAGAAAGAATGGAGAATGGTGGAGAATTATCTTTTAAGCAAGATTTAGCTTTTATTTTAATCCCAGAAGATATGCTGGCTCTGGACTCTTGCTTATATTTCATTGATCATTCATGTGCCACAGGCCTCTATCTACAAGGGAGGCTATAGTTGGCTTTATCCCTACCTCGAATAAATCAGATTTGTAAGAAAGAAGTGATGGGGAGGAGTAGAAAGGGACAGGGGAGTGAAAGAGATGCTATATGGCAGACAATTAACAAGGCGTAGGTCAGGAATTATTTGTCATAAAATTTTAGCAACAGCTGCTCTAATTATGCTGTTTCTTAAGTTTGTTGGCCACATTAGCTGACAATCAATAGAAATTTCAGAAAAATAGAAGAGACATTTGTTCTCTTGCTGCCTCTGTTGCTGAGTGAGTAGGTGTTATAGTTTGTGTCTAGATGTCTCCGCAAAGCCTCATGCAGTCATAGGTGGGGCTTTTCAGAAGTGTTCAGATCAAGGGCATGATGCTGGGATTGATTCATGATGAGATGCTTGGATTAAGGGTGCCTCGCCCTGAGTAGGAGTCCTATCCATGCCAGGTGTGAGTAGCCTGGGTAAGATATAAGTGATAGAAGGATGCTCGTTTGTTGTTTGCTGCTTGCTGCTTCGCTTCTTTACAACTTTGTGATGTGCCTCTGCCATGCCACACTACCTTGGAGCCAGCTAAGAACTGAAACCTCTATGAACTGTGAGCCAAATAAACATTCCCTCCTCGAACTTTGAGTTTGGGGTATTTGTTTCAGCAAAGAGAGAAGTAACTGAGACAGTAGACATATTGTGCCTATACATATTCTAGAGACCAGCCTGCTTTATGAATATACAATGACTAAAGCACACTTAGTTCCTGCTCTCAGAATCCATAACCTAGTGGGTAGTTTCAGCTCAAGGTGTGAAGCTAAGCTACGCTTTTTACTTCTCTTTCATCTATTTTGAAAAATATGAGAGTAGTCGACTATGAGATATTTGTCTGTTTTGTAGTAAGTGTCAGAGACTGTAATTGGGGTGCATGCTTCATCTTGCAAGTCAAAATCAATGCTCCTGTTGTTCAAATAGGAAAAGCATGAAGAGAATGACTAATCTAATATGAAAATGAGACTATAAATCCAGGCCAGATAAGGGGATCTTTCATTGTGTTAGTTAACTGGACTTAGTTTTTGTCCTGAGTATCATTTCGGAGCCCCCCTGCCAGCCTAGCAGCTAACAAACAACCAGCTCTCTCAGTAAACCAACATAACAGAGTACAATCAAAGTGGCAATATCATAATAGCATCACCTTGCATTTGAAAAGACCCTTGAGTTTCATAGTCTTTTTCTGCATGTGTCACCTTTTCATTTGACTTCCACAATCCCTTAATGAGAGGCAAAGTGTGCATTAAGTGGAACCAAGTTCAGTTCTTCTCTGTGTATGTAAACAGACTGATGCTGAATGAGTGAAACTTGGCTATGGTCAGATAATGGGTACTTGCCCAACTCCCGACCCTAGCCAGGAAACTCACTTATAGAATCCGATTGTATTTAATCTAGAAAGTGAAAGTATTAGCTGACACTTTTTTGTAATTTTTCCTTTGCCTTTGCTTTACTTACTTCTCAGAGTAACTACTTATTATTCTACTTATCTTCCTAATTTTCCAAACTTGGGATCATTTTCAAATTTCTTCTTGATCCTGTCCCTGGGTTTTAACATAGCTGCTATGTGATATGGTCCCATCTTTGCTTAGGTGGATCCCATTCCTGCCACAGTGCCTTGCTCTAGACCACCCTGCGCCACCTTTATGAGGAAGCAAGTCACAGTGCCTCCCCTGTACCAATTTGCCTCCTCAGTATACAGTCTTACAATGCAGTTCTGTTTACAATAAAACCATAATCAGAATACTGCTTCCCTTTCAACTTTTAATTATCGGTAGAATGACAGAGTTAGACTGCATCTTATATTCACCTTGTTGCTGTCCCCATAGCTCCTCCCCGACCCAAATCAGAAAGTCAGATTCATTCTTACTTTTGCTCGAGTGGAACAAATAGCTATCTCCCCTTTCACATAGTCCTTACAATTCTTCAAATTTGCATGAACTCTCTTCCCTTTTTTTCCTTGTAAATCTCTGTAGTTACTTGACTTCTGTTCTCCTAACCTTCTCTGCCAACTGATCAAAATTTTAGTTAATGTTTTCCTGCTGTATCGCTATCCTCTATTCTCCTGTCACCTATATAATTTCTGGCCCCCTTTTATCTAATTTTAATTGCTCTACTGTCCTTTTCCAACAAAACTGTCTTGTAATGAGGTGGGAAACCTATGGAGGAAAAAACATCCCAGATGACAGCAAGTGCTTTCTGTGTCTGTTCTTAATTTTATCTCTGAACTGCCAACTGTGCTACAATTTTCCTGCCTACTGTGTCTTCCTCATTTGGGAGCCCCATGCCCTATTTCTGGACCAGGTTGGCCTCTCTCACTCAGTTATTCTCCATCTCATAAGAATGGATTAAGAACAGGTGGCCAGCTTTCTTGGCCCAGGGCCAGGAGTGTGTGTGTGTGTGTGTGTGTGTGTGTGTGTGTGTGTGTGTGCACGTGTGTGTGTGAATTTTAAAATGGAATTCTATTTCAGAATTTCAAAGTTAAAAACATCTCAGACTCCACATTGTGACCCAAAAGAAAAAAAGTGTAATGCTATATCCAGTGGTCCATGAAAAGAACAGGAAGGTGAAGCAAAAAAACAATGAGAGCCCCAAAGAATAAGCACAAACTAGATTCTGGCAGATAGATGCTTTATTTTCTGCTCTGTTACTAATCAACTGGTATGTGATTAGAAGCAAATAAGTTCAAATTTTGTGACTGGTCTAAGAAAGAAAACATCGAAATCATTCCATCTCTTGTTAAGGCATCAGCTGTGCCTGTTTTATCATCCTCTACATCTCATTCCCACAATGTGTTTGTAAGTAGGAATCATTTGTCCAGGGTTCCCAATGTCCAATGTTCCACTGTCCCATTGTCCAAAGGACAGGCTACCTAGTGTTTGTTCTCTCTCCCTCTCCCTACCTTGCCCCCTCTCTCGTGCCTTTTTCAGCTTCATTGAAGTATAATTTAAAAATGAAAAGTGTGCATATTCCAGTCATACAAATGGTTATTTACTATATTTATATACTTTGTGAAATTACTACCATAGTCAAACCAATTAACACATCCACCATCTCACAGAGTAGCCACCATGCTGTATACCAGATCTCTTCTTTAAGAAGGCTTCCCTGCTCCAAACCACATCAATTTAAAACATTAAGCCTGTCATCCTTGACTGTGAATAGAACTAGCACAATCAGATGCTTTTCCCCAATCATGAGTTTCTGTTTGAAAATATCTCGGATGAAACTGAGAACCTGTATTCTAACAAGTTCACAGGACTTGCTGACGTTTTGCTCTTCTTGCCCAGGATAATTTTTTCTCTTATGGGTTTCTTCTGGTTCCATATGAATTTTAGGACAGTTTCTCTAGTTCTGTGAGGAATATTGTTGGTATTCTGATTGGGATTGCATTAAATCTATATATGAGTTTTGGAAATATGATCATTTTCACAATGTTGATTCACCTATCCAGGAACAAGGAGTGTATTTTCCATTTTCTGATGCCCTTTTCAATGTTCTTTCAGAATACTTTTTGTAGTAGAGGTCTTTCTCTACCTTTGTTAGGTTGATTCCTAAACATTTAATTATTCTTGATGCTTGATGGTATTGTTTTCCTAAATTCTTTCTTGGTGGTATCATTATTGGTATACAGGAATGCTATTGATTTCTGTGTCTTCATTTTGAATTCTACTACATTGTTGAATTTATTTGTTAGTGCTAGAAGTCTTTTGGTGGAATTTAAAAATTTCTGTGTGAAGGATCATGTTACCTGCCAATAATAATAATTTGACTTATTCCTTTCCTACATGAATTTCTTTTATTTTTTGTCTTGTGTCTTTGCTCTGGTTAACATTGTATGTTATATTAACAGGGATGATGATAGTGGGCATCCCTGTCTTCTTGATTTTACAGGAAAAGATTTTCCCCCATTTAATATGATATTACTCATTGGTTTGTCATAAACAGCTTTTATCAGATTGAGCTAGATCCTCCTTTTTTTCTCATTGAGTTTATTGGTACATTTTAGGTATACAGTACAGTTACATTCATCATTAGGATCTTGTACATTTACATGACAGGTCTTGGTTCTCATTCTTTTTCTATACCTGTTTTTTTTCAAGAAAGAATGTTGGATTTTGCCAAGACCAATATTGATATGATTGTGTGATTTTAATTACACTGTTTATATGGTTGTTACATTTATTAATTTGTGTGTGTTGAACTGTCATTGTAATCTGGTGATGAAACATACCTGGTTATGATGCATGATCTTCCTGATGATTTGTTGCATTCTGTTTGCCAATATCTTGTTGAGGATTTTTGGTACTATGTTTATTGAAGAGATTGACCTGTAATTTTCTTTCTTAGTGGGTTCTTGTATGATTTTGGCTTTCAGGAATGAATTTGGAAGTACTCCTTCCCTTTCAATTTTATTAAGGAGTTTGAAATCTGAATGTCTTGTAAAATTTAGTGGTGAATTTATTTGGTCCTGCACTTTGCTTAGTTGGTAGGCTCTTTTTAAAATTGTCATTTCAATTTCATTGCCCATTATTGGATTGTTGAATTTTTATGTCTTCTTGGTTCACTTTTGGTAATTTATATGTGCCTGTAAACCTATCCATTTTTTCAAAATTTTCCACATTGTTGGAGTACAATTTTTCATAGCAGTTACTAATGGATTTCTAGATTTTTGGCAGTGTCCATTGTGACTTTTTTGCTTTTTTCATTTCTATTTGGATAGATGTGAGTTTTTTCTTTCCTTCTTTTGGTAAGTTTGGTTAATAATTTGTCTATTTTACTTTTTCTTTCAAAGAACTAGCTCCACAATTCATCAATTCTTTTTATCTTTTTAGTCTAAATTTGATTTGATTTTTATTATTTCCTTCCTTGCACTAGGTTTGGGATGAACTCTTCTTGTTTTTCTAGTATCTTTGATTTTTTAAATTAATTAATTTTATTGGTACGTTTAAGGTATACAATATAATGTCATTCATCATTGGAAATTTGCATCTCTACATAATCCATCTTGGTTCTCATTTTTCTCTATTCCTCTGCCCTCCCTTCAACCCCTCCTCACTCCCAATCTACAAAGAATTTGTTTCCATTTTTTCTTTTTCTCATGTTAATTCCATCCCATCTTTCTTTTCCCCTACCTCTCCCACTTCCCCTTTCCTTTTGCACCTTTTCTTCCTATTTCACATTATCTGTTGTGACTTTTAGTCCATATTTACACTTTTAGGTTCTCACACTGGAGAAACTATTTGATATTTACATATATGTGTCGTATATATTAAACTTGAGTATCACCTCAATGTCCATCCATTTAGCTATAAATGTCTCTAGTTTCTCATTCTTTATGGGTCAGTAGTTCTCCATTTTATTAAACACACACACACACACACACACACACACACACACACACATTTTTTTTATCCAGTCTTCTGTTGATGGACAATTGGGCTGCTTCCAACTTTTAGCTATCACAAATTGTGCTGCTATGAACACAAGTGCACATATATCACTGTGGTATGATTCTTTTAATTCTTCAGAGAAAATACCTAGCAGGGGAAAACCTGGGTCAAATGGGACTTCCAATCCTAGTTCTTTGAGGAATCACCATACTGATTTCTACAGTGGTTACACTAGTCTACACTTCCACCAGCAGTGAAGCTGGGTTCCTCTTTCCCCAAAACCCCACCAGCATTTGCTATTGGTTCATTTCATGATAGCAGCCATTCTTTCTGGTGTGAGGTGCAATCTCAGGGTTTTTCATTTGCATTTCTCTAATGACCAGTGATGAACATTTTTTTTTCATATGTTTATTTGCTACTTCTACTTTGTCTGAGAAATGTTTGTTAATTTCAGATGCCTGTTTTTGGATTGGGTCTTTAATTTTGGGAGGTCTGATTTTTTAAAGTTCTTTATATATTCTAAATAGTAGACCTTTGTCTCAGGAACAGCTGGTGAAAAGATTTTCCCACACAGGGGGTTGTCTCTTCATACTATTTTTTCTCTTGCTGTGGAGAAGCTTTTTAATAAGAAGAGACTCCATTTGTTGATTGTGCTAGTTCCCATGCAACTGAGGTTTTGTTCATAAAATCTTTTCCTACACCAATGTCTTCAAGAGTTCTGCTGAAACTCTCTTCCAGCCAGTTTAGTGTTTGTTTTAATATTTAGATCTTTAATCCATTTTAATTTTAGTTTAGTTCATGGTGAGAGATATAGATCTACTTTTAATCTTTGGAAAATTGAAAACCAGTTTTTCCAGGACAATTTATTAAAGAAGCTATCTTTCCTTCAGTGAGAGTGTTTGGCTCCTTTGTCAAAGATAATGTGGCTGAGGTTGTTTCTGTATCTTCTAATCTGTTCCACTGGTCCTCAGGTCTGTTTCTTTGCCAGTACCATTCTGTTTTTATTATAGTAGCTTTGTAGTATAGTTTCAAGTGAGGGATTTGGATAACACCTATCATGTATTTATTGCCTAGAATTGCTTTTGCTATTTTAGGTCTTTTCTTGTTCCAAATGAATTTTTAGATTGTTTTCTCAAGGTCTGTGAAATATGCTGCTGGGATTTCAATTGAGACTGCATTGAATCTATATAGCAGTTTTGGAAGTAAGGTCACTTTCCACTATGTCAACTCTTCCTACGTAGGAGCAAGGGATGTCTTTCCATTTTCTGATATCCTTGTCAATCTTTTTTTTTCAGAGTGTTGTAGTTTCACAGAGCAGAGGTCTTTATTTCTTTTGTTAATTGGTTTCCTACATATTTTAATTTTTTGGATGCTATTATGAAAATAATTGTTTGACCCATTTCTCTCTCAGTGGGTCATTTTTCAGGTACAGGAAAGCTATTGATTTTTGTGTATTGACCTTGTATCCAGCTACTTTGCTGAATTTGGTTATGAAGTCTAGAAGACTTTTGGGGGCATTCTTGGTGTCTTCTAAATGGAGTATTATGTCATTTGAAAATAATGACAACTTGACTTCCTAATTTCCTATCTTTATTCGTTTTATTTCTTTTTCTTTTCTAATTGCTGTGGCTAATGTTTCCTAAACTATACCGAACAGGAGTGGTGATAGTGGACATCCTTGTCTTGTTCCTAATTTTAGTGTGAAGGATTTTGGTATTTGACCATTTAGTATGGTACTGGCTCATAATTTTTCATAGATGACTTTTATTAGGTTGAGGTAAAGATTATCTATTCCAATTCTTGGAGGGTTTTTATCATAAATGTGTGTTCAATTTTGTTGAATGCTTTTTCAGCATCTATTGAGATGATCATGTAGTTTTTGTCCTTGGCTCTATTAATATAATGTATTACATTTAATGATTTGCATATTTTCCCATTAAGATTATTGGTACATTTAAAGCAAACAATGTGGTTACATTTATCATTGCTGTCTTTTACCTTTACATAATATGTATTGTTTTATGTTTCTTCCCCACAGCCCTGACCTCCCTTCACCCTCTTCAGCCTTCCCTATTTACAAAGACTTTGTTTCCATCTTTTCTTTTTTCACATTTTTTTCTTTTCCATTATTTCTTTTCTCCTCTCCTTCCACTTCCCCCTTAGTCATTTTCTTCCTATTTCATCCTCTCATTTATACCATTTGAACCTTATTTACACTTTTAGTTTTTCACACCAGAGAAACTATTCGGTATTTACTCAAGTGTGTCCTATTTATTTCACTTAAGAGTATAGCCTCAATGTGCATCCATTTATGTATAAATATTTCTAGTTTCCCATTACTTATGGCTAAGTAGTACTCCATTTTATAGAAAAACCATATCTTCTTTATCCAGTCTCCAGTTGATAGGCATTTGGGTTGTTTCCAAGTTTTAGCATTACAAACTGTGCTGCTATAAATGTGGGTGCACATATATCACTGTGACATGATTCTTTTAATTCTTTTGGAAAGATACCCAATAGAGGGATACCTGGGTCAAATGGAACCTCTAATCCTAGTTCTTTGAGTTATCGCCATATTGATTTTCACAATGGTTGCACTAGTCTGTACTCCACCAAAAATAGAGAAGGGTTCCTTTCTCCCATAGCCCCACTAGAATTTGTTATTGGTTTATTTCTCTCTCTTTTTTTTTGTACCAGGGATCAAACTTGGGTCCTTGTACTTGTGAGGCAGGCGGTGGCACCCCTGAGCTAAATCCCTGCCCTTGGTTGATTTCTTGATAGCAGCCATTCTTTGTGGGGTGAGGTGGAATCTCAGTGTTGTTGTCATCTGCATCTCTCAAATGACCAGTTTAACACTTTTTCATATATTTATTTGCTGATTTTTCTGAGAAATGTCTGTTCATTTCATATGTACAGTTTGAATTGGGTCTTTGTATTTGGGGGGGTCTGATTTTTTGAGTTCTTTATAAATTCTAGGTAGCAGTCCTTTATCTGTAGAGTAGCTGGTAAAATTTTTCTCCCACATTGTAGGTTATCTCTTAGCTCTGTTGGTGATTTCTCTTGCACTGAAAAACGTTTTAATCCAATGAGATCTCAGTTGTTCATTTTTTGTGCAAGTTCTTGTGCTGCTGAGGATTGGTTCATAAAGTCTTTTCCTGTGCCGATGTCTTCAAAAGTTCTTCCTAATTTACTTTCCAGTAAGTTTAGTGTTTCAGTTTTCATATTTAGATCTTTAATCCACTTCAATTTTAGTTTAGTGCATGGTGAAAGATAGGATCTAATTTTAATCTTTGTCAAGTTGAAATCCAGTTTTTCCAACACCATTTATTAAAGAGGTTATCTTTCCTTCAGTGAGAATGATTGGCTACTTCGTTAAGGAGGAGTTAGATGAGTATGTCTGGTGCTGTTTCTACATCTTCTATTCTTTGATTCTTGGGCCTGTTCCTTTGCCAGTATCCTGCTGTTTTTATCACAGTGGCTTTGTAGTATAGTTTCAAGCTGGGAATTGTGATACCCCCTGCCATGTCTCTGTTGCCTAGAATTGTTTTTGCTATTCTAGGTCTCTTCTGGTTGTAAATGAATATTTGTATTGTTTTCTCTATTTCTCTGAAATATACTGTTGGAATTTCAATCAGAAGTATGGTCATTTTCACTATATTTGTTCTTCCTACCCAGGAGCAAAGATGTCTTTCCATTTTTCTATTTCCTCTTGTATCTCTTTTTTCAGAGTGCTATAATTTTCAGTGTTAAGGTCTTTTGTCTTCTTGGTTAGATTGATTCCCAGATACTTTGTTTTTTTGGATGTTATTGTGAAAGGAACTCTTTTTCTAATTTCTTTCTCAGTGAGTCTGCTATTTGTGTACAACAAGCCTATTGATTTTTGAGTGTTGACTTTGTATCCAGCTACTCTACTGAATCTGTCAATTAAGGCTAGCAGTTTTTTGGATCTTCTATGTAGAGTATCATATTGTCAGCAAGCAATGACAATTTAATGTTTTGTTTCTTATCTTTATTCCTTTTATTTCTTTCTCTTTTCTAATTGCTGTGGCTAATATTTTCAGAACTATATTGAACAGGAGTGATAATAGTGGACATCCTCGTCTTGTTGCAGATTTGAGTGTGAAGATTTTTAGTTTTGGAGCCATTTAATATATTAGCTGTCAGTTTTTCACAGATAGCCTTCATCAGATTGAGATAAAGGCCATGTATTCCAATTTTTCATAGGATTTTTATCATGAATGGGTGTTGAATTATTTTGTATGATTTTTCTGCAACTATTGAGGTGATCATGTGGTTTTTGTCCTTAATTCTGTTAATATAGTGTGTTGCATTTATTGATTTATGTATGTTGAACCATCTTTGCATTCCTGGGATAAATATGTCTTGGTCATGGGGCATGACCTTCTGTATTCTATTTGCCAGTATCTTATTGAGGATTTTTGCATCTATGTTCATTAGGGAGATTGGCCTGTAGTTGTATTTTTTTGGTTGGGTCTTTTTTTTGGTTTTGGAATCAAAGTAATATTTGCTTCTAGGAATGAATTTGGAAGTATTGTTTCCCTTTCAGTTTCATTGAAGAGTTTAAAAAGTAGTGGTGAGAGTTCTTTAAATGTCTTGTAGAATCCAGCATTGAAGCCAAAAGAGCCTGGGCTTTTCACTGTTGGTACTGTCTCAATTACGTTTTCAATTTCACTGAATGTAATTGGAATGTTTACACTTTTCTGTCTTCTTCATTCTACTTTGGAAGTTCATATGTATCTAGAAATTTGTCCATTTCTTCTGTATATTCCATTTTATTAGAGTATAGGTTTTTGAAATAGGTATTGATAATCCCCTGGATTTCTGGTGGATCTGTTGTGACTTCACCTTTTTCATTCCTAATTGGATGAATTGAGCCCTTTCTTTCCTTTTTTTTTTTTGATAAGGTTGGCCAAGGGTTTATCAATTTTATTTATTCTTCCAAAATACTAACTCTCAATTCATTGATTTATTTGTATCATTCTTTTAGACTTCACTCCATTGCACTAATTTATGTTCTGATCTTTATAATTCCCTCTGAGGAGCTTTTGGTTTGTCTTGCTCTTCTTTTTCTAGAAGCTAAGGTTAAGCATTAGGTTGTTTATTTGAGCTTGCTCTGTTAAACTAATATGAGCATTTACTGCTATGAATTTCCCTCATAGAACTGCTTTCATTGTGTCCCATAGATACCTGTATGTTGTATTTCCATTATCATTTAATTGTAGAAATGTGTAATTTCTTCATTAATTTCCTTTGTGACCCAATGGTTGCTCAGCAGGGTGTTATTTAATTTCCATGTGCTTGAGAAGTTCTTGCAGTTTCTTAGGCTATTGATCTCCAGTTTAAGGGCACTATGGTCTGATAATATACAGGAGATAACTTCAATTCCTTTACATTTACTTAAGCATGTTCTATGAGCTAGCATGTTCTATGAGCTAGCATAATGTTTTGGAGAATGACCCATGTGCAGTTGAAAAGAATGTATATTCTGGTTTTGTGGAGTGGAACACTCTTTGGACATCTATTAAGTCTGTTTCTTCTAAAGGTTCAGTTCTTTTATTTCATTGTTGATATTTTGTCTAGATGATCTGGCTATTTGTGTCAGTGGAGTATTGAGGGGTCACCCACTATAATTATATTAGTGCTTATTTCATTTTTCATATCCATTGATATTTATTTTGTATACTTGGGGGCATTAGTATTTGGTGCTATATATTTATGATTGTCATTTCTTCCTCTTGTATTGCTCCCTTACAAGGATGTAGTGGCCTTCTTTGCCTCTCTTAATTAGTTTTGGTTTGAAATCTATTCTGTCTGCAAATAAGTTAGCTATCTCCACTTTTTTCTGGGCTCCTGTTGCATGGAGAACTGTTTTTCATCTTTTTATTCTCAGTCTATGAATGTTTTTGTGGATTAAGTAGGTTTCTTGTATACAGCATATTGTTGGATTTTGCTTCTTAATACCTTCTTCCAGTCTATTTTTTTTTTGATTTGTGAATTTACACCATTAACATTGATCATTATAATGGTTATGAAGCCCTTTGCATGTGATTTGTTTCTTTTCTCTAACTGCTTGTAGTATTTTGTTGTTCTGTTGGGTTTCTGAGATCTTGATTATTATATGTCATGGTGTAAATTTGTTTTTAATCATGGCCAATTGGAGTCCTATGCCTCACTTATTTGTATGTCAAATTCTTCTCCTCTGTTTGGAAAGTGTTCTGTCATTAATTTTGTGAACAGTTTTCTATGTTATTTGCACTTTCTCCTGCTACTTCATGGATTCCTATTAGTCCTATATTCTTCTTCTTTTTCTTCTTTGTATCATCTAAGAGTTGTTGGATTGGTTTCTCATGATCCCTTCCTGTTTTTTTGTTTGCTTGCTTGTTTGTTTTTGAGACAGGGTCTCACTATGTAGTTGAGACTGACCTGGAACTCACTATGTAGCCCAGGCTGGCCTCGAACTCACAGTGATCCTCCTAACTCAGCCTCCTGAGTGCTGGGATTACAGGCATGCACCATCATACCCGGCCAATCCCTTACTGTTTTTAAGAAATCTCTCTTTTCATGGTCACTGACCACAATCCTATCTTCTGTATCTGAAATTCTATCTTCACATTCATTCGTCCTGCTGCAAATGCTTTTATAGTGTTTTTAATCTCCTGGATATCTGTTTGAATCTGTTTCATGGATTCCATTTCTTTCCTATTTTGGGCATTCAAAGCTTCCATTTCTTTCCTATGACAGGCATTCATGGTTTCCATCATGGTCCAGAGCTCATCTATTTTTTTTTAAATCTGTTTCTGTTGTAGAATTTCTAATTATGTTTTTCATTCTTGTCACCATCTCTGTGGTTTTCTAGGAAGTTATTTTTTTTTTGAATTTTTGTAGAACATCATTTATCTGTTTGTTTTTTTTTTACTTCCTGTGCCATTGGTTCAGTGTCCAAATGGTTAACTGTCAGACTTTTCCACCTCATCTCTCCAAGAGTTTTCCTTTGGTGGGGTAGAAATCTATGTTTTGTTTAAATGCCTTCTCATTTTTATTTTTCTCATTGTTACTGTCCTTTGTTTAATTCTTGGGTTAATATTTCAATCTTCCAGATATAGGTGGTCTTTAGGTTTTGAATCTGTAATGTCTCTGAGGCAAACTCATTTTCATTATAACAGGGAGGACAACTGATTAGAGCAATCACAACACCTTAGCGTAAGTGATACAACATCAACACAATAGCATTGAGCACAACTTAGAAAATGACAATTTGTGGTAGTTATTAATCTATCACCTTTAACCATGTGAATGAAATAAAAATCGAGGACCAGCCCAAAATATGTTCATAGTGAATAAACTCTTCCATATAGCAACTTTACTCTTCATGATGGGGATATAGAAGGAGTTTGGGAGGGAGGGATAGATAGGATATAGAAAGGTTAGAAGTGAGGTCAGAGGACACAGAAAGAGCATATAAACTCTAGGGAACTATTGAAGAGAAGAGGGGAAGACAGAACAAAATATACAGAAGAACAGAGCAAACTAACAACAATAGGGAGGCTAGAGACTGCAATCACTCTCCTTTAAAACTAATGGCAGCCAGATGTGGTGGTGCATGCCTGTAATCCCAGCACTCCGCAGGCTGAGGCAGGAGGATCACTGTGAGTTTGAGACCAGCCTGGGCTACATAGTGAGTTCCAGGTCAGTCTCTACTACATAGTGACCCTGTCTCAAAAACAAACAAAACAAAACAACAACAACAGCAGCAACAACAACAAAACTACTGGCAATTGAGAAGAAAACAGAGATGAAAGGGAAAAGAAAGAAAATAAATTTGAATTAAGATAGCAACAGGAACCAGAAAGAAGAGTAATGGAGATCAAATTGGGAGAGAGAGAGAGAAAGTAAGAGTGAGAGAAAGAAAAGAAGATAAGAAAAAGAAAAAAATTGAGAAAAGATAAAGATAGATAAATTATTTTTAAATTATTAAAGATAAGAGAAAATATTAGGGGGAAAGTGCACAAACACCTCTGTATTGGTACCTGCACAGCTGGGCACCTCTGTTGCACCAGGTCAAAGGGCTGGATTATAGGAAGGTCTGATTTGCATATATTGAACTATCTCTTCATCCCTGGGATGAATCCCACTTGGTCAGGGGGTATGATTTTCTTGATTATCTTCTGAATTATTTTTGTGAGTAACTTGTTAAGGATTTTTGCATCTATGTTCATTAGTAAGATTGGCCTATAGTTCTCTTTTCTGATTGGGCCTCTCTCTGCTTTGAGGATCAATGTGATACTTCCTTCCAGGAGTGAATTTGGGAATATTGCTTTCCTTTCAATTTAGTTTAAGAGTTTAAATAGGAGTGGCAGTAGTACCTATCTAAATGTCTTGTATAATTCAACAATAAAGCCATCAGGTCCCAGACTGTTCTTGGCTGGCAAATTTTTAATTCCACTTTCAATTTCATTGATTGATATTGGGTTGTTTAAAATTTTCAGGTCATCAACATTAAACTTTGGTATTTCATATGAATCTCAGAATCTGTCCATTTCTTCTATATTTTCCATCTTATTGGTGTATAGGTTCTTGAAGTAGGTATTGATGATCCTCTGGATTTCTGCTGGGTCCATTGTAATTTGCCCCTTTTCATTCCTAAATGCATGGATTTGGACTCTTTCTTTCTTTCTTTTGATAAGGTTAGATAAGGATTTGTCAATTTTGTTTATTATTTTGAACAATCAAACTCTTGGCTTCTTTAATTTTTTTTGTATTATTCTCTTAGTCTCAATTGAATTAATTTCTGCCCTGATCTTTGTAATTTCCTCCCCTGTATGAGCTTTGGGTTTTTCCTGCTCTTCTTTTTCTAGAAGCTTGAGGTTCAGCATCAGGTTGTGTAATTGAGCTCACTCTGTTTTCTTAATATGAGTGCTATGAATTTCCCTCATAAGACTGCTTTCATTGTGTCCCATAGATTCTGATATGTTGTCTTGTCATTGTCACTTAATTATAGGAACTGTCTGATTTCTTTTTTTTTTTTTTTTTTTTAGTTTCTTTTACTATTGATCTCAAGTTTCATCACACTATGGTCTGATAATTTGCAGGGGATAATTTCAATTCCTTTGCACTTACTTAAACATGTTCTATGTGTGAGTATGTGGTCTATTTTGGAGAACAATCCATATGCAGCCAAAAAGAATGTATTTTCTGATTTTGTGGGGTGGAACATTCTCTAGACATATGTTAAGCTCATTTGTTCAAGAATTTGATTGAATTCTAGTATTTCATTGCTTATTTTTGTCTGGTTGATCTATCTATTTGTGACAGGGGTGTATGGAGGTCCCTCATTACTGTTATATTAATGCTTGTATGATTTTTCATGTCTGTTAGTATTTATTTTATTACAGTTGCACACACTAGTGTTTGGTGCTTATATATTCATGGTTGTCATCTCCTCCTCTTGGATTGTTCCCTTTAAAAGGATGTGGTGTCCTTTGTCTCTCTTAATCAGTCTTGGTTTGAAATCCACTTTATCTGCAAAGAGAATAGCTACTCTTGCTTTTCTTTTGGTTCCTGTCATATGGAATATTGTTTTCCACCCTTTAACTTTCAGCCTATGAGCTTCTTTTTGAATTCTGTGTTTCTTATACAGAATATTATTGAATCTTGCTTCTCGACCCATTGTGCCCATCTATTTCTTTGGATTTATGGAGTGAGACCATGATTGATATGTATTGATTTATCCATTGTCATGCCTTTTAATTTTGTTTGGTTCTCCCCCTTTGCATTTAATTTCTTGTCGTGCCTTGTGGATTCATTTTCCTGGTCTTCCTGGGGTTGTGGTCCTCATTGTCTTTTCCTAGGATATTGTTTAAAAGTTTTTGGATTTCTGATTTGGTATTCATGAAGTTCCTAAGGTGCTCTTTGTCATGAAAGTATCTTATTTCTCCATCAAATTTGAAAGATAGTTTTGCAGGGTACATCAATCTTGGTAGGAGGTTGTTTTCCTTTAGGGCTTGAAATATGTCACTTCATGGTTTTCTTGCCTTGTGGGTTTGTGTTGAGTAGTCTGCTGTGATTTTGATGAGCTTTCCTTTGTATGAAATTTGTTTCTTTTCTCTAATTGCTTGTAGAATTTTGTTTTTTTCTTGGGTTCCTGGAATCTTAACTATTATATGCCTATGTGTAGATTTTGTTTTGGATCATGGCTAGTTGGAGTCCTATAGGACTATAAGCCTCATTTATTTGTATGTCAAGTTCTTTCCCCCTGTTGGGGAAGTTTTCTACCATTTCTTCTGTGAACAGTTTTTTTTTAAATGTCATCTGAACTCTCTTCTGTTTCTTCTTTGACTCTGATTAGTCTTATGTTATTCTTCTTTGAATCATCTAGCAGCTGCTGAATTGATCTCTCATGGTTCCTTACTATTTTTAAGAGATTTTTCTTTTCCTGGTCACTAATTGCAATCCTATCTTCTATATCTGAAATTCTGTCCTTGTATTGACTTGTCCTATCACATAAACTTTCAATGGAGTTTTTAATCTCCTGGAAATCTGTTTGCATCTGTTTTATGGGTTCTATTTGTTTCCTATGTTGGGATTATATCATGTTTCTCAGTTGCTGTTTTTTTATCTGTGTCCACTCTAGATTTATTAATTATATCTTGTACTATGGGCACAGTCTCTGCTATTATCTGAGAAATTATTTCTGATTTCATTTTTTCCAAATCCTTGCCAGTTTAGGGAGTCCAGATGGTTGAGTATCAGATTGTTCCATCTTGCTTCCCTTTGGGGTTGCCTTAGGTGATCTGGAAGTCTGGTTTTGAGACATTTAAATGTCTTCTCATTTCAGTAGATGCAGCCTGCTGAGTGCCTTTGTTGAGGCAACTTTTTTGCTCACCCAGTGGTCTTCAATTCTTAGCAAACCACCCAGTAGTCTTTACTCTGCTGCTCTCCAATACACCCATTCCTGGGTGTAGAATGGTGGCCTTCTATATCCCTGAGCTGACCTGTTGTCTGGGTGGGATTCTGGCTGGGGCCTGTGCACACTTGTGATGGTATCTAGGTGTGCTTCTCACTGGGGCCCCTATTTAGCTGTTGTTGGGGGGGTGGTTTTGGCCAGTGGCTGTGTACCCAGTTCCTGTTGTCTGCATAGGCTTTGGCTAGGGTCTTCAGGCACTTTTCAATGATACTGGGCAAACCTCTCCTGTTGCTTGTGTGTCTGTGTAGTTCTTTTCCAGGTGGGCCCCTGGCTATGGCCAGTGGTATTGCAGGGCTCTGGAGGAAGCTTGAGCACCTGTGCAGCTCTTTTCTAGGAAGGCCTGTGTCTTGGGCACATGTGCCTGCATCTCTGGGGTAGGATAAGGGCTCTGGTTGGACTCCACCTGAAGCTGCACCACTCTGGCCCACACAGCTGCTCCGTGGGATGTGTGTGCACTTACCATGATATGGCAGGACTCTGGATGAAGCTTGCATGCCTGTGCAGCTTTTTTCTAGGTGGTTGTAGTATCTTGAGGTGCATTATTAGGTTATTTATTTTCTAATGTGTGCATTCACAGCAATAAACTTCCTTTTAGGAATACTTTCATTGAGTGTCATAAATTCTGGTATATTGTATTGACATAAGGTCTTGATCCCATGATTTTTAAAAAAATTTCTTCCTTGATTTCTTCTGTGCCTCATTGCATGTTTACTAACATGTTATTTAATATCCAGGAACTTACACATTTTTGGTGGTTTATTTTGCAATTGCTTTCTAGTTTCATTGCACTGTGATTTGATAGTATATGTAGGGATGGTTTCAATTCTTTTGTGTTTCTTTAAGCAGGTTTTATTGGCTTGTATGTGGTACATTTTTGAGAAAGTTTATTCATTAAGTCTATTTGTTCAAAGGTGTGATTCAGCTCTGACACTATTCAATAAGTTTTTGTTTAGAAGATCTGCCTATTTGTGAAAGTGAGACTTTGTGGTCACTCATTATAATTTTGTTTGTGTTTGTTTGATCTTTCATGTTCAGAAATATTTGTTTAATGCCTTCCTTTGCCTCTTCTGATCAGTTATAGCTTGAAATTTACTTTGAGGATAAAATTGTTACCTCTGTTTTCTTTTAGTCCTTGTGCAAAGAATATTGTTTTCCATTATTTTATTTATTTTTAGAATTGGAAATAGTATAGCTTTACAGTTTTAAATTTTTTATTAGTATATGTTTGCAGTATATGCCATTTGCAATCGTGGGGAGTGGATATATGTACATAATATAGCTTATTTCCTTCTTTAGTCTTCTTCCCCTTTGCTCCCACATCCCTCCTTCCTTGTCTAAATCCTTTTCCCTATTTTCATTCTTGTTTATATTATTAATCTTAGCTCATGTTCATGTCATAAAATGTTTACATTCATTGATGTTACTAGGTTCCTGTACAGCCTTTGATTTTTTGTTCATGGATTTCTTTTTGGAATAGATGAGTTCCTTGAATGTTACAGACTGTTGGGCTTTGCTTTTTTTATCCAATTTGCCAATCTGTGTCTTTTTTTTTCATTGAGTTTATTGGTACTTTTTATGCATACAGTAATTCATTATTGGGATTTTGTGACTTTATGTAACAGATCTTGGTTCTCATTTCCCCCCATACCCCTGCCCTCCTTTCATCCCCTCCACCCTTCCCTATTTACAAAGACTTTGTTTCCATTTTTCCATTTTCTCATATTTTTTCTTTCCCCCTTATTTTCTTTCCTCTACCATTCCCACTTCCCCTACACCTTTAGTCCTTTTCTTCCTATTTCACATTGTCAGTTACACAATTTGGATCTTATTTACACTTTTAGTTGTCTATGGCCAGACCACCCTGAATTTGTCTGATCTTGTCTAATCTGTCCTTTAACTGGGAGATGAGATCACTTACAACGAGTTATTGCTGAAAGTCATTGATTTATTCTCACCATTGCATTCTTTTTTGGTTGTTGGCACCTTTATTTTTTCCATTTTGTTTAACTCCTTACCTTGTTTGATGTATTCATTACATTTTTCTTTTTAGTTTGTTGGCTTCTTTATTTCTCTTTCACTCTGTCTCTCTGGGATATTCTTGAGTATTTTTTGAAGTTGGTCTTCATGGTATTCTTTATTGTGGAATGTTCTTAATTCTTCATTAGTTTTGAAGGATAGTTTTGTGTGATATATTGTTTTGGGTTGGTGGGTTTTTTGGAGGGTGGTGCTTGAAATATTTTACTCTACTCTAAGCTCTCCTAGCATATAAATTTTTGTTAAAAAGTTTACTGTAATTCTAACGTGTTTGCCTTTATTAGCATTTTTTTTGCTTTTTTTGACAGATTTTTCAGTTTTTTTAGTAACACATGTTCTTCAGTACATGATGATTACATTCCTTGCAAAGAGTTAGTATATGTACGTAACACATCTTACTTTTTATCCCCTTCCCCTTCCCTTTTTACTCCTCCCTCCATGTCTTAGTCACTTTCCCTTTTGCAAAATATTTATCTCCCTTTCCCTTATTATCCATCTTTTATCTTGCTCTTTGTTCATATTTGAGTTTCTTGTATAAGAGAATCTGTGTTACCTAAGCTTGTAGTCACATTTATTTCACTCAATATTATGTTCTCAAGATTCATCATTTTTTTCTAAAAATAACTCAAGTTTACACTTCTTTATGACAGAGTAAGAGTCTGTGTTGGACTTCTGAGATATTGATTATGACATGTTGTAGAGTTTACCTTTTCGTCATGGTTATTTGTGTTTTTGTAAGCCTCACTTATTTGTATGTTGAGAACTTTCCCCATACTTGAAAATTTTCTGCTATGATTTCTGTAAACAGATTTTTTTTTTATTCCATATGTGCTGTCCTCTAATTTCAAATAGCCTTAGGGTAATCTTCTTAATATAATCTAGTAGATGGTGGGTGCATTTTTCTTGCTTTTTATCATTTTTAAGTTTTCTTTGAATGTATCACCATGTAATACATTTTATCCTTGATTTCTGGATCTCTATCTTTACATTGGTCATTTCTGCAATTTATGAATTCAACAGACTATCTCTGTGATTTATGTTTGGCACCTTTTCATGAAGTATATTTCTTTGGTAAATTTTTCATTCATGTTTTGAGTCATTTTAACCAACCCTTCCAATTTTTCATTGGTTGTCCCATAATCACACTGGTCTATTTGATAGTTCCACTATTTTTAGGGGGAGATATGCTCTATCTAAATTTGATGTTTCTTTTGTTTCTCTTTAATCATTGCACACAGTTCAGGTATCTGGTGCTTGCTTTCCTTTCCATTGGTGCCTCTTGAATCTGGTTTTGGAGAATTGGGAGTTCTTGGGGGCTGTTTTTTTTTTTTTTTTGCTTTGTCTTTGTGTGTGTGTGTGTGTGTGTGCGTGCATATGCATTGAGGGTTGGTGTCAAATAGTGCAGAGAGTTTATTGTTGGTATGACAATCTCTGTAGTTGTTTTGGCTTTACTTACATGAGTAGTATTTACCCCTTCAACATTTTCAATTTAATTAGTTTGGATCTTATCACTGTGTTACAAGGAGATAATCTCTACTGGTTACAACAGCATCAATAGAATGAAACACATCAATAATAAATATTTAAAAGTTATTTTTGATAATTTAACCCTTTTGTCAATTCTGTATGCAGAATATATTACATTGTTATTTGTGGTTCACCTGGAATGTGGAGGTGGGGGGAAGGATAGAGGAAGGGGAAAAGAAATTGGGTATGTCAGTAGGAAAAGAGGGAGGTAAGAGAAATGTCAATAGGTGAAAAATATACAGGAGGTCAGACTCTGTTGGAGTTATTTTTATAGGTGGGGTAAAGGGGTAATGTTGAGAGGGTTTGAGAGAGTATTTGTAGAAATGAAGAAGTATGCAGATGGTGGAATGTATTTAGGGATTGAGAGAGGTTGTGAGATAATTATAACCTGTTGATATATTTGTAGGTAATTTTGTTTGGATCTTCTAAGCCTAATTTTAATAAGGATTACCCCAACATGCCCTTGAATGGTATTGTTTAATTTTTAGCACTGGTTAATTTTTATTCTCTAATGCACTTATATGGGACCCTGTTGTGTTTATGTCACTAGACAGATAGAGAGGAGAAGAGAGAAAACACAGAGGTGAGATAATGAGAAAGAAAAGAAGTGATGGAAGAGAGTAAAAATCTAAAAGAGAAAAATCAACAAAAGAGGAAGCATGTCAAAGGGGAACACCTTTTAAAATAAAGTCAAACAAAAGCTTAAACAAGCCAGTCCCAGAAAGAAAAGATTAATTAAAAAGGCAAAAAAGAATTAAAAAAAATGAAAACATAAAAAAAGCAACCAAAATCACTCAAACCAAGAAGCAAAGAAACAATAACAATTCAACCAAAATAACAATAGAAATAAAAATAAAATGAAGACCTTCACACAGTTGTTAGAGCACTATCCCAGAGCATCCACACATTTTCTCCTTGGAGTCAGTCTGATTAGGACAGCCAAGTAGTTTCTCCCCATGGACCATATAATTGCCTGCCCCAAACCACAAGGGCTGGTGTTTACTCCAAACATGTGTTTTGGTTGCAAGCTATGCTCCTGGTGTGATCCACTGCAGGCCTCAATGGATATAATTGCTTTAACTGATTTGGGGGATAATTATCATGGATGTTTCTGTGTCTCCCCTCTACAAATTTTTCCTGCCTAATATCTGGCCAGAAGGCCACTGGCCCAGGTGTCCATCATCTCTTTTCCTGCAGACATCTGTCAGTCTCAGTTTCACCTGAAGAGCCTACTACTGGCCCCAGGCTCAGCTGAAGACTCAAAATTACCAGCTTCTGGAAGTGGGCAGACCTTGAGCCGTCTCAGACCTTTTCAAATTTTGGAGAAATGATAGAGAAAGCTCACTCTGTTCTAGTTTGCAGAGTCACTCACAAATTGATTCTGCTTGACTCTGCCTCAGATATTTGTTGCAAACCCAGTTTTCCCTGTCCTCTGTAGTCCCCAGCCAGGAGCTGCTAGGGCCCACCATGAAAGCCTGCTGGCAGTTATGGGTAGCACACTGAATGTTCCATGAATTATACTACTGTTGTATGTGGAGGTAATGGCAACTCGTTTTTTTCCCTGTGTCAGGTAAGTCCTCTCACTTCCCACAGTTCTGCCCTTCAGAGGCACTGAGCACCATTGCTTTCAAAATGTGGGTGCATGGAGGTTTGTTCTAATCCATTCTGCTTTCAGCTTCTCTGATTTTCCTTGGTTGTATATGACTCACTTTCTGTGCCTGGCAGATATGTGAGTGGTTGTGAGTCTGTTCAGTCGGTCAGGCTGTCACTTAAGGCTGGCTTCTTCCCTTAGCCCCCTTCCAAAATGGCAGGTATACTGTGTCTAGGTTGCAGGGTTGGGTACTGTGGTCCGCTTTCCCCTCACAACCACCAACACTGAATTTTACCAGATAGATTTTCTTTTCATTTGTACTTCCATGTCAGACTTTATTTTTCACCCTTACTTCAGGGTATCTAGTCTTTTCAGCACCAATTTGGAGATATTCTTGCTGTTACTGTATAGGAGGCCATTTTGTCTCCCTGTTCATCTTTTGCCTATTTTCTAATTAAATTGGGGTCTTTTGGTTTTGTTGTGTTTTGTTTATTTTAACTGTTGAGCTTTGAAAGTTCTTTATATATTGTAAATAAGTTCTTTGTCAAATATATAGTTAGTAAATACTTTCTCCTAGCTTTTGTTTCTTGTACAAAGGGTTTCATATAGAAAAATAGGTTTTTAATTTTATTAAAGTTCAATTTTTTCTTTCATGGATCATATTTTTGATGTCTAAGAACTCTTCACCTACCCCTGAATTTTTCCTTCTACTTCAAAAAATGTTTTACACTTGTGATCTATTTTGAATTAGTGTGGTGTGTGTGTGTGTGTGTGTGTGTGTGTGTGTGTGTGTACCTAGGATTGAACCCAGGAATCACTGGGTTATATCTCCAGCCATTTCTATTGTTATATGTTAATTTGAAACAGGGTCTCACTAGGTTGCCCAGGATGGCCTCAAATGTGCAATTTTCATGCCTCCGTCTCTAGAGTAGTTAGGATTATAGAATATACCACCATGCTTGGTGGTCAAAGTTCACTTTTGGCTATATGTGTCTGTCTGCTCCAGGACAATTTGTTGAAATTTCATCATTGAATTTATTTTTCATGCTAGCCCCGAATCAGCATAGCATTTCTATGTTAATTCTCATATACTAATCTGTTCTGCCAATACCATACTGTCTTGATTACTGTGGTTATATAGTAGGTCTTGAAATTTGGTAGAGTTTCTCAATACTTTATTTTTCTTTTTAAATATTTCTACACCATTCTCTATGTATTTGTGATAAATCTATTTCTGTCTATAAATATTTTCTGGGATTTGAAATGTATTGAAATGAAGAAACCAGCTTGGGACCACTGGCTCCACTATTTTAGTCCTTCACTCCACTAACATAGTGTATCTTAATTTACTTAAGTTCCTGTGATTTTTAAAATTAGTATTTTGTACATACAAATACTGTACATTTTTAATATTTATACCTGAGCATTTAATTTTATTTGGAGCAGTTGTACCTGATACTATCTTTTTAGCTTTAGTTTTCACATATTCATTGATAGTATATAAAATTGTGATTGATGTTTTTCCATTAACTGCAACTTTCTTGAGTTCACTTTTTATTTCTAGAAGCTTTCTTTTGTAGATTCTTTGGGTTTTCCTGCATAGACAATGAAGTCATCCACAAATAGAGGGAGTTTCATTTCTTCCTTTAATTTGTGTGCCTTTGATCAAATTTTCTTTTCATAACTTTCAGTACTAAAATGAATAAGTGCAGTAAGAATGGTCATCCTTGCCTTGATCTTGAAGTTAAGGAAAGTCATTCAATCTTTTACAAGGAAGAAAGTTGCTACCTGTAGGGTTTTTTCTTTTCTTTTTTTTTAAGATGGGGTCTCACTATGTAATTCAGACTGATCTGGAACTCACTATGTAGCCCAGGTTGGTCTCTAACTCACAGCGATCCTCCTGCCTCAGCCTTCTGAGTGCTGGGATTACAGGCATATGCCACCATGCCCAGTTTACCTGTCCTTTTTTTTATAGATGCCTTGTTGCCAAATGTTTGAAGGTTCTTTTGTTAGATTCAATTGGAAATCTTGAGTTAGCAAAGTGCAGCTGTACTAGCAGCCTCGATGCCACTGCACACAGTCCTTTGACCTTAATGGGTACCAGTCTCTGTTGCTTATCTTTGTTTGCCACTGGTCTCCTTAGGGCTAATAGTTTCTAGTGTTTATTGCTTTTTCATTTGAGATGCTGCTGTGCGAGCACTACTCAGGTTAATTTACAGAGCCTTCTGAGCCCACAACTACCTTAGAAATAAATCACAAGCAGATTAACAGTTCCACTAGAGTGAGTATTTATTTTAACAGGACCTATGTGGCAGCACAGGGTGGTCAACACTAACCTCTCACACTAATAGGCATAGTGTGGGGGGAATGCTGCTTATATAGCACCTGCAGGTGTATGGCCTAGGTGGGTTCAGGGCTCCAGGACAGCCAGAGCTGTCAAGGTAATAATTCAGTGAGAGTATGGGGGTGATGTGAAGTGTTTGATTGACAGCTAATGTGTCAATGGCCAGACTTAAACTGGGGAATGATCAGGAGGTCCAGCTGTGTTCATTACAGACTACTGGAGACTGGGGAAGGATGAGGATGTTATTAATGAACCCAGACTCCTCCCTTCCTGATATTAGCCATGTTAGGGTATCCTGGCACACTTCTTCAAAGAGGTGGCAGCAGCGTCTATAGTGGCAGGAGCAGGGAGGGACAGCACAATGGGCAGTTCAGCTGCACTCCTATGTGTAGCCTGAAGGAAAGTGGCAAGAATAGAGAAGAATTAAACATTCTTATCTATCAGGAAGACTTTACTGAAAATGTCACAGCACTCCAAACCGTATCAGAATCTTCCTCTTCAAAGTCACGTGGAGAATCACTAAAATGGACTATAGAGTGTCTTATGAAGGAAACTACAAAGAAGTTAAAATAACTGAAGTCCTATAAAATACATTGTCTTTTTTCACCAAATTCCCCTGTCTTTAATTTAACTTTATATTTTTATTAGTACATATTTGTCATACATGTTGATCACATTCATCATAAGGAATTAGCACCTGTACATAATAATGTATATTTTCCTATTCCCCTTACCTCCTTTAACACTTCTCTTCCCTATTTATTCAATTCCCTTCTGTTTTTTTTCTTAAAATTTCCCCTTCCTTTCTTCTCTCTTCCCTTGTTCTCCTTCCCATTTGAACATGTTCTTCCTACTTCACAATATTTATCCACCATTGTGCTCCTTGCTCATCCTTTGGGTTTTTCACACAAGAGAAACAAAGTGATATTTAAAATTGTGTGTCCAATTTATTTCACTTAAGATTATGGCCTAGAGGAGCAACATTTTCCAACATGACTCAGGTTTATCCTCCTTCATTGCAAAATAGTACTCCACTGTCTATAAATACATTTTCTTTATCAATTCATCTGTTGATGGGCATATAGGCTGTTTCCAAGACTTATCTATTATAAATTGTGTTTCTACAAACATTGGTATGCATATATCACTGTGGTTGATTACTCCAAAAATCATTCAGGAAGATACCTAGGAGGGGAATAGCTGGGTCAAATGGAACCTCTACTTTTATTTTTTTGAGGAATCTGCATACCAATTTCCATAGTGGTTGTATCAGTTTACACTCCCACCAGGAATGGAGAAGGGTTCCCTTTTTATCCAAAGCATTGCCAGAATTGGTTATTGGTTGATTACTTGATAATAGTCCATCTTTCTGGAGTGAGATGGGAATCTCAGTCTTGTTTCAATTTGCATTTCTGAAATGAGCAGTGATGAGCTTTTCCTTCCACACATTTATTTACTATTTGTACTTCGTCTAAGGAGTACCTATTCATTTCATCTGTCCATTTTTGTATTGGGTGTTTAAATTTGGGTATCTGTTAAAATATATTCTAGATATTAGTCCTTTGTCTGAAGAGTACTTCGTAAAAACTTTCTCCCTCCAAGGGTTGGGGATTTAGCTCAGTGGTTTCACCACCTGCCTTACAAGTGCAAGGGCCCAAGTTTGATCCCTGGTACCAAAAAAAATAAAATAAAATCTCCCATTCTGTGAGTTATCCCTCCCCTCTGTTGGTAGTTTCTTTTGCTGTGAAAAAGCTTTTTAATTTGTTGTGATCTCAGTTATTCATTCTTTGTAATATTTCCTGTGCAATTAAGAATTCATTCATGAAATCTTTGCCTACACCTATGTCTTCAAGAGTTCCCCCTATTCTATCTTCCAGTAGATTTGCTGATTTTGTTTGAATACTTGGATCTTTGGTCCATTTTTATTTTAGTTTAGTATGTGGTAAGAGATTTGGGTCTAGGTTTAATCTTCAACATGTGGAAAGCAACTTTTCCCAGCACCATTTATTAAAGAAGTTTTATTTCTTCTAGTGATGGCATTAGGCTCCTTTGTCATGGTAAGGTAGCTGAGTGTGCTTGGAGTTGTTTCTGCATCTTATATTCTGTTCCATTGATTCTTGGGTCTGTATTTTTCCCTCAATACCAGGCTGTTTGTATCACAGTAGTTTTATAGTATAACTTCAAAATGAGGATTGTGATGCTCCCTTCCTTGCCCTTGTTGCTCAGACTTGCTTTTGCTCTTTTAGGTCTATTTTGGTTCCATGTGAATTTTAAGATTATTTTCTCTAGTTCTGTGAGTGATACAATTGGCATTTTGAATGGAATTGCATTAAATCTGTATAACAGCTTTGGAACTATGGCTTTTCTCACTATATTTGTTCTCCCTATCCAAGAACAGGAGGTATTTTTCCACTTTCTGATATCCTCTTCTATCTTCTTTTTCAGAATACTGTAGTTTTCAATGTATAGGTCTTTTACTTCTGTTGCTAGAGCGAGTCTTGAGTATTTCATTTTTTGTGATGCTGTTGTGAATGGTGTTGTCTCTGTAATGTCTCTCAGTGAGTTTGTTATTTGGGTACAGGAATACTATTGAGTTTTGAGTGTTGACTTTGCATTCTGCTATGCTGCTGAATTTGGTTATTAATTCTAGGAGTCTTTTGGTGGAGTTTTTGGGCTATTCTGGGTAAAGTATCATGACATCAGCAAACAATGATAATCTACCCTCTTCCTTTCCTAGCCATATTCCTTTTATTTTTTTCTCTTGTCTAAATTTCTCTGGCTAATGTTTCCAGAAGTATATTAACAGGAGTGATGATAGTTGGCATCTTTGTCCTGTTCCTGATTTTATTAAAGCTTTCAGTTTTTGACCATTTAGCATGATGTTGGCCATGGTTTGTCAATAGATAGCTTTTATCAAATTAAGTCTTTTAATTTTCTGTAGAATATTTTTATGAATGGGTTTTTGGACTTTGTCAAAACTTTGCCTTTTCTGTGTTTTTTGAAAGGATCATGTTGTTTTTGTCCTTAGTTCTGTTAATGTGGTTTATTACATTTATTGACTCACATATGGTGGCATGACTTTCATACATTTTTGGGATGAATCCTACTTGGACCTGATATATGATTTTTTGTTGTTGTTGTTGATTCTTTTTGTTGTTCTATTTGCCAGTATCTTATTGAGATTTTTGCATCTGTGTTCATTAAGGACATTGGCCTTAGTTCTCCTTTTCTGCTTGGATATTTCTCTGGATTTAGTATCAGGCTAATGCTTACTTCCAGGGATAACTTTGGGGAAATCATTTTCCTTTCAATTTCATTAAAGAGTTTGAGAAGTAGTGGCATTAGATTTTCTCTAGAGTTATTGTAGGATTCAGTAGTGAATCTGTCAGAATCTAGGCTTTTCTCTGTTGGTGGTTTTGTTTTAAAATTTACTTTAAGGGTTGGAGATTTAGCTCAGTGGTTCCACCACCTGCCTTTGCAAGTGCAAGGACCTAAGTTCAATCCCCGGTACCCCCCAAAAAATCACTTTAACTACTTTTACAGATATTGGGTTTTTTAGAATATGTATATCTTATTGATTCAGCTTTGTTAATTCATATCTATCTAGGAATCTGTCCATTTCTTCTGAGTTTTCCATTTTATTGGAAAACAGTTTCTCAAAGTGGGTACTGATGATCTCCAGGATTTCTGCAGGGTTTGTTTTGATTTCTCCACTTTTATTCTTAATTGCATGGGTTTGAATCCCTTCTTTCCTTTTTATTTAATAAGGTTGGCTAAGGATTTGTCTATTTTAATCCTTCAAAGAAACAACTCTTTGATTCGTTGATTGTATTTTTTCTTTGTCTCAATTGCATTAATTTCTGCTCTGATCTTTATAATTTCCTCCCTTGTATGTATTTTGGACTTGACTTGGTCTTGTTGTTCTAGAACCTTGTGGTTCAGCATTAGGTTATTTATTTGAGCTTGCTCTCTTTTTCTGATATGGGAGTTAACTGTGATAAATTTTCCTCATAAGATTGCTTTTATTGTATCCCATAAGTTCTAGTATGTCATATTGGTGTTACTATTTTAATGTAGAAACTGTCTAATTTCTTCTTTACTTTCATCTGTGATCCACTGGTTGTTCAGGAGGATATTATTTCATTTCCATGTGTTTGTTTCTTTTATCATTGATTTCCTATTTCATTGCACTATGATCTAATAATATGCATAGAGTAATTTCAATTGCTTTACATTTACTTAAGCATGTTCTATGCACCATTATGTGTGCTATTTTGGAAGAAGTCACATGTGCTACTGAGAAGAATGTGTATTCTGTTGTTATGGGGTGGAACACTCTGTAGATATCTACAAGTCCATTTGTTCAAAGATTTGGTTCAGCTCTGATATTTCATTGTTGATTTTTTTTGTTTATTCTGTCTATTGTAATGGTGGAGTATGGAGGTCTCCCATTATAATTGTATTAGTGCTTCTCTGATTGTTACTATTCATTACTTTTTTAATATGTATAGTTAGTTATGCTGGTATTTAGTGCTAGTTTTAGGATTGTTATTTCTTTCTCTGAAACTGTTCAAATATGTAGAGACTTTCATTGTGACTTATGATCAGCCTTGGCTTGAAGTTCTTTTTATCTGCAAATAGAATAACTTTCTCTCTTTTTCTGGTTTCCTATTGCATTGAATATTGTTTTACATTATTTGGCTTTCAGTGTATGGATTTCTTTTTAATGTCCAATATATTTCTTGTATGCAGCATTTTGTTGGATTTTATTTCTTGATCCATTCTGCCAAACTGAGTCAAGGTTTTTGTCAATGTGGCTATACAATTGTTAGCATATAATTTTATTACTTATCACATTAGTATCCCTTTAGTTGTATAAACAATTTTCTCTTTAATTTTCATTATTATATTTTTCATTTGTAAAATTATATTTTTTAGTTCAGCAAGATTTTTTTTTCACTTTTTTTTCCATACCGGGGATTGTACTAGGGTGCTTGCACTTGTGAGGCAAATGGCAGAACCACTGAACCAAATTCCTGGCCAGCAAGATCTTTGTAATATGCTCCTTCTATTTACTCACTTTTATCATTTATATCTTTGAATATTTTACTCATATTATTTTGTATTCTGATGATACAGTGTCTTTTTTTATACTTCTTATAAATTCATGGTGGCTTGTTTTTTGTGTTTGTGCACTGATGATTTCATATTGTGAGATTACCCTTAATTAATTTTAATCTGTAAGGCACTGAGATTCTGGGTTGGAGTTGCTGTCACCAAAAATGTGTATGTTCCTACTGGGAGCCAGTGAGTCTATGACTTAAGACCACTTTATCTTCCTCTGAAACCTAGATCACCTCTCTCTCTCCCTCCCTCCCTCCCTCCCTCCCTCCTTTTCTCATTTCCTTCCTTCCAACAGGGTGTTGCTATGTAGTCTGGGCTTGCCTCAGTCTCCCAAATGCTGATGTGTGTGATCTCTCTGGGCTTGGCCTTTGTTGCTTAATAGCTCATTATTCTGGTACAACTTATTGTCTCCTTCTTACCCTCCTTTTGCCTAACCCAATCGATGTGGCAATATGCCTCGCTTTATTGTGAGCTCAGCATGGCTTTGAAAAGATTGTGTAATTCATCCAGGGTCTAATCATATTTTAATGAATTTTACATTTATTTATTAACCATACTGAAGGAAGCAGATACCTGTTTTATTCTCTTTTTTGTTTTCCTTTTTAACACTTTGCCTGGACATGGTCATCAAAGTCACATTTGAATATCATAGTTATGGTTAAAACAAGAAACACATTTCTCATTCACAGACCAAGTAGATTACAGAGCAGCCTTTCCCTCTCACATTTCAAAGCCGTCTTGCACTGACACGGTAGGTATGAACACACCATCAGTCAGCTATCTTGAGAAGTCCCACAAAAGAAAACATTCCAGAAAAAAAATCCAAGACCATTTCAGAGCATGGCTGGTTTCCAATCCTCCTTTGTGATAGAGAATATTAACTTCTATTTTCTGGATCATCTTAGGAAAAAGAAAAAGCATGTTGTTAAGTGATCAACCCCGCTGTCCTATGCTATCCTGTATTTGGAAGCAATCATGACTCTTAGGTCATCATTTCTGTGGGAGGCAAACATGAGTCACAGCTGGAAAGTGTGGTGACTGTTCTCTACCTTAGAGGTGTGGTTGGGGTACTTCATCTGCCTGTACAACTATAACCCCATCTCCCTTAATAAAGTAGATACAGTTTATCTTAAATAAGCCATAGAGGGCTATTGAGAACTAGATTCAAATATGTTCTCAATGCACAATCTTGAGGAAACTGCACTTAGAGGAGGTAGATTTATTATCTGCTTGGTGATTACTTTTCCACTAAGCAGATGATATTGTTGGTCTGAGTCAGTGAGGTCATTTTGTGCTTGTAGGTAGGATATAAGTGCAGGTTGTAGCATGTCTACAGCTAAAGCTTGATCTAGAAGACCTAACAGACTTTTGCAATATCAATATTCTCTCATTATTTACTTATTATGTTTCTTTCAATCAGCACTATTTTTTCACTTAAAAATAAATTTATCCCTATGCTGAGCAATAATACCAATGAAGTCACATGAACAATTTTTATAGGTTTTTGTCCTTCCCCATGGGCTGCTTCCTTGTTCTTATTAATGATCTAAGACCCCTTTCCTTAGAGAGGAACTTGAAGACTATTCTATTTTCTATACAAAGACATTAATCTACTATGAAGATCAGACTAGAGAAAATTCACCTAAACATAATCTGAATCCAAAGTTTCTAATAGTCAGTACTGATGGATCTTCACCAAATATCTGCTACTTGAAGAAAACATATCATAATGTGCTATAGGGACTGGCTGTCTCATTATTCATAACCAGCTGGACAGCTTCTTCCTACACTTTGAAACATTTATAGCTAAATGGATGCACATTGAGGTGATACTCTTAAGTGAGATAAATGGGATACATGTGTAAATACTGACTAGTTTGTCTAGTGTGAGAAACTGGAAGTGTAAATAAGGACTAAAAGGTATAATGTGAAATAGGGAGAAAAGGTGTGAAGTGGAAGGGAAAATGGGAAGGTAGGGGAAAAGAAAGATGGGAATGGAATTAACTGAGAAAAAGTAAAAATGGAAACAAAATCTTTGTAGATAGGGAGAGGTGGAGTGGTTGAAGGGAGGGCAGGTGAATGGGGAAAAAATAAGAACCAAGATGGATTATGTAAAGGTGCAACTTTCCAATCATGAATGTCACTACATTGTATACCTTAAATGTACCAATAATATTAATTAATAAAAAACGATGGCAGTGATGTAAGAGGAGCTTTCGAGCTTGAAAACTGACTTTGAATAAGAATTCAACATTGATGTATTGGACAACTCTAGTTCAAATATCTATATTCTGGGCAAGTATGAACACTTCTGTTTGAGGAAAAGTTGAAAATTATTAAAGCAGAAAAGTAATTTTCATCAGGTAAAATAAGGGAAAGAACTGTGAAGCTGTGTCACTGTATATTATACTGTCTGGCACTTTTCTCAGTCATTTCTTATGGAAGAGACTAAAAATACTTCTTAAGAAAAGGAAGAATTACTAATTATGAGGACCAAGAAGAAATAGTCATGTATATGTGTATTAGCTATATTATGCACTGGAAATACATTTTTAATCTTTTTACTATGGTTGTACATTTTCAGATAATAGTATTAAACATGTGTAATTAATATGTGTTCAACTGAGATAAGACTTATCAAAATTAACCATTTTCAGTACAGGTCTGTATTTATGTTTGTGAATCAACTAAATTATGAATAAATAGAGAAGATAATGATTTATTGGGTGGTGTATGTGTGTGTATTTAGGCTTGGGTGAATTGGGAAGTTTTCACACAGAAAGTCGGGGGGTCTTGAAAGATAAGGAGAAGTTTCCCAGGTAGAGAAGCAAGAAATAGTGGTAGGACTTTTTAAAGAGGATTAACTATATCGTCACTGTCTATGTCAAGATCGCTCCTTGAAATGCTTTCAGGAATAGGTCATTTTCTGGAGCCTATGTCATGACTCTTGTAAATTGTTCTCAGGAATAAAATCCTTATTTTGATGCTTTGTCTCGACTTACCAAATCACGTGCAATGTTCGTGACTTGTTCCATTTTTGAGCAGTGAAGGAACTGTTATAGTTTAGATCTAAAATGTCTCCTAAAATTCTCATATTTGCAGAAGGCAGTTGGATCATGGGGTACTATACTTGTCAATGGATTGATGCATTGATGAGTTTAGTAGCTCGTGTGCTGTGGGGAGGTAGGACCCTGCCTAGAAAAATGTATTCTTGTTCCTGGCTCCCCGCTTGTCTTTCTGCTTCCTGGTTGCCATGGGTTGAACAGCTGTCCCCCAGCATGCCCTTTATTACACTGTTTGACTTAGAGCCGGCTGTCCTTAGACTGAACTCAGGAGAAACTGTGAGCCAAATAAACCTTTCCTTTTATGCTGTATGTGTCTGACATTGTGTTCCAGTGACAGAAAAGCAACTAACGAAGCAAGACAGGTTCCAGTGGTATGATCATTGAAAGGTCCCTTTCCTTGGGTGACTCAAGGGTAACAGCTGTGAAGTCTTAGATAGATATCTACCATCCATGATTGAGCATCTTGTTCAGCCTACTCTTTTTTTATAAAGCCACAAACCAAAGGGCAGCCTGCGTCTCCCTGTCTGTCACTTCTCCATCTTCCCCCTGCAGCAGGGAAGGAATCAGCCAGCAGATGTTGGTCTTGTCTGTCTGCATCAGTGTTTCTCAGATCTAGGATCCCATATTTCCTACAGCTCAGAATTTACTTTTATCTTAGGGAATAGCATTTGTCTTATGGGGGGAAAGCACAGCCTCTTCCATTTCAGAAACTCTGTGCAGAGAGACTCAAGGAACCATGGGAGCAGTTTATGGTCTACAAAGCCTGGCAACGTACTGAAGAACAGCAAGAGCTTTGTCTTGATGCCACAAACCAAAGGGTGATAAGGGAACAAGGTGAAGGCAGAGTATAGCTTTCACAGTCTAATGAGGGCACATAAAATGGTAATTTCTAGTTATGTAAATTTTGCAAATATATATATTGGAAATCTCATGAAGAAGCCGCTATTTGTGTAGAGTGCTTATTAAAGGTGGCATGGGATAGAGGCTCTGCCCTCACTAGCATCAGGTCATCTGGAGGAGAACTAAAGTGACTCCACCAGGAAAGTCTCATGGAAGGCTGGGAATAGAGGGAGGAGGCTGAGCCAAGCTTATCATACCTTCTACTTGTCCTAGGAATTTGTACCAAGAAAAGTTGAACTGCTCTTTACATGTTTTGTAAACACTCTTTAATTCACATAGTTCATAGTCTCACTAGAAATGGAAGTGGAAGGGACCTTGGAGTTCAACTGTTTCAACTCCTTCATTTTATTCTAAGATGAGAGCTGAGGCCCTGTGTGGGCAACTAAATGGTCCTCAAGTGGAAAAAATGCTGTGCTTCTTCCCTCCTCTCTTACTCCTTCCCTCCTTTCTTTTGCAAATAGGTATTTTTCTAGGCAGCTGGGACAGTGTGTTGTCACGAATCCTACATGCTTTAGGGGAGGCAAACATTGAACAATATATGTTATAGGCAAGCTATAACATAGGATAGAATGTGTTAAATATCATGGGAAAAGAAAAACAGTAAAATTACTGAGGGTGGGAGAGAGGAGATATGCAGGCTTCAATAGAGTGTCCAGGGTCTCAGATTTGTTGAAGAGGTGACATTTGAGCAAAGGCTCTAAACAGAGTCTGCTATGTGGGCAAGTGAGCGAAGAGGATTCTAGGTAGAAAGAACAGCTGGTACAAAGGGCCTGAGGTGGGAGTGTGTCTGATGTTCTTAGGGAATGGTAAACAGCCCACAGAAACTGGAATAAAGCAAATGAATATGGAGAGGATTAGATGAGATCAGAAAAGTGGCAGATTTATAATGACCTTGTAAATGATCATAAAGGGATTGACTTTTAATTCTCATTAAGGTGGTAAATCACTGTAAGGTAGTTGAATAGAGGAATCCTATGATGTTTGTTTTCATTGAAAGATAATTCTGTCTACTGCTTGAGCATAGATTGTAAGACAGCAAAGGGAGCAGCAGGGAATGAGATAAGGCTCTTTACTTGGAGAGACAGTGCCATACTGGGGTATATTCTTCACAGAGAACTAGTAGAATTTATTGTTGCATTGAATTGTGGCATGATAAAAAGAGGTTTTATGGATAACTCCAGCATTTTTGAATTGAATAAAAGAAAAAAAAATTAGGATGTAATCAATTGAGATTAAGTCTTTATTGGAAGAGTTTTAAGACAAAAAATCAGTAGTTTAGGTTGGGCTTGTTGAATGTGGAATGCCTGTTAAACAGTCAAGTAAGATTAAACAGGGACTGCTTGTGGAAATCTGGAATGTGTGAGAAGGCTCCAGGCTAAAAGATGTAAATTCTGAAGTATCCCTTGTATGAAAAGTATTTAAATTTGTGAGACTAGATGAAATGTCAAGGTAGTATATAAATAGAGAAAGGGATTAGCAAGGACTCAACCCCAGCATACTTCAATATTATTAGGTCGGAGAAAGGAGAAAGTGGGAAAGAAGATGACACAGAGTGATATAAGGAAAACTGGGAGACTGTGGTGTCCTAAAACCCCAGGGAAGAAAATATAATGAAGGAGGAAGAGGAAAACGAGGAGGAGGAGGGAAGGTTAAATGTGCTGATGAACCAAGAGAAGTACTGGTGGAGCAGTGGTGGAAAGAGTTGAGAGCAAGTGGATTTAGGTAATGCCAGTGGCTTCAGAAAAGTTAGAGTCCATGGGGGATAAGACAGAAGAAACAGCAGCTGCTTTTTAAAGCCACTAATAATGGATTGGATGTGATACCATTCATAAGATTATAGCAATAACAATAGCTATTATTATAATTATAATAATGCCAATAATTATAATATTACATTAGCTAAATTTGTTAGAGATCCATGTATGTGCCAAGGACTTTTACAAAAATTGTCTCTTTGATCTTGAGAGCCACTGAGCAGTTGTAGTCCTTGTATTTTTAGATGTCAAAACTGTGATTAAGAGAAGCTCAGTAATTTTACCAAGATTACATACCTATTTTAGAGTAGAACTGGGATTTGAACCAAATTAGATATGATACAAGAACCAATGCTCACCCTCCTACATCCTTGTGTTTTCCTTGGGAACTTTTCCATGGCCACTAAAAGACCACAGACTGCTCTTTGGGAAGATAAAGGATCTGGAGGTTTGCAAGGCCTAGGATTTTCAGGGTTGAAATAATTGAAATGGTTGCTAAGTTACTGATGATTCTCTTTGTATTTATGTGACCCAGAAAGCAAGGGTTATATTAAATTATAGAGGGTGAGTGAAATATTTATTTCACTGGGAAGAAGAGCTTTCTTCTTGAACATGTTAATTTCCCTGCACTTTGATGCTCGGGGTCTTACAAACATATCCCTTAAAATGTTTGTTTGAATGGAATATGATGAGTCGACTGCCATTTCATTTCATCCCTAGAGCATCTTAAACTACTCATTACCTGTTTGTAAATGAACATTCAAGAAAATGACATGAAATCTAAGTTTATGAATACATCAACCTATTTTCTATTCATTTGCCTCAGAAACTACTTACAGATTCACCTCCATTACAATTATGCCTTTTTAAGTCAGGCTTTAAAGTATTTATTTTCATCAAAGATTTATGTGCACATGACTTAGAGAGTCAAATAATGCTCCCAGACTTGGTATGAGAAGCAGTAATGCTTACCCTACCCCATTTCTCTCTAAAGGGATATTTTCATTCCTTGTAGTGGACTGTTGATATTTAACTCCATACCTCTAAAAATCATTCTCTGGCTAAATATTA
Organism: Fukomys damarensis; assembly: GCF_012274545.1. Classification (NCBI taxonomy): domain Eukaryota; kingdom Metazoa; phylum Chordata; class Mammalia; order Rodentia; family Bathyergidae; genus Fukomys; species Fukomys damarensis. Next base: position 45,664,367 of record NW_022900949.1, on the reverse strand, counting down.
CCTATTGACCTCCAGTATTGGGAAGATTTAACTCTCTCAATTTTTATACCCTCTCATCATCAGCCTTCTCCTGTCTTACTACTATATCACAGCATCAGTTAGAGCAATACTCTGTGTTTACCTTATAGAAATGGTATTTAACTTACAACTGGATAATTTAGTATACTAATATAAATATTGTACAGTTTGTTTTTTGTTTTGTTTTCTTTTTATTGAGTTTATTGGTACAATCTAGGTATACAATACAGTTACATTCATTACTGGGATCCTGTGCCTTCACATGACAGGTCTGGTTCTCATTTTTTCCCCTTGTTCCTGCCCTCTCTTCACCCCCTTTTGTTTTGTTTTCCACAGTGAAATTTTCCTGTTTGTTTTCTTGCTTAATTTCATATGCATATTTCTCTAAATTAAGCCTGAGTTTCTCACCAGCTGTCCGAATCATCTCTCAACATATTATTCAGATGCATTAGGTGATTTCATTTTTGTGAAGAAATCTGACCGGGAGGAATCTTACTTGCTCCAGTATGGACTGGTTGCCTTCTGTACTTGGTACCAGACTCTATTCTGGGATTACCTTTCCCATCCCTTGGGGAATTTCAGCACTGTTCACTCTGTTTTCTGAACCACAAATCATTTCATTTTTGGCCTACTCCTTTGCTTTGATGGAACACATTCACCTGTAAATGACCGAGAAAGGTTGCATGGAAGATAAACTACAGCTTTAGCTGTTTCTTTTTTTCTTTTTATACCCTTGTCTTTGACTTGTTTCCCAGAGGAATCTCTCTAGTAAAGTTTGTTTTAACTCCTTCTAGCCAGGATTAGCTAGAAGACCTAAGGGAGCCCCTATTTTATTTGCTTGTCGACAGAACCCTGTCCCTACAGTTTCACAAAGGAACAGTGTTATTAGAATCTATTGGGTGGAGGCTAGAGAAGCTGGTAAACATCCCAGAGTGTAAAGTACATCTCTGCACACACACACACACACACACACACACACACACACACACACACACACACAAACTTATCCAGCCCCAAATATCACTTGTGCCAAAGTTGTGGAACTTTGTTGTAAAGCATCTCATGTGGAAGGTAGTACCTAGAAAATCTCAATGAATGGTCAACCCTTCCCTCCCACCAAGGACTCTATTCTTTATTTGTATCTGTTTATGGCTGTCATGTCATTACTTCAATAAGATAACAAAGATAAAAATACTTTGATTTCTTCAAGGTCAAATATTGGATAAATTTTACATAGGTAGAAATAATAGAATGGCCAGGATTTCTTCCTGAGTCATGGGACTAAGGTCATATTCTATTTGCTAGCAGTAAAATCTATACTCTCCGAAGAGTCATGAGATATACTCTGCGAGGCGTGTGCTGCACCCTTCTCCTTTTCCTCTGAGTGAGAAGAGGTATCTCTCATCTTCTTGAAGCCTTTCTTTTTCCTGTAAATTCAGTGTTTTTACACAACCTGGTTTCTGCAGGCTGCAGTGTCAAAGTCAATAGAACTTATTTGCACCTTGGGAAAATGGGCACATCACAAGTGTCATGGCACAGTGAGAATTTCTTTTGTTGATTATGGCTGAAGAATTGGGCCCCAGTAGCTGACTTTTCCCTGTCATAGTGGTCACATTGCTAGATTAAGTTTACCTTAACTAATAATAATAATAATGTTTTTAAAACCCACTTAGAGCAGATGATAAATAATCAAAAATTTATGTGACAGTGTTCTCTCTGGTTAGGAAACAATTTGCAAAATGGAATTGATACTTACCCAAGGCATTTTGATTTGATAGAATAAGTGTGAAGTGATGGATAATTCGATTACTCAGTAAGGCTTTACATACCTTCATAATTTAGGTAGCCTAGTACATTTGAGCCCTGAGGACCCAAACTGCTGCATCACTTCTCTGTATCAGTTTGCAGCAGTAATATACTTATGCTTTGAAATTCCAGAAGCTGAACTAGATTTTATGTAACAACATAAGCCACTGATTTGGATCTATTTCTGATATCTTATTTTATGACTTTATAGTTTTTCTTCATGTGCTTCAGGCAGCAACTTTCTCCTGGAGGTTTTCCCTTGATCTACAGGCAGCTCATCTGAAGTTATCCCTGGATACACATCTTCAACATCAGTGAACAAGGGTTTCCAGTTATATTGGTTTGTCTCTTTAGTTCCAGCATAGACGCAATTCTCTTTCTCTCTAATATTAATATTTTATCACAATTCAAACAGTTATTCATGGTCCAGTTAAAATAGAAGAAATCTTGACTTGGATGTTAGCTTTTCCATTTACTGATTGCGTGAGGATATTCACTCCTCTTAATGTCTAAATTTCCTCATCAGCACAAAAGGCAAGTGTTTACCATAGGTTGAGCAACTATGAAAATGGGAAAGAAGAATCTTATAGGTTTGTTCATTTGTTTTGTTTTCTTTGAGATAGGATCTTGCTATGTAGTTCAAGCTAGGTTTGCACTCACCGTGTAGCTCAGGCTGGCCTCCAACTTGCAGTGATCCTTGTGCCCCAGCCTCCTGAGTGCTGGAATTACAGATGAATGCTACCATACCCAGCTCTCATGGGCTTTTAGGTGGGCTATTTCACCTAGAAAATGATGTGGAAGAGATATTGTGAATATTACCAAATAACTGGAATTATGCTCTAAGAAAAATTAAGACTTAAACATTATTTAGGTTGACTGTAGAAAGAGGGAGAGAGGTAAGAGAAATCAATTTTCAAGCATCTATATGCCCAATGTATATGAGGTTCATATAATTTCACCTTGTTCAATCCTTACAATAATCTTACAAGGTAGATAAGGTGTTAGTTTACTTGTTAGTTAATTCGCGTCTTGCCAGTGGCTCATGATGTGGCCTGGACTCCAAAGATGAGTTGGAATTATTAGATCCTTATCCTATAGAATGAGAGAGATGGAGTTAAAGAGATGAGAGGAGAAAGAAGAAAGGGAAGGGAAAGGGAGAGAAGAGAAGGAGGAGGAAGAAAAGGGAAGGAAGGGAAGGGGAAGGGAGAAGAAAGAAGAGGAAGAGGAATCAACTTAGAAAACACTTGAAGAGGAACTAATAGCATTCTAGAGTTATGAGGAAGTGGACACTCTGACACACAGGATAGAGGTAGGTGAAACAGAGCAAAGGCCAGACAGAAATTGGTAGGAGAGGAGAGAAGAGAGAGAGAATGGCAGGGGGGAGGCTACAGCTCCTTAGAGAGACAGGGAAAGGGTCAGTCTAGTCTCAGTGCCTGCTAAAAGCCTCTTAATGCTGTGGTGCTAGGTCATATATTCCCCACCACACATATGCTCATTCAAAGAGGAAATCATTTGGGTGCCCTTCTAGAGGTCCTAATCATCATTATAATATTACAAACGAAGACACAGTAACAACCTTTGCCAGGGGTTGACTCAGAGCTAAGCACTGTGCTTATAGACAAAGAAACCAACAGGGCCAAGTGGCTGGAAGGGTAAACTTGGGGTTTTTTCCAAGGGCTTCATCTGCTTTTCTTAACAGCCTACTTATAAATTCCAGACTTTATCTGGCCGGTGAGGAATAACAATGGGATTCCTAATCCTGTGGAACTATGTATAGGATAGTATCGAATTATTACTAAACAATTTACCCTCCTTTCCCACAGTGTTTATTGTCTACTCTTCCTATTGCCCTTAATTCCAAGTGTATTCAGCAAACTTAAAAAAAAACAAAACAAAACAACTATGAGTGGTTGCAGTGACCATCCTAGAAATTTTCCCTAACTTTTACCATATGTCTGTTCTTCATCTTTTTTTTTTTTTTTTAAGTTCTTGATCTGTATACTCTGATCTCTTGGTTTCTTGACTATGAATTGGACCTCATGTTTGATCTCCAGAATGAATTTTGTAGCTCCAAGAAAAAAAATTGTGTTGAAGCCTTGTCTTTATTCTCCAGAATCTCCAGCAGCATTCCTGCTGTTCTTCATGCTCAAGATCCCTTGGCCATAGCACCTTCACAGACGCTCACAAGAGAGGGGGATGGGCAGACATCCTCCTAATAACTATTTTTGACAACTGTACTGGTGGGTCAAGGGTCCTGTAGGTGAGTTCGTGTCTGAAAAGAATTGGGAGGAAGCCATGCTAGCTGATGAATATGCAATAACAAGAGAGACATTTGGCAGGTGAGAGGATTATCCTGGTACCCCGAATAACTTTGGTGTATGGCAGGATCCCCATATCAAGGAGGAATTGTTTGATTGTTTGGTTTATTTACTCATTCTTTTATCTGTCACACATTTTTTAAATACCTGCCATGTTCCTGGAACCCAGCCTAACAAATCTCTTCTGCCTAACAAAGTTTTCAGCTATTCTATTTCCAAAGATAAGCATTGTACACAGAGACAGATGTAAGGCCAAGGGTGTGAACAGGAAGGCTTTACTTTTAAACTGTGCTAATAGCTGAGCAATTCTCAGGACAGGGAGATTTACTTTCTTTCCCAACAACCAGCTGCACAATGCAATCTGAGCTCTTATGGAGTTCATATGGAAGGACTTCTTGCTGAAAAGATGAGGCAATCAGAGAGCAGGGAGTCTTATCCTTGGCCTTGGCCCTAGCCAGCATCTGAACCATTCTCCGTTTTCAGAAAATGCAAACACATATAAAGTATATTGTTTACCATCTAACTTCTAGATCTATCCTGTGTATAAAATGATGATATATACACTATATAATATAT
>NW_022900949.1:45569581-45659628 GCF_012274545.1 Fukomys damarensis | reverse complement strand
ATAATATTGTGTATATCTATACTGCTTGTTCCAGACTTTTCCTACTACCATTGTGTCTTGAAAACCTTTTTACATTGTTAGAATATAATTTTAATGGCTATTTGCCTTCCATTTTTGGATCTTTCTATAAATACTCTTTGCATCTCTAATTCTTTTAGATAGATTCTTGGGCTGTAGATATAGCCCAGTGGCAGAGTGCCTATAGCATGCATGAGCCCCTGTGTTTGATACTCAGCACCACAGACACAAAATAGTCACAAGTAGATAGATTCTTAAAAGAGTCTAAAAGATTTAAACTTTTTACAGCTTTTTTGATTCGTACTACAAAAGTTTTCTTCACACTGAAAGTCCAAAATGTATTTCAACAGCAAAAGTATGTGAGTGATTGGAAAACTGTGCTTTCCCCCATAGTGTATAAGTTAACAATTGTGTCTACAATTGCTGTAGTCATTGAATTATCTATCGAAAGGACTTCTTGTGAACCTTAGATGTTTGTTAGCATTTTCTGAATATTTCCCAGAGAAAAGATGAAGAAAGTGAATCAGGAGTTCAGAAAGTTATCACTGTCTTCTGCATTCTGTAATGTGATTTCATCTTGCTGCCGACAGATACTATAGATGATTTGTGTTCTTCTCTCAGCCCCTCAGAACATATTCTTGATGACATATTGATTTCTCTTCACCTCCTGTCTGATAAAGAAGTCAGAATGCATTTGGGCATATGATATGACTGGGAGCTGCTGATTAGGATATTATGGGCCAGGAAAAGATATTATGACTTTTTTTTTTGCCTACCTTAAAATTGACTTCAAGAAGAGTTCCTCAACTTCAGTTTTGTAAAACTGCCACATCTTCAGTTATACCTAGTGGTGTCATGAGATTTGTTTTCAAAGGCAGATGCAAATAAAGAGAGTATCATACAAGTAAAGGGCAAGGAAGTTCATAAAATCAGGTCCATGGAGTATTATGAGCACCCTGAAATAAGATTTCTAAACTCTTGATTAACAAATACTTCCTTAATGGCAAAGGAAGTTGGGTGTTTCTACACAGCTAGATATGTTTTTTGTTTGTTTGTTTGTTTGTTTTTGGTACCGGGGATTGAACTTGGGTCCTTGTGCTGGCAAGGCAGGCCACCGAACCACTGAGCTAAATCCCTGGCCCCAGATATGTTTGGACCAAACAGCGAAGTAAGTTACTTAGGATGGGGCCACAGCTGGAATTAGCTGCCTAGTGGGATGAACTGGCAGTTTTTGAAACAGGATTAATTATGGAAGCTGGAAAAAGGTGCAACTGGGAAACAAATAATAGAGCAGCACACACTAGATAATGTGAAGATACTGGGTGGTGTAAGAGGTAGGTTTTACCAAGAAATAACAGAGATATCCTTCCCAACAGATGAGTAAGACATAATATTAAAACAGATGGCTATGGTGATCTAGCCTAATACAGTCAACATTTCCAGGGACGCTTTCAAAAAATTGTGTCCAGACATGAATATAAGACCCAGACTTTAGTTATTATCTACCTGAAAAGAGTAAAATGTTGATGAATCACATAAAAAGATCAGGATCAGTATAGTGTGAATAGTAGTGATTGATATTCTAAATAGATATGAATTATCTGGGTGGGGGGCCAAGGTCTTAACTCAGCCTTTCCAGGAAATATCCTTGATCCATCTTACAGAAAATCCTCATAGGCTTCCTATGTGAGTTGCTCCCCCATTTGACTCCCCATTTAATCAATATTACCTGGGTGACTGTACTTGTAATCTTATTGGTTGGTCATGGTTTTGTCCCACTTCATGCCCACCTTGTAACTTTCAAATGGGTCTTATAGTTTTGTCCCATCTTGAAACCACCTCACTTCATGGCTTTATCCCATAAAACTTTTTTGAGAAGTTGAGTGAGAGGGCAACCCACTTTCTGGTCCCCCTTCTGTCTCTCTTAGACAGAAGCTTTCTTTCTCTCAATCCATTTTCCTACCAAAAAAAGAAAAAAAAGAAAAATCAGGATCATAGGATCATAGGTAAGCAAAAGAGTGGAGGGTCAGTTAACCAGATGAACTCATGAGATTGTCGCTTGATTTAGAAGACAGAAGTTCTATAGCTTGAGCAGAGTTCGACATCAGAACTTCTTTAAAATGCAGGTAGCAAGTTTAGGCAAGAGCTGTGGATAACCTCCCAGCTCAGAACTGACTGGTCTCCAGGATAACCTGGCAATGAAGGGGGTCAAAGAGGCCCTGTTGTGGAGTAAAGCAATTATGCTGGGATTGGGAGCCAGGAAAACCTAACTCTAGACCATGAGGACAATAGAGATAATATGGTTCATGTTGTCTTTCCTATATACAATCATCTTCCTGCCTTTTATTTATTTACTTTCTGAGTTTTTTGGTACATTTTAGGGATACAGTACAGTTACATTCATCATTGGGATCTTGTACCTTTACATGACAGGTCTTGGTTCTCATTTTTTCCCATTATCCCTGCCCTCCCCCTGCCTTTTAAATATACAGATTTACTGTGTTATGAGGACAATTTTCCACTTATTTCTCTTATTTTCCCTTTTCTCATTTATCTTGCAGAAGCCAATCATGAACATCTGTTAAGGAGGATGAAGAGAGGCCTGAGAAGAAAAGGTTATAAAATTCCACTCACCAGTGGTGTGCCTGCCAGGAGGTAGGTAGTTGAAGGCTGTGGGGGTACCCCATCGAGTTTCCCATGAGGATATTCTTCAGAAAATAATTCATGACGGCAAAATTGTCCTCCATCATAGCACACTTAGCACTTCCACATCTATGATAAAGTCAGAAAAACTGCAAATAGAGCTTGGAAAAAAAAACCTCTGAGTGTAAGAGGAATGTGGAGATTGCTATTTTCCTTCATGCCAAGGTCAAACAATCTTTCTATTTTGGAAAGCAACTGTAGTGTTGTTCAGTAAACAGAACATGGACTTAGAGGTCAAACAGATCTGAATTTGAATCCCAGTTCACCACTTGTTAGCTGATACATCTTAGTTTCCTCATTTTAACTTTTTATTTTATTTTTTAATTAATTAATTAATTGGTACCAGGATTCAAACTCAGGACCTTGTACTTGCCAGGCAGGCACAGTGCCACTGAGCTAAATTTCCAGCCTTAGTTTCCTCATTTTAAAAACCAACACCTGGGGCCAGGAATTTAGCTCAGTGGTTCTGCCGCCTGCCTAGCAAGCACAAGGTCCTGAGTTCAATCCCGGGCACAAAAATAAATAAATAAATAAATAAAACCACCAACCCTGCCTTCCAGGGTTAATTTGCATATTGTTTAAAATAATGCAAGTGGAAATGCTCTGCAGAGTGAGAGTGTTATGCAAACAAAATTATGGTTACTGAGGGAAAAGAACAATTTACATAATGAATGGTTGCTTAAGTTGACCCTCACCTCTAACTCTAATCTTGTCCAGAATAAGAACACAAGAAGAGACATGATTTAAGGCAACAAATTACCAGAACTAATTTAAGATCTATTTAAAAGGCCATTCACACTCATAGCCATCGTTACAAAGGAAAGAGCAGAAAGAGGCTTGCAATTCAATCTGTCTCTTAATGAGGGCAGTATTCCTGGAAAAGAAAGAGGGTAAGAGACCTGTTCAAATCTTCTGGTAAGTGTGCTAATCACAGACTTCTTAACTATACACTTAGTTCTTATCTATAGATTGCTTTTAGCAGAATTCTAGGATTTTTATCATAAACAAATCTGGATTTATAGATTTATGGACTTTGGCACCTTGGAAAGTAGCAGATAAACTATGTCACTATCTGAGCAAAAGATGATATGCTCTGTAATTGACATGAATTGCACATGTTGGGAAGAGACATAGGTTAATCTGGGCTTGAAATGTGGTCTAGTGAGAAAGGAAATTTTACTAGACAGCTTTAGAGATTACAGGCTTCCCCTTGCTTTGTCAGTGTCTTGTGATTATCTATATTTTGAAATTATTAGTAAGTTTTGATACTTGGTAATACCTCTGGTTCATGCTTAGTCTGATTTGACCAACTGATCATTTGTGTTATTTCATATAGTTCCTTAAAATATGTTTGAGCCCTCAAAACAAAAAAGGGTTGCTAATTACTGCCTCCAGGGAGCCCATGTTTTCATAGACACTAACTCAACTAGAGCCTGGACATGGTTCAATGATACAATACAAACCTGTTTCTGTAGAATCCAGTCATATTGACTTCTCCTTCCCTAAGTCCCCTTACTACTTTTGACAGCACCTGCAGCGTATCCCTCTTGGTGCTATATCCCATCAGGCTATGGCCACCAGATGTACTGCCTCAGTTTATTATCACTTCATTAAGCTTCATTAGCATTGAGATTGGGGGGTCTTCTGAGTCTTTGGAGCCAGCCTTTTCTGAGACTGGTGTTTAATCCATTGTCCTATAGGATCCTAATACACCCTATTTTCATTTGGTTATTGAGTATCTGGTCCTCATATCGATTCTTTTTCCCTTCTTAGGATGGTTTACTAAATTTTGGGGCTCTATCTGTTGTAGGGAGGAATTGACAAGTGACATGCACATAGAGACGAGCTGAATGGAAGTAAAATAAAAGGTTTATTTTGTCAGAAAAGGATCAATCACATTAAAAAAGGCAGTGCTGGGTGTCCACCTCCTATTGGGTTGCATCTTCCTCTTTTATAGGTTTTACAGCTATGATCTCTTTCAGGTGGTTACATTTCATTTCCTCAGTTCACATTACTCAGATACAAATTACACTAACAAGACAGTTAACTTTAACCCAGACATAACAATTCCTTGTAGTTAGGGAGTTTACTTTAAGATTCCACTAGCTCTCTATGCAAGTGCACAGGAAGGGGGTGTTCAAGGTTAAGGATGAGGCCAGGTGTCCCCTTTCATGGTCAGTGCCTCCAGCGTCTGTTAAGTTTGAACTAAACAAAGCGGATTGCTGTTAAGAGACAGCAAAACCCATTTTATACTTTCCTAACATTTTGTAGATTTTTAGATTGTTTACAAAAGTTCTATCATATCCAGCTCACTTACAGATTCCTTTCTTCATATTTCTTTATTATATGCACTGAGAAATATACATATATAAGTATAAAATATACATATAAAACCACAAGTACTGTACAGACAAAGTCTTTTACATATCTGTACTCTATTTACTTCTTTTCACATATAAGCACCACAGTATAGCTTCTTGCATTAGAAAGAGTTGTTTTAAAGCTTTTCATCCACAACATTTAATTTCCTGCTGTGCTCTGACTGGGAAGCGATGACATTCCTAAAACTTTTAATGAATGTGCCTCTTCATATTTACTGTTCTGCTTCTATGGATATGTTTTATTACAGGTGTCCTTATTAGTATTTAAAAAACAAGTTTGAAAGTAAAAAAAAAAAAGGTCTCTACATGGAAAGAATGCCATCTAATTTTACGTTTTAGGTGTATTGAAAGATTTGGAGGATGAAAAGTCCTATCTAGAATGACCGCACATCTCTTTCATTATTCTTGTGTCTCATGAAAGGACAGGAGTAGACAGTGAGGGGGTGTAGTAAAAGAGTTTGAAACTTGAAGTGAGACAGTCACGGTGTGAGGAGACTCTCTTTTTCACCAAGCCACTGTGTGACTTTTGGCCTTTGAGCCTTATGTATAAAATTGAATAAATATATACATTGAGAGGCTGTTAAGGTCAGGTGTGGTGGTGGATGTAAAAGTATTTTATCAACTATAAAGAACTACAAATAAATGTTCTTACTTGATATTTCAAATAAAAAGGGCACTATAGTTTTCTGAGTCGTTTGTTTTGTTCTTATTTCTACCCTTGATCAGTAGCTCCATAAACATCTAATGTGGGAGGTTAGGCTCTACCAGGCTCCTGACGTACCATCTGCTAAATGAATCCTGAGGACTGTTAAAAGATAGCAGAAGTAGGGGCTGGGGATTTAGCTCAGTGATGCTGCTGCTTGCCTCACAAGTGCAAGGTTCCAAGTTTTATCCCCAGTTCAAAAAAAAAGAAAAAGATAGCAGATGTTCAAGGGACAAAGGCACACATATGCATGGATTTGCATGAGTGCATGTGCGCGCACACACACACACACACACACACACACACACACACAAACACACACCTTCTTCCTAAAGTTAGGAGCCATGATTTCTCCAAATCATGTGATGAAAAACATCTGCTTGTTTTTCCCACAGCTATTTATAATGCCACCTGGGAAAGCAGTGTTGGCACATTGTAAACTGGTGCCAACATGGCTTAGTAGGTCACAGCAATGGTGAAGGGAGGAGAGAAGCAGGACACTTCCACAAAAGGGTTACCATGGGGTAGGAATAAGGTTTGGACTCCTAATGGCAAGGCTGTATTGTCATCATGGAATAGACTTTCTGGAACTGATACTTTAATTTTGTTTCCAACTCTGTGAGACAGTGAGTGCCCATCTGAACTCTCAAAATGTTCCATTTGGTCCAACTGAACCAGAGCAGGATCAATTCAGCAGGTTATCTGGTTGCTCAGAAAGTTGAGTATAAGGTCCAGACTGAGATACTTATTAGCCAGATCTGTATGGTTCATACTAAATATGAGTATGTATGTGTGGCTCCATGATTCTTTGACTTTTTGCCAGCCAAATCTTGGCTCTTTGCCCAAAATAGGATTAAAAAAAAAGAGATGTTGAATTATGGTTGCTATACATCTCAACTTCAGATATTTGGTGAAGCAGAATCACACAAACTTTGATTCAGATCTCACAAACTGATTTTGAGATCATGGGCAACATGCTTAGGACCTCTGTGGTGAGTTTCTTCATCTGTAGAATGTTGATAAATATTTCTTGGGTTCTTGCAAACAAAGAGACCGGATATGCAGGGGCCTGAGATGGAGTAAGTTCTTACTATTGGTCAGTTCTCCTTCCTGACCCCTTTCCTGCTTCAGGATTCCGTGGTTGTGTTTTCTTAGACAACTCCCTGCATCTACAGCTGTTCTCTGGTTAGATTCTTTCAAGCTCTTTTAGAGTCATCTAGAAATTTTGTTCAATTGCCTTCAAGCTAGTGGAGATAATACTGGATGGTATGTATCTCATGGGTTCATTGTAAAGGATAAATTATTACAAGTAAAGCAACACAGAGCTTGGCCAGTAGTGAGTGGATATAGGTTAGCTAAAATTTATTAGTATTCTAATGAATAGGGAAGAAAGTAACACAGTCCTTGGGTCCTAAATCTATGCCACTTCAATTTTTTCCCCAGTGACACACTACAACTCAGTTGTCCTTGGTCTGGATCAGTCCTTTCTAGTAAGTCTTCAAGATATTGTACCCATTCACAGTGAACCTCATCATAGAAAATTACTAACTTAACTAGAACACTGTCTCTGTTCCAGTCTTCACTGTGTGGCTGGTCAGAGGTGGATTTGTTGAGGCCATTTCTGAAGGCAGACTGTGCAACATGTCTGGAAATTCTGTTAAGGGCTTGTTCTGTTTTGCTGGGCTTGTAGGTAAGGATGGAGCTGACAGTGCGACAGGAATAAAATGTGGAGTGGCAGAATCTGGAAATTCTTGCTTCTCCAAAGGAGGAAACATGTCCTAATTTTATCTTTTTCTGGTTTTAGTTTCAGATCATTATTCAGGGCCAAGTACACCTTCCCAAATACACCTACAGCAATCCAAGGACAGCAACTGGCCCTAAATTACAGCTTTCAGTGCCAATTCTTCATGCTCTTATTTTCTTTGTCTACTGATATTACAGGGAATAAGTTTTATTTTTTCCAAATTACAGGAGAATAGAATAAATAATAGCACTACTAAAGAGATGGAAAAAATATCCCTACTCAGAAATGTATTTATGACATAAGAAGCCTGCAGCTATTTTTGGATGTGTACAGAGTGATCCTTTAAACTATAGAATTTTGCTTATAAATGCTTTCCTTCCTAGGATTTTCTAAAATTAATGTGTTGAGAATGGAAGCATGTCATATTAACAGTGAAAGAGAATTCTATTTTTTACACTATTGTAAGAAAATTACCTTCTAAAATAGTATAAAAATTAAATATATCCATTTTCTAGGCTAAGGAGGGTTTTATTTTACATCACAGGGCATAGAAAATTAAGGATCTGTCTTGATGGCTTCTCTGAGGGTGGAAATGAAGTTTACTTTTCCCATAGCATCATCTCAAAGGAGAGAAAGATAGGCAGGAGACAGAAGTATCCTTGAATAATAAACCCAATGTATCAAAAAAAGTTTTGAATCTGTAAGAGCCACCCAGGAAGGAATTATGTAGGTGAGAGGCAACAGAAAGAACCAGGGTAAGAGAGAGAGTGGAGGGGAAGCCACAGAGAACCAGACACTTCTACATTAGCAGGAATCCAGTGCCTAAGAAACACCACCAGGAAGAAATTGTGAGAGGAAAGAACACATTTCTGAGAAAAAAATGTTGTAATATTTAATTGAAAGATAAATTATTAATCCATTCTATTGTTATAAATCTTGAGTAATATTTGTTTAACCAAATCCTATATTCATGGTGTTTTGTGTGGAATGAAGCACTCAGATGGATCTTTGGAAGGTCAATGAGGAACAGAAAGAACGAAGTAGTTGTAAGAGGAAAAATATAGCAACATCACTGGTCATTCGAGAGATGCAAATGAAAACAATGCTGAGATTCCACCTCACCCCAGAAAGAATGGCTGCTATCAAGAAATCAACAAATAACAAATGCTGGTGGGGTTGTGGGGAGAAAGGAACCCTTCTCCATTGTTGGTGGAAGTGCAGAATGGTGCAACCACTGTGGAAATTAATACAGAGATACCTCAACAAACTAGGATTAGAGGTTCCATTTGACCCAGCTATTCCCCTGCTGGGTATCTTCCCCAAAGAATTAATAGAATCATACCACAGTGATATATGTGCACCCATGTTTATAGCGGCACAGTTTGTAATCGCTAAAACTTGGAAACAACCCAAATGCCCAACAACTGGAGACTGGATAAAGAAGATGTGTTTTTTTTTTCCTATAAAATGCAGTACTATTCAGCCATAAAAAATGATAAACTAGAGATATTTATAGCTGAATGGTTGCCCATTGTGGCCATACTCAAATGAAATACATGTGTAAATACTGAACAGTTTCTCTGGTGTGAGAAACAAAGCGTAAATAAGGATCAAAATGTATAATAGATGATGTGAAATAGGAAGAAAAGATTCAAAGGGGAAGGGGAAGTGGGAGAGGCAGGGGAAAGGAATAAATACAAGAAAAGGAAAAAAATGGAAACAAAGTTTTTATAAATAAAGAGGAGTGGAGGGGTTGAAGAAAGGGCAAGGGAATAGGTAAAAAATAAGAACCAAGAGTGATTATGTAAAGGCACAAATTTCCAGTGATGAATGTCATCATATTGTATACCTAAAATGTACCAATACAATTAAGGAATAAAAAAAATAGGAAAGATGTAAGTGCAACCTTGAGGACTCTGCAGAAGAGGAAGAAGATGAGAAGACCGAGGGACAGATTAAACTCTAGGGGAATCCTCTGAAACATTGGAGAGGAGAGTAAGTACAGCAACAGTGTGGGTTCTGAACTTTGCCTAGAAAAAGTAGGATGGAGACTCTAGTAGTTCTGGTTGAAAATTAGAGAACAGATAATTCCTGAAAAGTTTAAAAATGTGAGTTCCCGGGTTGGGGATTTAGCTCAGTGGTTCTGCCTCCTGCCTTGCAAGTGCAGGGACCCAAGTTTGATCTCTGGTACCAAAAAAAAAAAGACTTCCGAGAGGTAGCTGAATTGTGTGTGTATGGGTAGGGAGGCTATTTTGGTGAGACAACCAATAAATGCTGACACTTTTCACAAACACATTATTTAATATTTCAGAGACTACTTTGCATAAGTCATGAGGATGAAAGGGGACTCTGAAGCTTTGACATGTGGTTCTTGACAGTCATAGTGATGCAAAATGGGGTATTTTTCATCACCAATCATGAGGGGACTGCAGACACTCAGAACATGATACACACGTTAACAAGAGAAAAGCATAGTGAATTCATGCTAATAATAATGAAGTTCAATGTGACAAGGAAGGCTCCAGATATGAAGACCCCCAGAAACCCAGAGAAAATTGCTATTTTATTTCTAGTTTTGTTGAAATGAAGTGCAGTGTGAAAATGTGCCTGTGTGAAAGAATATGTTATAACATTAGCAGATGGCAAGGAGAAGTTCGGCTCTCTCTGCCATGTTCCTCTTGGCCTTTCTGTGTAGCATCTCTTTTTCCTGTAAGTGGGCAGAACCACTCTGGGATAAGGGTCTTCAAGGGAGAAGGTAGAGAGCCTCTTTCTATGCTTTATGGTTTGCTCTGACGGAGAGGGACACTAGTTTCGATGATGAGCCTTGGGGAAGAGAAAGTCTGGTTTCTATGACTTGCTTCATGAAAGGAAGAGAGGTGAGAGAGAGAAGGGCCCCAAAAGGTCAAAATGACTGGTTTCAGAGATTTTTTCCAATGTTGTTCAGTTTGAAATACACAATATGCCTAAGTGTCATACTTCGGGGTGTCATGTTCTGAGCCCCACAGTGAACACACAATGACACAATGAACTATACTGTATTGACACATTAGAGACAATCTACATGAGAAGCACAGGTATTCAGGTCAGAGAAAACTAATTTTGCAGACAAACTTAGGATCCTTTTTTAAAAATTAAGTTTAGGTACTTTTTAGGTATACAGTACAGTTACATTCATCACTGAGAACTTGTACCTTTACATGATGTATCTTGGTTCTTATTTTTCCACATTTCCCTGCCCTCCCTTTATCCCTTTCTGCCCTTTGCTATTTACAAAAATTTTTTTTTCCATTTTTTACTTTTCTCAAATTTTTCTTTTCTTTCCCCTACCCTCCCACTTCCCCTACTCCTTTAGCCCCTTTCCTCCTATATCATGTTATCAATTATATAACTTGAATTTTATTTACACTTTTAGTTTTTACACCAGAGAAATGATTTTGTATTTACAATTAATTGTGTGTCCTATTTATTTCACTTAAGAGTATCACCTCAATGTGCCTCCATTCTATCTACAAATGTCTCTAGTTTCTCATTCTTTATGGCTGAATAGTACTCCATTTTATAGAAAAGCCACATCTTTTTTGTCCAGTCTCCAGATGATAGACAAAGAGGCTGTTTCCACGTTGTAGCTATTTGGGGCTGAGAATTTAGTTCAGTGGTGCCGTTACCTGCCTCACAAGTATGAGGTCCTGAGTTTGATCCCCCTGACTATACCCCCCAAAATTTTTTTAGCTATTACAAACTGTGCTGCTATAAAGATGGGTGCAGATATATTGCTACAGTATGATTATTTTGATTCTTTTGGGAAGATACCCAGCAGAGGAATAGCTGGGTCAAATGAGACCTCTATTCCTAGTTTTTAAAATTATCGCCAAATTGATTTCCACAGTGGTTGCACCAGTCTGCACCACCACAATGGAGAACAATGGAGAAGGGTTCCTTTTTACCCACAACCCCACCAGCATTTGTTATTTGTTGATTTCTTGATGGCAGACATTCTTTCTGGGGTGAGGTGGATCTCAGTGTTGTTTTCATCTGCATCTCTCAAATGACCAGTGATATTGAATATTTTGTCATATATTTATTTGGTGCTTTTACTTCTTTGTCTGAGAAATATATGTTCATTTCAGATGCCCATTTTTGAATTGGGTCTTTATATTTTTGGGGGTGTCTGGTTTTTTTTAGTTCTTTACATATTCTAGATAGTAGACCTTTGTCTGAGGAACAGCTGGTAAAAAAATTTTCCCATGTTGTAGGTTGTCTCTTAGCTCTGTTAGTGTTTTCTCTTGTAGTGCAGAAGCTTTTTAATCTGATGAGATTCCAGGTTTTGATTCTTTATGCTAGCTTCTGCGCTACTGAGGTTTTGTTCATATGGTCTTTTCCTATGCCAGTGTCTTCAAGAGTTCTACCTAACATCTTTCAGCAAGGTTAGTGTTTATGTTTTAATATTTAGGTCTTTAATCCACTTCTATTTTAGTTTACTGCATGGTGAGATATAGGTGTCTAATTTTAATCTTTGTCAAATTGAAATCCAGTTTTTCTAACACAGTTTTTTGAAGAGGCTATCTTTTTTTTTCTTTTTTTTTTTCAGCTTTAATTGAGTTTATTGGTACATTTTAGGGATACAGTACAGTTACATTCATTGTTGGGATCATGTACCTCTACATGGCAAGTCTTGATTCTCATTTTTTCCCCTTACCTCTGCCCTCCCTTCACCCCCTCCTCCCCTCCCCATCTACAAACATTTTATTTTCATCTTTTCATTCTCTCACATTTTTTTCTTTTCCCCTTTTACTCTTCCCCTACCCATCCCACCTTCCCTAAACCTTTAGCTCCTTTCTTCCCATTTCTAAATGTCAGTAATCTTATTAGAATCTTATGCATTGTTGCAGATTATTCACACCAGGGACACTATTCAGTATTTACACATGTGTGACTTATTTATTTCACTTAGGAGTATATCTTCAATATGTATCCATTATCCTATGAATGAATCAATTTTCTCATTCTTTATGGCTGAGTAATATTCCATTTTATAGAAAAACCACAACTTCTTTATCCAGTTTCCAATGGATGGGCAAATAGGCTGTTTCCAAGATTTAGCTATTACAAACTGTGCCGCTATAAACATGGGTGCACATACTTCTCTGTGATATGATTCTTTTAGTTCTCTTGGAAAGATACCCAGCAGAGGGATGGCTGGGTCAAATGGAACCTCCAGTCCAAGCTCTTTGAGGTATCTCCATATTGATTTCCATAGTGGTTGCACTAGTCTGCACTCCCACCAACAATGGAGGAGGGTTCCTTTCTCCCCACAACCCCGCCAACATTTGTTATTGTGTGATTTCTTGATAGCAGCCATTCTTTGTGGGGTGAGGTGGAATCTCAGTGTTGTTTTCATCTGCATCTCTCGAATGACCAGTGATGTGGAACATTTTTTCATATATTTTCTTGCTGCTTTTACTTCTTTGTATGAGAAATGTCTGTTCATTTCGGATGCCCATTTTTGGATCGGGTCTTTATATTTGGGGGGACTGATTGTTTTGAGTTCTTTATATATCCTTGATAATAGTCCTTTGTCTGAGGTACAGCTGGTAAAAATTTTTTCCCACATTGTAGATTGTCTCTTAGTTCTGCTAATGGTTTCTTTTGAAGTACAGAAGCTTTTTAGTAAGATGAGATCCCAGTTGTTGATTCTTTCTGCTAGTTCCCGTGCTACTGAGGATTTGTTCATAAAGTCTTTTCCTATACCAATGTCTTCCAGAGTTCTGCCTAACTTACTTTCCAGCAAGTTTAATGTTTCTGTTTTAATATTTAGATCTTTAATCCATTTGGATTTTAATTTAGTGCAAGATAAGGGTCTAATTTTAATCTGTGGCAGGTTGACATCCAGGTTTTCTAACACCATTTATTAAAGAGGCTATCTTTCCTCCACTGAGGATGGTCAGCTCCTTTGTCAAAGATGAGGTAGTGGAGTACATCTGCATTTGTTTTTGTGTCTTCCAGTCTGTTCCACTGATCCTCAGGCCTATTTCTTTGCCAGTACCATGCTGTTTTTATCACAGTGGCCTTGTAGTATAGTTTCAAATTGGGAATTGTTACACCTGGTGCCATGTGTCTGTTGCCTAAAATGGCTTTTGCTATTCTAGGTCTCTTGTGGTTCCAAATGAATTTTTGGATTTTTTTTCTAGTTCTGTGAAATATAGTGTTGGAATTTCAATTGGCATTGCATTAAATGTATATAGCAGTTTTGGTAGTATAGCCATTTTCACTAGGTTGATTCTTCCTACCCAGGAGCAGGGGATATCTTTCCATTTTTTTATATCCTCTTTGATTTCTTTTTTTTAGAGTGCTGTAATTTTCAGTGTAGAGATCTTTTGTTTCTTTTGTTAGATTGATTCCTAGATACTTCATTTTTTTGGATGCTATTGTAAAAGGAATTTTTTCCCTTATTTCTCTTTCCGTCTGTCTGTTATTTGTGTATAGAAAGGCTATTGATTTTTGGGTATTCACCTTATCTCCAGATACTCTACTGAATCTGTCAATTAAGTCTAGAAGTTTTTGGTGGAGTTTTTTGGATCTTCAATGTATAGTATCATATCATCAGCAAATAATGATAGTTTAACTTCTTCCTTTCCTATCTTTATTGCTTTAATTTCTTTCTCTTATCTAATTGCTGTGGCTAATGTTTCCAGAACTATATTGAAGAGAAGTGGTGATAGTGGGCATCCTTGTCTTGTTCCTGATTTTAACATGAAGGTTTTCAGTTTTTGGCCATTCAATATGATGTTGGCTGATGGTTTTTCATAGATAGAAGAGGCTATCTTTTCTGCACAGAGGATGGTTGGCTCCTTGTTAAAGATGTGGTAGCTGAGCACAACTGGAGTTGTTTTTGCATATTCTAATCTATTCCATGGATTATCAGGTCTGTTTCTTTGCCAAAATCATGCTGTTTTTATCACAGTAGATTTGTAGTATAGTTTCAAGTTGGGGACTGTGATAATCCCTGTTATGTCTCTGTTGCCTAGAATGGAGTTTGTTAACATAGGTCTCTTTTGATTCCAGATGAATTTTTATATTGTTTTCTCTACTTCTGTGAAATATACTGTTGGTATTTCAATTGGTATTACATTGAATCTATATAGCAGTTTTGAAAGTATGGTCATTTTTACTATTTTGGTTCTTCCTACCCAGAAGCAAGGATGTCTTTCAATTGTCTTATATCCTCTTCTGTTGTTTTTCTCTTTTTCAGAGTTTTGTAGTTTTCAGTGCAGAGGGCTTTTGTTTATTTTGTTAAATTGATTCCTAGATATTTCATTGTTTTGGATGCTCTTTTCACAGGGGATAGTTTCCCCAATTTTACTCTCAGTGAGTCTGTAATTTGTGTACAAGAAGGCTATTGATTTTTGAGAGTTGATCCTATATCCAGCTACTTTGCTGCATCAATTAAGACAAAGGACTATTATCTAGACTATATAAAGAACTCAAAACAATCAGCTCCCCAAAATATAAAGACCCAATTCAAAAATGGGCATCTGAAATGAACAGACATTTCTCAGACAAAGAAGTAAAAGCAGCAAGCAAATATATGAAAAAATGTTCCACATCACTGGTCATTTGAGAGATGCAGATGAAACTCTAGAAATCTTTTGGCAGAGTTTTTGGGGGCTTCTATGTAGAGTACCTTATCACCCACAAGTAATGACAGTTTAACTTCTTCCTTTCCTATTTTTATTGCTTTTATTTCTTTCTCTCGTCTAATTGCTGTGGCCATGTTTCCAGAACTATATTGAACAGGAGTGGTGATAGTGGACATACTTGTCTTGTTCCTGATTTGAGTGTGAAAGTTTTCGGTTTTTGACCATTTAGTATGATGTTGGCTATTGGCTTTTCATAGATATCTGCAATCAAATTGAGATAAAGACCATCTATTCTAATTTTCTGCAGAGTTTTTTTTATCATGAATGGGTGTTGAATTGTGTTGTATGCTTTTTCTGCATCTACTGAGATGATCATATTCTTTTTGTCCCTGACTCTGTTAAGATAGTGTATTACATTTATTGATTTACATATGTTGAACCATCCTTGTATCCCTGGGATAAATCTGACTTGGTGAGGGTGTATGATCTTCTTGATGACTCTCCGTATTCTGTTTGCCAGTGTCTTATTGAGGATTTTTGCATCTATGTTCATTAGGGAGATTGGTCTGTAGTTTTCTTTTTATGTTTGGGTCTTTCCCTGGTTTTTGAATGAAAGCAACACTTGCTTAAAAAAAAAGTAACATTTGCTTCCAGGAATGAATTTGGAAATATTGCTTCCCTTTTAATTTCACTGAAGAGTTTAAAGAATAGTGGTTAACATTCTTCTTTAAATGTTTTGTATAATTTGGCAGTTAAGCCATCAGGACCTGGCCTTTTCTTTGTTGGAAAAATTTATCCACATTTTCAATTTCACTGATCGTAATTGGGGTGTTTAGAATATTTTTATCTTCTTCATTCAACTTTGGTAATTCATATGTATCTAGAAATCTGTCAATTTCTTTGGTGTTTTCCATTTTATTATAGAACAGGTTCTCAAAGTAGGTATTAGTGATCCTCTAAATTTCTGCTGGATCTGTTGTGACTTCACCTTTTTCCTTCCTAATCACATGGATCTGAGCCATTTCTTTCCTTTTTTTGATAAATTTGGCTAAGGGTTTATTGATTTTATTTATTTTTTTGAAAAACCAACTCTTGAACTTGATTTGTTTTGTGTGTGTCATTGTCTTAGTCTCCAGTACATTGATTTCTGTTCTGATCTTTATAATTTCCTCCCTTGTATGAGATTTGGGTTTGTCTTGCTCTTCTTTTACTAGGAGTTTAAGAGTCAGCATTGGGTTGTTTATATGAGTTTGCTCTGTTTTCCTAGTGTGGGCTTTCACTGCTATGAATTTCCCTTTTAGCACTGCTTTCATTGTGTCCCATAGATTCCTGTGTGTTATATTGGCAGTATCATTTATTTGTAAAAACTGTCTAATTTCTTTAATTTCCTCTGTGATCCATTGAATGTTCAAGAGAATTATTCAATTTTGATGTGTTGGTGAAGTTCTTCTGTTTTTTTATGCTATTGATTTCCAGTTAAATTGCACTAAAGTCTGATAGTGTAAATGGGATAACTTCAGCTCCTTTGCATTTACTTAAACATGTCTATGAACTAGCATGTGGTCTATTTCCAAGAATGACACATGTGCTGCTGAAAAGAATGTATGTTCTGATTTTGTGGTGTGCAACACACTATAGACATCTGTTAAGTCCATTTTTTCGAAAGTTTGTTCAGTTCTAGGATTTCGTTACTGATTTTTTTTGTCTAAAAGATCTGTCTATTTGTTACAGTAGGGTGTTGAGGTTCTCCACTACAATTGTATTATTGCTTATTTGGTTATTCATGCCCCTTAATATTTGTTTTGTACAGTTGGGGACATTAGTATTTGGTTCATATATATTTATGATTGTCATCTTTTCCTCTTGTATTGTTCCCTTTACAAGGATGTAGTCACTTTCTTTGCCTCTCTAAATTAGTTTTGTTTTGACATTTGCTTTGTGTGCAAATATGGTAGCTACCTCTGCTTTTTTCCATGTTTCTGTCACATGGAGAACTGTTTTCCATCCTTTTACTTTCAGTCTAAGAATTTCTTTTTGAACTAGGTGCATTTCTTGTATACAGTATATTGTTAGATTTTGCTTCTTAATCCATTCTGCCAGTCTCTTCCTTCCTTCCTTCCTTCCTTGGGGATCAAACTCAGGTCCTTGTGCTTGCAAGGCATATGGTGGCATCAATGAGCTAAACTTCTGTCTGCAGTCTCTGTCTTCTGATTGGCAAATTGAAGCCATTAACATTATTATAACTGATATTTATTGACTTATTATTGTCACGTATGATCTTGTTCTTGGCTCTTTTTAATTTTTCTCCCCTCTCCTTTGAATTTCTTGCTTTGTGTACAGGATTTGCTTTGTTGTGCCTCAATGGAGTTGTGACCTTCATTGTCATTTTGTAGGGCATTGTTTAGAATTATTTGGAGTGCTGGTTTGGTTTTCATGAAGATTCTCAGGTGTTCTTTGTGATGGAAGTATCCTATTTCTGCATCAATTTTTAAAGATAATTTTGCAGGATACATCAGTCTAGGTTGAAGGTTGTTTTCTTTTAGGACTTGAAATACCTCACTCCAGGATCTTCTTGATTTGTGGGTTTGTGATGAAAAGTCTGCTGTGATTCTGATGGGCTTCCCTTTGCATGTGATTTTTTTTTCTAATTGCTCATAGTATTTTGTTCTTCTGTTGGGTTTCTGAGATCTTGATTATTATATGTCTAGGTGTAGATTTTTTTGATCATGGCTAGTCGGAGTCCAATGTCTCACTTATCTGTATGTCAAATTATTTTGCTCTGTTTGGAAAATTTTCTGTCATTAATTCTGTGAACAGTTTTTTTATGTCATTTGTACTTTCTCCTGTTTTTTCATTCCTGTCATTCTTATATTATTCTTATTTGCATCATCCAGGAGCTGTTGGACTGATTTCTCGTGGTCCCTTACTATTTTTAAGAGATCTCTCTTTTGATTGTTGTTGACCACCATTCTGTCTTCTATATCTAATATTCTGTCTTCAGATTGGCTTAGTCTGATGTGTATACTTTCAATAGAGTTTTTACTGTCCTGGATATCAGTTTTAATCTGTTTCATGGATTCAGTTTCTTTCTTATGCTGGGCACTCATGGCTTCTACCATGGTCCTGTACTCATCTATTTTTTTTTTAATCTGTTCTGTTCTAGAATCTCTAATCATGTCTTTCATTCTGCTCACCATCTCCATAGTTATCTGGAAAATTATTTCTGCCTCCTTCAACTGTTTTGTTACTTCCTGTGCTATCAGCTCAGGGTGTCCAGGTGGTTGATTGTTAGACTTTTCCACCTTGTTTTCCCCAGAATTTGCCTTTGTTGAGCTGGACATCTGTGTTTGTGCCTTGCTTAAGTGTCTTCTCATTTCTATTTCTGTTGTTAGTACTGGCCTTGGTTTAATTTCTGGGTTAATACTTTGTTCTTCCAGATATAGCTGGTCTTTAGGTTTTGAGTCTGTAATGATGCTGAGATACTCACATTTTCATAATACTAAGAAGGAAAACTGATTAGATCAAGCACAACATCTTAGCCCAAGTGATACAATCAGCAACACAATACCATCAAGCACAACTTAGAAAATGACAATTTGTGGTAGTTATTAATCTATCACCTTTAACTTTGTGAATTAAATCAAAATCGAGGACCAGTCCAAAATATGCTTATAGCAAATAAACTCTAGCAACTTCACCCTTCAGGATGGGGACTTAGAAGGAGTTCAGGAGAGAGGGATAGATAGATAGAAGCACAGGGGTAGGTTAGAAGTGAGGCCAGAGGACACAGGAAGATCAAACAAACACTAGGAAACTGTTTAAGATAAGATAAAAGGACAGAATGAAAGAACAAAGACAAGAATAGAATAATGTAATAGCAATAGGGAAGCTAGAAACTGTACTCACTTACCTTTGAAACTAATGACAATTGAGAGAAGGAAAAAGAGAAGAAAAGAAAAAGAAAGAAGAAACCTGAATTAGGGTAGGATCAGAAACAAAATGGAGACAAGAACAATGTGTGGGGGGGAGAGAGAGACAGAGAGAGAGAGGAAAAGAAAAAAGAAAAAAGGTAGAGTTTGAAAAGAATAGAAAAATAAATTTTTAAAAATCTTTATTAAGTTTATTGGTACTTTTTTAGGTATATGGTACAGTTGCATTCATCATTGGGATTTTGTACCTCTACATGACTTACCTTAGTTCTATTTTTCACCATTCCCCAACCCTCCCTTCACCTGTTTACAAAGACATTGTTTCCATGTTTTTCCTTTTTACGTATTTTTCTTTTCCATTTTTACCTTTCCCTTACCCCCTCACTTCTTCTACTCTTTTAGACTTTTCCTTCTATGATACAACATCAATTATACCTTTTGATCCTTATTTACACTTTTACTCCAGAGAAACTATTCAGTATTTACACAGGTGTGACTCATTAATTTCACTTGTATATCACCTAAATGTGCATCCATGTAGCTATAAATATCTCTAGTTACTCATTCTTTATGGCTGAGTAGTACTCCATTTTATATTTTAAAAAACCACACCTTCTTTATCCAGTCTCCAGTTGATGGTCAATTGGGCTCTTTCCAAATTTTAGCTATTACAATCTTAATAGCACGCTATAAACATGGGTGAGCATATATAGCTGTAGCATGATTTTTAAAATTCTTTTGGGAAGATAACCTGCAGAGGAATAGCTTGGTCAAATGGGACTTCTAATCCTAGTTGTTTGAGGTATTTCCATATTGATTTCCACACTTGTTGCACCAGTCTGCACTCCTACCAACCATGAAGGGTTCCTATCTCCCCACACCCATGGCAGCATTTTTATTGGCTGATTTCATGATAGCAGCCATTCTTTCTGGGTTGAGATGAATCTCAGTGTTGTTTTCATCTGCATCTCTCCAATGACCATTGATGTTAAACATTTTTTCATATGTTTATTTGCTACATCTACTTTTTTTTGTCTGGGAAATATCTGTTCATCCAGATGCCGATTTTTTAATTGGGTCTTTATATTTGGGGGGTCTGATTTTTCTGAGTTCTTTATATATTCCCGATTGTAGACCTTTATCTGAAGAACAGCTTGTAATTTTTCCCCATATTGTGAATTGTCTTTTAGTTCTGCTTGTGATTTCTCTGGAAGTGCAGAAAGTTTTTTAAAAAGATTATATCCCAATTGTGGATTCTTTGTGCTAGTTCCCATGCTACTGAGGATTTATTCATAAAGTATTTTCCTATACCTATATCTTCAAGAGTTCTACCTAACTTATCTTACAGCAAGTTTAATGTTTCTGTTTTAATATTTAAATCTTAATACACAGATTTTAGTTTAGTGCATGATGAAAGATATGTGTCTACTTTTAATCTTTGAGAAGGTGAAACCCAGTTTTTCAAAAATGATTTATTAAAGAGGCTATCTTTCCTCGAGTGAGGATGGTTGACTCCTTTGTCAAAGTTGAGGTAGCTGAGTATGTCAGGATTTTTTTCTGCATCTTCTAATCTGTTACAGTGATCCTTAGTCTATTTCTTTGCCAGTACCACGCAATTTTTATCACACTGGCTTTGTAGTATAGTTTCAAGTTGGGGATTGTGATACCCACTGCCATGTCTCTGTTGCCTAGAATTTCTTTTGGTATTCTAGGTCTCTTCTGGTTCCAGATAAATTTTTGTATTGTTTTCTCTAGTTCTGTGAAATATACTCTTGGCATTTCAATTGGGATTGCATTGAATCTGTATAGCAGTTTTGGAAGTATGGCCATTTTCATTTCATTATATTGATTCTTCCTACCCAGGAATTAGGGATGTATTTCCATTTATTGCCTCTTCAATCTCTTTTTTCAGAGTGTTGTTCTCATTGTAGAGGTCTTTTGTTGTTTTGTTAGACTGATTCCTAGATATTTCAATTTTTTGGATGCTGTTGTAAAAGAGATTGTTTCCCTAATTTTACTCTCAGTGAGTCTGTTATTTGTGTACAAGAAGACTATTGATTTTTGAGTGTTGACCCTATATCCAGCTACTCTACTACATCAATTAAGTCTAGAAATCTTTTGGCAGAGTTTTTTGGGGCTTCTATGTAGAGTACCTTATCATTCACAAATAATAACAGTTTAACTTCTTCCTTTCCTATTTTTATTGCTTTTATTTCTCTCTCTTGTCTAATTGCTGTGGATCATGTTTCCAGAGCTATACTGAACAGGAGTAGTGATAGTGGACATCCTTGTTTTGTTTCTGATTTTAATGTGAAGGTTTTCAGTTTTTGGCCATTTAGTATGATGTTGGCTGTTGATTTTTCATAGGTAGCTATTATCAGGTTGAAATAGAAATCATCTATTCCAATTTTCTGCAGTTTTGATGATGAATGCGTGTCGAATTTTGTCAAATGCTTTTTCTGCATCTATTGAGATGATTATATCGTCTGTGACTCTGTTAAGATTGTGTATTACATTTATTGATTTATATATATTGAACCATCCTTGCATCTCTTGGATAAATCCAACTTGATCAAGGTGTATGATCTTCTTCATGACCCTTTGTATTCTCTTTGCCAGTATCTTACTAAGGATTTTTGTATCTGTTCATTAGGGAAATTGGTTTGTAGTTCTCTTTTTTTTGGTTGAGTCTTTCTCTTCTTTCAGAATCAAAGATAAAAATTAAAAATGAAAACCAAGAGGAAAAGAAAAATTTTAAATAAAAAATAAAAATGAAGAGTCTCCTTCAGGGTATTTCTCTGCTGTCACAATAGACAATATGCACAGCAGTGTGCAGATCTAAGTCAATTAGATCTCAGCAATGCAGTGGCAAACCCCTGAGATTCTGGCTGAGTTTTGGCTGCAAGGCCCTGGTTGAGCTCCCTGACCTCTTGCAGAGTTGAACTCTGCAAGATTCTACTGCAGGTTCCAGCTTCCCTTCCCCTGAGGATAGTCAACGTTATGATCAGAGGTGGTGATCCCTCCAATTTAACAACCATGGTCTGGTGTGCCCTTATTGCAGAGATTCCCTTCACTTTAGTGAGATTCAATTTTCATCAAGGAACCTGAGAGAGGCCCTCTTTCTGTTGTTCACTTCACTCTATCTTCTGGAGCTCAGGACAATGGCCCTTTTGACCCTCTGTGCCTCTGCAGTGTGAATCCAGGTACTGGTACAACTAGAAGGCCAGAGGTGGCAGAGGGTGGTGTCAGATGGTAGTGCTCATGTGGCTGTGCTTGTCCTCACTGGTTCATGCTGCTTGGAGGCCCGGAGCAGAGGAGCTACTCCTCAAATTCTGGGTCTGCTGTTTTCCTCTCTGGAGTTGGAGGCCACTCCACCTCCACTTCTGTACCCTGTCACCTGCCAGGGTTTGTACCTGAATGAAGAATGCTGGGACTCTAGCAGCTGGAAATGGCAAGTGGGCAGCTTGTATCCAGACCCTTGCCAAAGGCCCTGTGAATTAAGATCACTTAAAAAAAAAGAATCAATTACATTTTGCTTTTCATCCCACAACTGTGATGTAGATTAGTTTATGAGGCTCTTGTGTAGACTTGTGGTGCTTTTGTACACTGCAGGGAGGCACATGGTCAAGGCAGAACATTGGGAGCTAACATCAGCCTTCAATCCAAGGAGTAATTGTGTGTCTCCCAGCAAATCTGAGTTCAGAGCTCTTTGTACAAAGGGGCTTCAGAATACTCTGTTGATAAGCCAAACATTTAAATTCAATTATTCTGTCTTCACTAAGACTACATTTTTCAATTTATTCCACTTCTAAAAACAAAAAGAGAGACCATGAAATAGAACATGATGCATCCACATGGCAAGTACTTCTACTTTTCTTGAGGGAAATAAGTGATTATTTCATAGCAGGCTTGGAAAATGAAATTTTTCCAATAACAACTCTTATCTATTGTTTACACTGCTTATCACAGGCTGACTTACTTTAGAATTACTGCAACTCAATTTTCCCAGCCAGAGTATGAGTCTTAGTGAAATGGAGCCATACTTTACACTCTGAGGCTGGACAGAGATTTCATTTAAATAGTATTGTTGATGGCTGCCTGGAGCAGTGTGCTGAGAAAGACTGTAGAGTTGTAATAAGCTTGGCTCAGGATGAGAATATCATGATCAATTAATGATACTTCCATGCATATGAGAGTGGTGTATGCTATATATTATCTAGTCCTACCCTGGGTACTTTTTATGAGAATGAAAGAATAGATACCCAAACAAACTTTATTTGCTTCATAAATAAAATTCATGATTGCCAAAATAGTCTGGAATTATTTATTTCACTACCCCATATTCCCTTCGTACAGGAGAAGAAAGTGTTCACCCAAGATCATAGAAGCTTCTTTTGAGTCCACCTTTTTTGTAGCACACATGTATGCTTGTATTATAGTGTTTATCATACTTTTTTATTTGTACTTATCTGTTTTTTTATCTGTGTCCCTGTACTAAACTTTCAGCCTTATGAGAGAAGATCAAAATCTTAATCAAATATGAATGTCCTGCTCTCAGAAATATATGCACACAATGTGTTGTAGACTGAATGTTTGTGTTTCTCAAAATTCATCTTTTGAAATCATTGCCCCATTGATAGTATTTGGAGGTAGTAGGTTGTGAGAACAGAGTGCCTTTGAATTGTATTATTGTCCTTATAAGTGAGGCCTTAGAGAACTCTCTCATTCCTTCTATGACACAGCATAAATATGGCCATTTTTGAACCAGGAAATGAGCCTGTCTATATACAGAATCTGACAGTGCCTTTATTTTGAATCTTGCTACCTTGTAGAGCTGTGAGAAGTAATTTGTGATACTTTAACCAGTCAGTCACTCAACCTATGGTAGAATGTTATTGTTACCCAACTGACTAAAACACAAGAGGTCCTCAATTAATGTTAAATGAATAAAGTTTCTATTACTTGAGGTAAAGTTGCAAGGCTCTTCCCCACACCATTTCCCCCATCTTCCTAAATTTAATATATAAAACAAGGAGAAAGGGAATGATTAAAAATGGCTGAATAAAGAACAGCATCAAAAACAGCCTCTCCAGGACCTAGAATTGAGACACCTGGAAAATAGAAACTTAGCAAGGAGAAAAAGTAGAGCTCCAAGAATTGAGAAAGAGCTGACAGGAAAACTGGAAATCATAGAGAAATTGGAGGAACCAAAGACAACAAAGACAAAAGAGCAAAGCAGTCTGGAGCAATAACCTGAGACCCAGGGAGGAGGACCTGTCTCCACAAAAATGAGGTAAATCCAGAGATTGTTGGCAGCCGCAGGGAGAAGCAACAGACCAGAAGCACTAGCCCCAATAAAATTTCACAGTTATTTTGATACAAGTACAGTATGGGATTTTACTCTGAAAGAGTCTTATGTGGCAGGCTAGAGATGAAGAAGAAATTCACCGTAGCGCCCACCATACTTAGGAGTGATATAATCAGAAGCCATTTTGGAAAGGATTTATGGTATAAAACTGAGATACTTCAGGAATCAGAAGTCACAGAAAAACTACATTTCAGCATCTCTGGGGTCATGCTACCACAGTGACTGGATGGGAGATGGCCACAAGAGATAATCATAGAGAAGAAGCAGGCCAGTTGCAGATCCCTTGAGATTAAGTAGCAGTAAGCTCAAGCTGTAAGGTCAAGGGGGTCCTATCCTTTGTGGAGAGAAGCCAGGCTGGTCATGTGTAGTTTTATGAAGTCACTATGTCTGAAAGTGCTGGCATTAAGTCCAGTGGGCTCCTTGGTCCTCCTCACTGCCTGCCTTCAGTACAGAGCTTGATAATTTGTTTGCCTTCCCTATCTCTTGACATGATCAGGGAGATTTCTTGTATGGTTGTCCTATCATGGTGTGTATAAAGAAAGGGGCCACTGGAGGAAACAGAGCACCTCACAAGTCCTTAGGCCATAAAGCTAGGTAGAGACAGCAGTGACTTGGGGGGGGCAAACACTGAGAGCTCCTGGAGAGGATGCACCCATATAGAAGACACCACACCATCAATCTACCCCACTCAGCAGGGAAGATGGGCAAGATTCAGCATTCACACAGAAAAAAAGTGGGATTGGAAATAAAATAGGCCCTAGTTCTGATTCATAAACCCCGACCCATATCTGGTGGATTCTGACACCACAGGCCCTGGAAAGGAACCTCTCAGTCAAATATGCAGAGGAATTTTTAAAGTTCATTTCTCTTTTTCTTTTGTTTGAGTTTTTTTGTTTACTTTTGTTTCTTCTTTCTTATCTTTTATTATTTCTTTTTATTTTATCTTAATTTTCTTGTTTGTTTTTTTCTGTTTTTCTGTCTAATTCTATTAACTTTCTTTTATCCTTTAATTGTATTTTTGTTTCATTTTTCTCTCTTCATCTTTCTTTTTTTCCAATTTTACTTCCCCCATTTTCACTTTTCCCATTCCCTAATTTTATTATTATTATTATTAAACTTTATTAATTTTAGCTATTATTGACTCTATGCTATTATTGAATTCTGTTGTTAATGGTGGCACACTTGTTTTTTTTTAGTATGCCAGTGTTTGGTCTGTCTTAGTGTCTACAGTACTATTGCAGATCTCTTTTCTATTGTTAAGGATTGATTTTTATGATATGACAATATGCAGTTTGTTCATGACTCTGTTATTACTGCTTATTTCTGTTGTTAGTGACGGGATAGTTGTTGATCTTATTTGTTTTTTTCTGTGTGCCAATATGTGGCTTTTCTTTGTGTCACCACTATTACTGTGGTTTTCTCTAAATGTGGGGGAGCAAGGCTGGTGCTGGGGAGCAAGGCCCCAGAAGGATTAACACTCATAAGACCCTCAAATACCATAGGAAATTAACTTTAGTGAGATCCCACAGTAACATCAGAGATTTTCTATCCTAACTGATCTTCAACCCACAGTGCAAAAACCATAGCAATATGAGAAAGCAAGGCAACAATATGCATCCTATAACACCTTACACCCCAAAAGCTGATCTCTTGGACAATGAAGTAGAGGAAGTTACAGGCATAGAACTAAAAAATCAAATGGTCAGGATGGTTTTTTTTCTTTTTATTGAGTTTATTGGTACAATCTAGGTATACAGTACAGTTACATTCATCATTGGGATTCTGTACCTTTACATAATAGGTCTTCATTCTCATTTTTCCCCTTGTCTCTGTCCTCCCTTCACTCCCTCCTCCCCTCCCCATTTACAAACACTTTATTTCCATTTTTCAGTTTCTCATATTTTTTTCCTCTCCCTTATTACCTTTCCCCCACCCTTTCCACTTTCCCTACTCCTTTAGCCCTTTGCTTCCTATTTCACATAATTAATTGTCTCATTAGGATCCTGTGTACTATTATAGTTTTTCACATCAAAGAAACTATTCGGTATTTCAGTTAAAGAAATCTCTGTATGAACATTAAAAATAGGGAATCCTAAAATAAAACTAAAAAGGAAAGTAAAAGAGAAAAGGCACTGATGTAGGATTTAAATAATCCTTAATTCTGGAGATGAAAATGGTCCCTGAACATATTTAAATTGCTTCTTGCTCTTATAGTCTTATCTTATTCTTTTTTTTCATTATTTAGAGAATACTTTATTAGTTTCTGTAATCAAACCCATGTAGATATGACCTTACATATTTAGTATGATGTGTTACCCCTGTATACATGGAAAAAATAAAAAATAAAAATGAAAAAAAATTAACATTTTCAGACCAATATGGCTGTCCATCTCTGTACAGTGCCAACTCAACACAGTAAATTGGGATGACTTTTTGCAAAATTGGCAGCACTGTTAAAGTTTCCCAAAATTCAAATTTGATGAGGTATAAGAAGAAACATATAAGCAAATGCATAAAATGTTTAAATAGCTGAAAGATAATTTAAACAGACAAAGGATTTCACCAATAAAATTTTCAATGAGCTTATAGAAGAAACAAGTCATAATTGAGTTAAACAAGATAAGATGTGAATGACTACTTCAGTAAATAATTAGAAAGTATGAAAAGAAAGCAAACAGTGATGCATGGCATCAAAAATTCAGCAGAAAGAATGGATAGTATATTTGACCATCTTGTGGACCAAGTGTCAGAAATGGAAAAAAAGCTAGATTCATTGATACCTTAAAAATGACACTGAAAGTGTAAATGAGGACCAAACTGTATAATAGATGATGTGAAATAGAAAGATAAAGTGCAAAGGGGAAGAGGAAGTGGGGGTGGGGAAAAGGAAAGAAAAAAATATGAGAAAAGAAGGAAAAAGAAACAGGAACAAAGCTTTTGTAAATAGGGAGAGGTGGAGGTGAGTGGAAGGGAGGGAAAGGGAATGGGAAAAAACAAGAACTAAGATATGTACAGGCACAAATTTCCAGTGATGAATATGATGATAATGGACACCCAAAATGTGCCAATAAAGTGAATTTTTTAAAAATAACAGAAGTAACATAAAGAAACCTATGGGACATAATGAACACTGTTCTAAGGGAACTGTTATAACTGTGAATGCATACATAAAAAGCAATAGAACAACTTCAAATAAATAAGCTAGAGATATGTCTCAAGGTCCTAAGAAGACAAGAACAATCCATATCTGAAACTAATAGAAGGAAAGAAATTGTAAAAATCAGAGTGGAAATTAATGAAATTGTGAGTAAATACACATACAATCTATAAATAGAAGAATTGGTTCAGGGCTGGGGATTCAGCTTAGTGGTTCCACCACCTGCCTCAGAAACACAAGGTCCCAAGTTTGATTCCCAGAACAACAACAACAAAAAGAGTTGGTTCATTGAAAGGAAGGGAAGGGGA
Organism: Fukomys damarensis; assembly: GCF_012274545.1. Lineage (NCBI taxonomy): Eukaryota > Metazoa > Chordata > Mammalia > Rodentia > Bathyergidae > Fukomys > Fukomys damarensis. Next base: position 45,631,680 of record NW_022900949.1, on the reverse strand, counting down.
GGTGGGATGGGAAGGAAAAGGGAAAGTAAAAAGGATCATGTACCATTTACCCCACAATGAGTGAATTTACTAAGTATCACAGACAAAACTTGTTTTAAAAGGAGAAAAATTAAAAAAAATAGTAATGGCTGAGGGAGAATAGGGATATTAAGAAATTATTCATCCATCTGTAACTACATCACCTTTATAATTCCAGAGGAATTTGGGGATGCTGAAGCAACTCTAATTCAATTGTTTACTTCATACATTGTTTGCTTCAACTTCTCCATTGTCCTGTGAGAGCATGGCTTGATTTTTTTATTCTATTTAAAACAGGGAAGCTGAATTATTCCTAAGCTATATCTGTACACTTAAGGTTACACAGCTTGTTAGACAGAAGGGGAAAACAACACTGTAATGCAGGCCTTCAAATTTCAAAGCCAGTAAAATCATGCTTTGTTATTCGACCACTTTGAAACTTGTTGAATTTGGTACTCAACATATTTTGACCTGAAAATATTTTCCTGGTATTCATAATTTGTTTGGTACTCAACACACAAGCTGCAGTTTGTTAGTATTGACTGCCTGTGACTTTCTACCCTTGTTTGGCATTTGTTATTGGTACTTATCACACCTGCCCAAACCAATTAACGATGAGTATCAATGTACCACTGTATGCATCATGTTGGCTTGATTTAATACATATTGGTAAATGCCATTTGACAGCACTCTTTACATCTCCTTTGATGTATCAAGACGGACATATTTGTTAGAAAATTATTTTAGGAGAAAAACAATATGTGAAAATTGCAATGTTCCTGAAAGATCAAAGAAGAAGGAAGGGGGATACAGGCTGCATTTTCTCAGGTCTCCCTTTATAGTCTATCTTGGAGTAGCAGATAAGTTACAAATAATATATAAATGATTTACAAAGTGGGTTTACAATGGCTGCCTGCAGAGTCAGGGATGGAAGAATGCAAAATGGTCATCTGCACATTGGAGGGCTGAAGGACCCAGTTGAAAGTTGTAGGCCTGGAGCTCGCTGCAGATTCTGGTAAGAATCTGAAACAGAAAGCCAAAGGGTGTGCTTTTGGAGGCTGAAGAATTTCCTCTGGAAGCCTGAAGACTTGGAGACAAGGGCCCAAAGCTGATGATGAAAGAGGAGCTCCTCCAAAGAAGCAAGAAAAGAGGAGACTTCCTTATTCTTTCCTTTTTATTCCATCTAGACTACAAGTTCATTGTCGAGATCACCTGCCTGGGGGAGTGGGTCTCCCCTCCACAGTTTGTGGCTTATATGTCTATCATCCACAGACATATCCACAACTGTGTTCCACTCATCTGCTAGGTGTTTCCTAGTCTATTCAAGTTAACATCATAACTGTCACAAAAACTAAGAAAACACCAAAGTTGGGAGGGTCTGCAGGATATTATGATATTTTTTTCTTTAATTGAGTTTATTGGTACATTTTAGGTATACAGTACAGTTACATTCATTATTGGGATCTTGTAGCTTTGCATGACACGTCTTGGTTCTCATTTTTTCCCCTTGTCCCTGCCCTCCCTTCACCCACTCCTCTCCTCCCCATTTACAAACACTTTATTTCCATTTTTTCATTTTCTCATATTTTTTCCCTTATTACCTTTCCCCTACCCTTCTCACTTTCCCTACAACTTTAGCCCTTTTCTTCTCACAGTGTCAGTTATCTCATTAGGATATTATGTACTATTAGTTTATTCAACCCAGATAAACTATTTGGCATTTACACATGTGTGACTTATTTATTTCACTTAGGAGTATATCCTCAATATGTATCCATTTTTCTGTGAATGAGTTTAATATCTCATTCTTTTTTATCAGCTTTAATTGAGTTTATTGGTACATTTTAGGGATATAGTACAGTTACATTCATTGTTGGGAATTTGTACCTCTACATGACATGTCTTGGTTCTCATTTTTTCCCCTTCTCCCTGCCCTCCCTTCACCCCCTCCTCCCCACCCCATCTACAAACACTTTATTTCCATCTTTTCATTATCTTATCCCCCTCTTTTCATTATCTTACATTTTTTCTTTTCCCTTATTACTCTTCCCCTACCCATCCCACCTTCCCTACACCTTTAGCTCCTTTCTTCTCATTTCTAAATGTCAGTTATCTTATTAGGATCTTCTGTATTATTGCAGATTATTCAAACCCAGAGAGACTATTTGGTATTTACACATGTGTGCCTTATTTATTTCACTTAGCAGTATATCTTTACATCTCATTCTTTATGGCTGAGTAGTATTCCATTTTATAGAAAAACCACATACTCTTTATCCAATCTTCAACTGATGGGGAAATGGGCTGTTTCCAAGTTTAGGTATTACAAACTGTGCTGCTATAGACATGGATGTGCATATATCAATGTGATATGATTCTTTTAATTCTTTTGGAAAGACACCCAGAAGAGGGATGGCTGGGTCAAATGGAACCTCTAGTCCAAGCTCTTTGAGGTATCTCCATATTGATTTCCATAGTGGTTGCACCAGTCTGCACTCCCACCAACAATGGAGAAGGGTTCCTTGCTCCCCACAACTTTGCCAACATTTGTTATTGGTTGATTTCTTGATAGCAGCCATTCTTTGTGGGGTGAGGTGGAATCTCAGTGTTGTTTTCATCTGCATCTCTTGAATGACAAGTGATGCAGAACATTTTTTCATATATTTACTTGATGCTTTTACTTCTTTGTCTGAGAAATGTCTATTCATTTCAGATGTCCATTTTTGAATAGGGTCTTTATATTTGGGAGGGTGATTGTTTTGAGTTCTTTATATATTCCAGATAATAGTCCCTTGTCTGAAGAACAGTTGGTAAATTTTTTATGCCACATTGTAGGTTGTCTCTTAGTTCTGTTGATGGTTTCTTTTGAAGTGCAGAAGCTTTTTAATAAGATGAGATCCCAGTTGTTGATTCTTTCTGCTATTTCACATGCTACTGAGGATTTGTTCATAAAGTCTTTTCCTATGCCAATGCCTTCAAGAGTTCTGCTTAACTTATCTTCCAGCAAGTTTAGTGTTTCTGTTTTAATATTTAGATCTTTAACCCACTTTGATATTAATTTAGTGCATGGTGAAAGATAAAGGTCTAGTTTTAATCTTTGGCAGATTGAGATCCGGTTTTTCCAACACCATTTATTAAAGAGGCTATCTTTCCTTCAGTGAGAATGATTGCCTACTTTGTCAAGGAGGAGATAGCTGAGTATGTCTGGTGCTGTTTCTGCATCTTCTATTCTTTGATTCTTGGGTCTGTTCCTTTGCCAGTACCATGCTGTTTTTATCACAGTGGCTTTGTAGTATAGTTTCAAATTGAGAATTGTTATACCTGCTGCCATGTGTCTGTTGCCTAGGATGGCTTTTGCTATTTTCGGTCTCCTATGGTTCCAAATGAATTTTTGTATTCTTTTTTCTAGTTCTGTGAAATATAGTGTTGGAATTTCAATTGACATTGCATTGAATCAGTAAAGCAGTTTTGGTAGTATGGCCATTTTCACTATGTTGATCCTTCCTACCCAGGAGTAGGGGATATCTTTCCATTTTCTTATATCCTCTTCCATCTCTTTTTTCAGAGTGCTGTAGTTTTCAGTGTAGAGGTCTTTTGCCTCTTTTGTTAGATTGATTCCTAGATATTCATTTTTTTGATGCTACCATACAAGGAATTGTTTCCCCGATTTCTCTCTCAGTGAGTCTGTTATTTGTGTACAAGAAGGCTATTGATTTCTGGGTGTTGATCTTGTACCCAGCTACTCTGATAAAAGTGTCAAATAAGTCTAGAAGTCTTTTGGTAGAGTTTTTTGGGTCTTCAATGTAGAGTATCATATCATCAGCAAATAATGACAGTTTAATTTCTTCCTTTCCTATCTTTATTGCTTTAATTTCTTTCTCTTGTCTAATTGCTAGGGATAATGTTTCCAGAACTATGTCAAAGAGGAGTGGTGATAGTCGGCATCCTTGTCTTGTTCCTGATTTTAACATGAAGGTTTTCAGTTTTTGGCCATTTAATATGATGTTGCCTGTTGGTTTTTCATAGATAGCCTTTATTAATTTGAGATATAGATAATCTATTCCAATTTTTTTCAGGGTTTTTAATCATGAATGGGTGTTGAATTTTGTCAAATACTTTTGCAGCATCTATCAAGAGGATCATATGGTTTTCGTCCTTGACTCTGTTAATATAGAGTATTACATTTATTGATTTACTTATGTTGAAACATCCTTGCATCCCTGGAATAAATCCAACTTGATCAGGATGTATGATCTTCTTGATGATCCTCTGTATTCTGTTTGCTAGTACCTTATTAAGGATTTTTGCATCTATATTCATTAAGGAGATTGGCCTGTAGTTCTCTTTTTTAGTTGCATCTTTCCCTGGTTTGGGAATCAAAGTGATACTTGCTTCCAGGAATGAATTTAGAATTTTTTGCACCCTTTCAATTTTATTGAAAAGTTTGAAGAGTAATGGTAGTAGTTTTTCTCTAAATGTCTTGTAAGATTCAGCAGTGAATCCATCAGGAACTGGGCTTTTCTTTGTTGGTAAATTTTTATTTACATTTTCAATTTCACTGATTGTAATTGGGGTGTTCAAAATGTTTTTATCTTCTTTGTTCAACTTCAATAATTCATAAGTATCTAGAAATCTGTCCATTTCTTCTGTGTTTTCCATTTTATTGGAGTACAGCTTCTCAAAGTAGGTATTGACTATCCTCTGGATTTCTGTTGGATCTGTTGTTACTTCACCTTTTTCATTCCTGATTGCATGGATCTGAGCCTTTTTTTTTCCTTTTTTTGATAAGGTTAGCTAAAGGTTTATCAATTTTATTTATTCTTTTAAAAAACCAACTCTTTGATTCATTTATTTTTTGTATCATTTTCTTAGCTTCCATTGCATTGATTACTGCTCTAATCTTTATAATTTCCTCTCTTGTTTGAGCTTTGGGTTTTTCTTGCTCTTGTTTTTCTAGGAGTCTAAGATTCATCATTAGATTGTTTATTTGAGTTCGCTCTGTTTCCTAGAGTGGGCATTCAGTGCTAGGAATTTTCCACGTAAAACTGCTTTCATTGTGTTCCATAGAATCCTGTACGTTGTATTGGCATTTTCATTTATTTGTAAAAACTGTCTGATTTCTTCTTTAATTTACTCTGTGATCCATTGATTGTTCAGGAGAGTGTTGTTCAATTTCCATGTTTTTGTGAAGTTTCTTCGTTTCTTGTGCTATTGATCTCCAGCTTGATTGTACTATGATCTGATAATATGCAGGGAATAACTTTGATTATTTTGCATTTATTCAAACCTGTTCTGTGAGCTAGTATGTGATTTATCTTGGAGAATGACCCATGCAGCCAAAAAGGATGTATATTCTGATTTTGTGGGGTGGAACACTCTATACATGTCTATTAAGTCCATGCATTGAAAAGCTTGTTTCAGTCCCAGTATTTCATTGCAATTTTTTGCATAGATGATCTGTCTATTTTTGAAAGTGGGGTATTTAGATCCCCCACTACAATTGTATTAGTGCTTATTTGATTTTTCATGTTTCTTAATATTTCTTTTATATAGTTGGGGGAATTAATATTTGGTGAATATATGTTTATGATTGTCATCTCTTCCTCTTGAACTGTTCCCTTTACAAGGATGTAGTGTCCTTCTTTGTCTCTCTTAATCAGTTTTGGTTTGAAATATACTTTGTCTGCAAAGAAGATTGCAAACCCTGCTTTTTTCTGGGCTCCTGTCACATGGAGAATTGTTTTACATCCTTTCAGTTTGAGTCTATGGGCTTCTTTTTGCACTAGATGTGTTTCTTGTATACAACATATTGTTGGATTTTGCTTCTTAATCCATTCTGCCAGTCTGTTTCTCTTGATTGGTGAATTGAGGCCATTGACATTGATGGTTATATTTGATATGTACTGACTTATTATTGTCTTGTTATTGTCCTTTTGTTGACTGTTTTTACTCCATCCCTCTCCTTTTAGTTTCTTGCCTTGCCTATTTAATTTGGTCTGTTGGGCTTCATGGTGTTGTGACCTTCACTGTCTTTTTCTAGGATATCGTTTGGAATTCCTTGTAGTGCTGGTTTGGTATTCATGAAGTTTCTCAGGTATTCTTTGTCATGGAAGTATCTTATTTCCCCATCCATTTTGAAAGAGAGTTTTGCAGGATACATCAGTCTAGGTTAAAGATCTTCTTGATTTGTGGGTGTGTGATGAAAAGTCTGCTGTGATTCTGATGGGCTTCCCTTTGCATGTGATTTTTTTTTTCTTATTGCTCATAGTATTTTGTTCTTCTGTTGGGTTTCTGGGATCTTGATTATTATATGTCTAGGTGTAGTTTTTTTTAATTTTATTGAGTTTATTGGTACATTTTAGGGATACAGTACAGTTACATTCATTGTTGGGATCATGTACCTCTACATGGCAAGTCTTGATTCTCATTTTTTCCCCTTACCTCTGCCCTCCCCTCCCCCCCTCCTCCCCTCCCCATCTACAAACACTTTATTTTCATCTTTTCATTCTCTCACATTTTTTTCTTTTCCCTTTTTGTTCTTCCCCTACCTATCACACCTTCCCTGCACCTTTAGCTCCTTTCTTCCCATTTCTAAATGGCTAATATAATCTTATTAGAATCTTATGCATTGTTGCAGATTATGCCTCAGTTATCTGTATGTCTAATTCTTCCCTTCTGTTAGGGAAGGTTTCTCTCATTAATTCTGTGAACAGCTTTTTAAAGTCATTTGTATTTTCTCTTGCTACCTCATGGATTCCTATCAGTCTTATGTTATTTTTCTTTGTGTCGTCTAGGAGTTGTTGGATTGATTTCTCATGATCCTTTACTGTTTTTAAGAGACCTCTCTTTTCACATTCACTGACTGCAATCCTATCTTCTATATCTCAGATTCTATCTTTGCATTCTTGTATTCTGTTGTGTACACTTTCAATAGAGTTTTTAATCTCCTGGATATCTGTTTGAATCTGTTTTATGGATTTCATTTCTTTCCTATGTTGGCCATTCATTGTTTTTCCATTTCTTTCTTATCCTGGGCCTTTATACCTTCTATCATGGTCCTGAGCTCATCTATTTTTTTTCCAGTTTCTATTCTAGAGTCTCCAATTATGACCTCCATTTTGTTCACCATCTCTATGGTTATCTGGGAAATTATTTCTGTTTTGAATTTTTCTAGAGCCTGATTGATATGTTTGGTTACTTCCTGTGCTATGGGTTCAGGGTGTCCTGCTGGTTCACTATCAGATTTTTCATCCTCATTTGCCCTACTTTTTGCCATTGGTGAACTGGAAGTCTGTCTTTGTGTCTTGCTTAAGTGTTTTCTCATTTTAATTTTTGTTGTTGGGTTGTCCTTGGTTTAATTTCTGGGTTATTACTTAAATCTTCTTGATGTGCTTTAGCTTTTGAGTCTCTAATGACTCATAGACATTCTCATTTTCATAATATCAGAGAAAACAACTCATTAAATCAATCAGAATCCTTTATCCCAATTGATACATTCAGCATCCCAGTAGGATCAAGCATAGCTTCCAAACTGACCACTTGTGGTAGTCATTATTCTATCACCTTTAAACCATGTGAATTAAATTAAAATCAAGAAGCACCCCAAAATATGCTTGCAGTGAATACAGTTTTCAATATAGCGTCTTTATCATTTAGGATGGGGGCTTAGACAGTGTTAGGATGAGAGGAGTAGATAAGTAAAAGAATTGGAGAAGGTTTCAAGTGAAGCCAGAGGACATAGAATGACCATACAATCTTTACGAAGCTATTAAATTCAAAAGGGATATACAGAGTACAAGGATAAAGACAAGAATATATTCCCCTAACAGTAATAGGGGCTCACTTTCCCTTGAAACTATTGACCCATGTGTGAGTTAAAATGACAGAACAATACATCATAAAGAAAAAAGAAAAAATGATAAAAGAAGAAGTCTGAATTAGGGCAGGAGCAATAACAGAAAGAGAGATGAGGGACAATAGAGTGGAGGAAGAGACTGAGTTGGAGAAAGAGGACAGAAAAAAGAAAGAATTTGCAGAGTGGAATGAGGAAAAGAAAGAAAAAATGAATTTGAAGGGCTTCTTTCAGACTATATCTCTGCTGTCATACAATACCACATGCACAGCCATCTGCAGTACCAAGTCCCTTGATCTCAGCTAGCCAATGGCAGATCCCCACGACTCAGACTGACCTCAGGCCACAAGGCCCAGATTGAGTTCCCTGACTTGCAGGGTTGAACTCTACACAGTTTTATTACAGGTTTCCCCCACCCTTTGTTTAATGATGTTGAAAGTTGGGAGCTCAGAAAAATACCCTTTATGATCACCTATGCCTCTGCAGAGTGGGTCCAAGAACTGGCCCAATGCGGAGGTCTGAGACCAGGGTGAGGGTTGTTTCAGGGATGCCTGTGCAGCTACCTTCCTTGGTGGAGCTGGTGGCAGACCAGGCAGGGGAGGGCGTGGTTACCTGGTCCTGCTGAATGGGCCCAAGCAGGCCAGCGGGAGAGCAAATCTCAAAGCAGCCTTTCAAATCTCGCCTTTCTCAATGGAGTTGGTGGCGCACAGGCAGGGGAGGGTGGGGCTACCCAGTCCCACCGCATGGGCCCAAGCAGGCCCATGGGAGAACACATCTCAGAGCAGCCTTCCAAATCTCCAGGATATTAAGATTTAGAGTCATGTATACTAATGATGGGATCACACTATTTTGTTTCACATTTTAGGGGTCAAACTGATCTAAAAATCAGAGTATGAAACCTCCTTCTTCTCTCCACTTTATTCAATTTCTTTGATTGGGCATAAACTTTAATAATCTTCCCTTATTTAATAATCACAATGGCTTATTCATTCATTTATTCATATCTCCTCCCCCTCTATCTTCTTCGTACAAAGGAGTTCCAACCCAGATCTCAGATCCCATTGCAAGCTACTACCCACTGACATTGAGCCATGGTGACTTACATAGCCATGAGGCTTTCTTTGCTCTTATTTCACTAGTGGTTATCTGTCCATGTTTCATCATTAATTGGAATTGATTCTGAATTCTGATGTAATTTTTTGCAGCTTATCATTGGTAATATTTTATTTTACTTTGTTTTTCTGCTCTGGAAAGACTTGTGAATTATTCACTGACCCTGTGAGAGGTTTTTCTTTAATAGCTAAATGTGTCCAACAGTATAAGGTAATAGTATTGCAAAATATATGTGGAGAAGGAGAATCAAAATGTACCAGGGCCAGCTGAGACTTCAGGAGGAAGACACAGAAAAATAAGAAAGCATTGGTGTAAGGCTAAAATAGGTTAAGAATGGGGGCTATCTGATTTCAAAAAGTCTTAATATGAATTTGTTCATCAAATTCTGTTACAAATTGGAGGAGCCACTTCTGGACCCACACACAAAAGAAGCATGATTTCATGTAGCAGGCAGTATGAGATTTATAATGAGAAATAGTAGAATGGTGAGAAATAGTAGAATGGATACTATTTCTCTGCAATGAATTAGAGATATCTATGGGTGAAAGCACCATTCAAAGTTATTGGGGTAAAGGAGGGGGTTTTGAGCTGAATCCTTAATCCCACATGGCTGACATCATTGAAAATCCTCATGATTGAGAACACATTTCTTTGGGCTCACTCAAAAAATCTGAAATCTTTATGGATAAATCATGTTTATGAATTTGTACTCTGTTGTTGTTAATAATCTTACTATTTTGTAGAAATAGGCTGATCCTAACAGATTTTAAAAATTGAATTTTTCATCAGGGCTCTCAGATGTCAAATTCTCTCAACTTTTTAATGATGGAAATAACTAAAATGAGATAACACCTTGGTTTTGCAAAGTTTTTGGTTAGTTTCTTGAAGTCAGAATTTTGTGGACATTAGTCAATGACTTCTGCCATTTAACTTTGGTATGGGGATTCAGAAACTAGCCTCTATTTTCTGTCACATGCCTGCTTTTTTTTCTCCTAAAAACCTGAGGATTTGTCTCTTAGTCCCACAGTTAAATAATTAAATATGATTTTAATAACTATCTCACAATTGTTATTCTTTTCCTGGAACATTATTTGTCCATTCACTTGAACTTTATTTACAGTTTTGATTTTTCACACCAGAGAAACTATTCAGTATTTACACATGTGTGTCCTATTTATTTCACTTAAGAGTATGATCTCTACTTGTTGCTCTCAGCCTGAGGATGTCCAAGGGGAGTGGCAGGAGCCCTCCTATCCCTTGGAGTTCCTGTGGCAATGGCACAGGAGCTGAGTTTCTTCAATCTCCTCACAGTGCTGACTGTGCACACTTGGGGGCTATAATGGTAGTGCTTAGATATATTGATTTATTTTCTTTGCCCAGCACTGATTCTGTTAAGCGTCAGATCCTTCTTCACTATGCTGGCTCAGATGCCATTTTTAAAAGTTTATTTCATAATATTAGTTGTAGCATGGTTCTTTTAACTTTTTAAATAAAGTTCTATTATTATCATTATTATTATTATTATTATTTCAGGTGGTGCAAGATGCTAGAACCTGCCTTGCTCTATTTAACTGTCAGAACATTTCTACTGTTGTAAATTATTGTTTTTATTAATTTTAGAGGCAGTTGTATCTCCAGATTGTAGCAGTAGGGATAATTTGTTGACACCTGGCATCAGTTTCAGGTTGAGAAAAGGTAAGAATTAGTGTTTTGATATAGTGCCCCATGGGATGGCTTAGATGCTAAGGAATGCTCTTACTAAAAGTTCTTCCATAAAAAAAAATTCTGCCTCTGTGAAATAGCCACATGAAATAGTAAAAAATGCCTCAATGTCAAAAAATGTTGTGGAAAAAGCAAGAACTTTCCCTCCCTTCTTTCAAATAGGATCAGATTAAATCCAGCCTCTACTACACATATATGTGTGATTTTTGGCCAAGTTCTCTAACCTCTTTAAACTTCAAATTCTTCATCTTTAAATGCTAATATATCCCTTCCTATATAGACTTACTGGGGAAGATTAAATGAGATGACATATTCAACTGAGGCCATGATGTTTTATTTCAAATGATTTGCAGTAGGCAAAAAATGGCTCTGCTGGCTTCCACAAATCTATGAAAAAAATGGAAAGCCAAACAGGCGACTGGATTTAGGGAGGCACTGCAGAGAACAGGAGCATGGCTGGATTAGAATATGATGTTTTGTATGTCTGCCCATTGAGACATGCACCTGAGTGATCTCTGGCCATGATGATCTCTGCTGAGTGACAGGAAGAGTTTGAAAAGCATGCAAAGAGGAGGATAAACTTCCATGATGTGCAGCCTGTAGCTGTGGGATGACTCAAAACAAGTTACAGTAGAAACATCGTGTCCTTCTTGGGAGATTACATAACTGAATCAGGTGTGGAGAAAAATGCTTTTGTTCTGTGTAGTTATTAACGCCTTTTCCATAGGACCAGATTGGGAAAACCACTATGTTCAGGTAACAACAAGCCTTGGCAAATGGAAGCATTCACTAACAGAATGCTAAAATCAGGAAGTGGGCACTGCCTGCTTACATTTCTGATTAACCAGTGGTTCATTACATATCCTCTTTTGTTTGCAAACTTGATTTTATACAGATTGTCTGCTTCTTGCTTCCATAAATATACAACTCTGAACATATTATTTTATAACGATTTTGTTCTTACTTTACTTTGAACATTCTCAGCAAGGAGATTGTTAATGGTGCCAAGTGGAGGGAACTGAATTGGGTTTGGAACACACCCTTAGAAATATTGTATCTTCCTTATATAATGAGTTCAATTGTGTCCCCTCAAAATTCACATACTGAAATCCTATCTGCTAGTACCCCATATGGGGCTGTATTTGGAGATCAGATCTTGAAAGAAATAAATTAAAATGAAGTAGTTAAAATCACCCCCATGTTATTGCTCTCTTTATTGGAAGAAAGTTGGACTCAGACATACACATACAGAATGAAGATGATACCAGAAACACAAGACGTCACCTATCAGCCAAGGAGAGTTCAGTGCCCAGCCCTGCAAAAACAAAACACAACAAAGTAAATAAAAGGAATATTAAAAAATTCCCTTTCAGTTCATCTAGCAGTGATACAATGCTTAATTTGGGTTTCCCCAAAAGTTGACCTCAAGACAGGGATTATGGTTAAGCATTTTATTTGAGAAGTGAGCCTAGGGTGCATAAGTGAGGGAACTGGGCAATAGATGAGGAAAGTCAGAAAGCCAAAAATATTTATTAATGAGTGAGCTACCAATGTGAACAACTGGGCTCAGACTGAGGAGGATCCAGGTGACTAATAGAGCATGCCTTAGAATTGTCCCATGAAAGGGCAAGGAAGTTGGGATATTCACCCACTGGTTTCCATCCTTTTTTGGTTGAGATCTTTCTCAGGAGCATGAATGCTGGCAGACACAAATGCAAGCACATAGCCTACAGGTGTTTTGAGGATGGAAAGAGGAAGCATGATGAGGCATGGGTATAGAAGATAGTAATAGAATTTTCTATGGTTAAAATAAAACCCCAGGGGAAAATACTATGCATTTGGATTGTTGAGATATTTTTAATTTATACTAAGTGACCTCCAGTATATTTATGCTTCATAAATATGTTTGAAGTAACCCAGATCTTCCATCCTCACTTCCTGAATTTAGGCCATCATGATCTTTCACTTAGATCACCATTCCTGCAGGAAAAAGGCCAGCCAGGGATGATTCATCTCACAGGGTTCAGCCATCTAAGCATTCAGACACCTCCGCAGCCACAAGTCAAAGAGGCCTGGCTACTGCTCAAGCTGAAGCTGATGGCAGACCTTAGCTTCATTTATGTGGTGCTGGTTTTACAGGCTTGCAAAAGTACATATGAACAATAAGCATATGAAAATATTCTCAACATCTTTAGACCTTAGGGATATGTAAATCAAAAATTCCATTACATGAGTCAGAATGACTATCTTCAGAAATACAAAACATAATAATAAATGTTGCAGAAATCCAGGTGTGGGGTAAGGGAAGGAACACTTCTGCAATGCTGGTGGGGATGTAAATCAGGATTGCCACTATGGAAATCAATATGGAGGTTTCTCAAAAAACTAAACATAGATATACCATTTGATGTAGCTATAGCATTCCTTGTCATATGTGAAGGAATTAAAATCAGCAAACTGTAGGGATACCTGCACACCTATGTTTATTGTGGGAAAATTTACAATAGCCAAGATACGGAACCAGCGTAGGTGACCATCAACAGATGAATGGACAAAGAAAATATGATTTACATTTATCATATGTATAATATATGATCTATATATAATGGAGAATTATTCTTACATAAAAAGAATGAAATTTCATCATCTGCAGAGAAATGGAGGATCAGCAGATTATTTAGAGAAAAATAAACCAGACCCCAAAGACAAATACTGTGTGTTTTCCCTAATATGTGAAATCTAAAAAAGATGACAAGACAATAAAAGGCAAACAATTACTAGACAAGAGAAAGTGAAGAAGGGAAAAGGGGAGGGGTGAAAGGGCAGGTAATAGAAGACATGAATACAATAAAAAATATACATTGAAATCCCCTATAAATATGAAATTGGAAGGGCGTGGGTTATGGGAACTGATGAGGGGGAGGATGATTAAGGTATGCTGTATGCATATACAAATTTTCCAGAGTGAAGTCCATTAATCTGGGATTATATAACCAATATAGGGAGAAAAACAAGAGAAAGCCAATTGTCATCATCAGTCGATTGCACCAAGAAGAATATGTTTGATTTAGATTATATTATTGAGATTAAAAAATAGATTTCCCCCTACCTGGCTCACTCTCTCCATTAAATAGATAATTATTTACAGATATGCACATATGCACACAATACAAAGTAAAGGGAAGTGACTTTGGAATTTATGCTATTTTAGTAGCTATGGCATTTGCTTGCATTAGAGTTTTTTCTTGTTTCCATTTTTGGGGCAACAATTGTAGTGAAAGTAGTAGAGATTTTAGGTTTCTATAGTTCTTGAATTGAATCTTGGCTATCCTGACTTCTAGTGTATAGTCTTGGGGAATGTATTGCCTCTCCTTTTGCCTCCAACTAGCTGGGTGAAATTATGCCAGACTTACTTAATATGTTCAGTTCAGAACTGAAAGAGCATCACTTATGCTGTATTCTGTTGACCAAAGCAAGTCACGAGGCCAGTCCAGATCTAAGAGGGTGGAAAAACAGACTTCTCTACTAGATAGGAAGAGCTGCAGAGACACATTACAAGGGGCATGGATATGGGAATGTGGGTGCAGGGGGAAGGGGAGGATTGTGATCATTTTTTGAATCTTCTACACTGTCACCCCAATGTTGTTGGAGGAATTTGATAAAAATGTACCTTAAGGTGACTAGGATGGTGCCCGGTACATGGATGCCCAACAGCAATCAGTTTCTCTTCCTTTAAATGCTAACAGCAAGACTAGATATAATGGAGCTCACCCACACTGCACATTGCAGGAGGACGAGGAGGAGGTTACAGACACAGAACAGATAAACTTTTTAATACATGCCTCAGCATTACTTATACTTTTTTCAATAGGCAAATGTTTTTTAAAAAGATTTTTTCAAAAGAACAAAATTATAGGCCTTGTTTTTAGAAAAAATAGGCAATGTGGCCTCTTTCTGTTGCTCTTCTTTTTCTCCAAGAATACTCACGGAATGATAGGACTTCACCTTCTCTTCTCTAGAGGAACAATGTGTTATTTTGGTCTGCCTTTGATCACTGGTGATTCACTTTAAAGGCAGTACCGCTGGAAAAGTGAAGAAAGAGTTGCAATCAGAAAAATGACTATGTAAAAATGGCTTCTTCTGTCCTTTGGTCCTTGTTTCCTGGGAGTTATTTGAGTCACTTCTGAATTCCTTTGCCTGTTGAGATCCATCCAGGCTGAGAAGGGTAGGCTGGGTCCTGTTGCTCTGGCAGTTCTCACAGATACTTTCTGCGTTCTTTCAGCGGCTAACTGGAGAGTGAGTTCCTGGGTAATTTGACAAAAAGGCATTTGATTTAGAAACACCAAGCAGATAAAGTAAGGTGTTTACTGAAAAGTAGGCAAAAATAGTGCATAAAATTAAATTACAATCCTGGTAACTTCACAAAGTGTATCAAAAACCTGAAATTTTATGCAGAGCTTTCGACTCAACTAACCAAATTATATCCAAAGAAAACAAGAAAAAAGTTGCAACTAAAAAAAACCTTAACTTGTGATCATTTTAGGTTCATGGGAAAGTTTCAAAGATAATACAGATCCCATATACTTCTGACCCATGCTCCACTATGTTAATAGATTATATAACCATGGGCCTATTGTTAAAGTTAGGAAACCAATATCGTTGTATTACCAAGAAGCAAAATCTGGATTATATTTGAGCATCACCGATTTTTCCATGAAAATTCTCTTTTTGTTTTGGGATCCAATCCAGGGCATCACATTGCATTTAATTATCCTGTCTCCTTGGTATCCTCTGCTCTGTGACAAATTCTCAGTCTTTTTGTGTTTTTAATGATGTGGATAGTTTTAAGGAATGCTCATGAGGTAATGCATCTCAATTTGGGTGTGCTTCATGTTTAGGCTTGGGCAATGGGTCTGTGAGATAAATGCCACAGAGGTCCCCTTCTTGACATTCTTGTCACATCACATTGGTGGTACATGATGTAAAAGCCTGGTCACAGAAGCACTGTGTACAGTAGTGAGAAACTGGAAACAGATACTCAAAAACAGAATTAGTTTAGCATGTAATTTGTTATATCTGTATATTGGAATATTTTATAGCCATTATAAATTATATTGTTGATTAATATTTATAGATGTAAGACACAGATTGCAAAGCAATAGTAATTACAAATGATATATAATAAGATTTCACTTAATAATTTAAAATATCTTTTTATATATGTGGCCTAAGAACTCTGTATAGTGCCATACCTCAGTCTTATCAAGGAGACACTTTCATCCTGGAGCCTGTCCTTGGCTGCCCCATGTCCTGGCCCATCATGGTTTATCAGTGTAACCCCCCTCCTGTGTTAGTGTCCACTGCCATACAGAGGTTGACCATATGACCCTGCCTGGGGCACCCTGATCACAGCAGAAAAAGGCCTCTGATTAGGAGGACTACATGTTTTTCAAAGGCATGTTCTATGCAATGGGGTTAGTGAAGCCTCCTAAATTCATTATAAGGAATAAACAAGGTAGCATATAACCAAACAACACATATGAAGGTGCTTGTCCTAAAAGGTCAATATAGATGTTACCAAACCAGCAGTCATCAAGAAAACACGGGAAACAGAAAGAGCAGGTCATACAGGGAAGATCTCCTGAGGCAAATCCTATTCTTCCATTAAACCTCTTTCTGCACATATGGACTCACACTGCTAGAAATAACCTTCTGCATGTTGGTTACCTGGGATCACAGGCCACAAGACTTCCTTTCTACTGATGTCAGTGGAAATTGATCCTCTCTCAGGTTTATGGATGGAAATCAATTCTCAACCAGGAGTCCCTGAAAATTATCCCTGGGGTTCATTATCTATGCCATGGATGCTAATATGTACTGGATGATAATACCTTGAAAAATGACAAAAATATTTTGTCAGTCCCATTAGCTAGGTGGTGTTTGGCCCAGATTAGATGCTCAAAATGTGCTCAGTTAATGAAATTAATAAGACCAGTCTTCCATAATATTGAAACCTCCCACACCCTTTTCATCCTGCCTTCCTTTTTTCTCTTTCAGGAGTTCTGTGTGCCATAACTACCTCATCCTCTTTTGCCCAAACTACTCAAACTGACCACTAAGGACTTTTCCCATCTCTTTTACCCTGAGTGCTCTTCATTCCCACTGTCAACTTTCATTTTATTAAATTATCAACTCAAATGCTCTCTCCTTAGAAAAGGTTTTCCGTCCATTCTCTGAAGAGGCATTTTCCAGTTACTCCCTCTCATCACCTTTTTAATTTCTTCACTGGAATTACTATGATCTATAGATATTCTTTTTCTTTCTTTCTTTTCACTTATTGTCCCCCCCTCCATGATCCCAATTTCTTTGTTTATTTTCTGACTCTTTGAATTAACAGATAACTCCATGGAGGGGGAGACCTTATCTGTCTCGTCCATTACTGTATCCTTAACACCAGAGCAGTGTTCAATAAACGTCTATAAATGAATTCTATAAAGAGAAAACTTGCTCATTTCCCTGACCCTACTTTCCCTCTCCAACGCTTCCTCAGTTTAACACTAACATCATATCATCATAATGCTTACTTAAAACTCTTTGATGCCTTCCCATAGCCTTCAGTTCTTATATTTCAAATGCTTATATTTTAAAGGACAAATCTCAAAACACATTTTCTTGGATTTCTCCTGTCTCATAAGTGCTTTTATCTTACCAGTAAGGATGTTTTTAAAATGACAAAATCTAATGAGAAATGAGTGACAAGAATGCAGTGACTAATATTTATGTGAAAATATGAAAAAGAGAATCTCCAAAATTAATTTATTTCTATTAAAAACTATATTTTTCCTCCATTCACCATGGATTAAAGAAAGTTCTGGATCCTTGCTCCGTACTTTGGCATATGAACCTCATGGAATAAAATAAAAACTCCTTAAATAAGTCTTCAGAGGCCCCTTGTACTTGTGTCCCAGATTGCCTGATTGTCTGAGTCCTGGCTCCTTTTCCTCCTGTCTTTTAGGCTCCAGATATAATAATTCAATTACTTGAGGTTCCTTGATTATGCCAGACCTTGTCTTGGAGCCTTTGCTTATGTTGTTTTCTTGGCTGCAAAGCTTTCTGCCCTAGCCTGCCTGCTTAATATTTAAGGTAAATCTTGCATTATCTGTTCTCCAAGGTTTACTTGACTCTCTGGATACGTGTAGGTCTTCTTCCTCTTCATTTTAATTGGCTCATGAACATACCCACTCTCTTCAATAGCCATGTTGGATTAAAAACACCGTGGAATGTGTGGGGTGTTAGATACTGCTATGTCTGTATGTGTCTTCCCCAAATTCATGTTGAAACTTAATTTCCAATGTAATAGTAGTAAAAGGTAGGACATTTGGGAGGTGATTAAGACTCGAGGGTTCTTTCTTCATGAATGTAATTAAGACCTTTATTCAAGAGGCTTCACAGATAACTCAATCCTTTTTGCCACCGTGGAATGTGTGGGGTGTTAGATACTGCTATGTCTGTATGTGTCTTCCCCAAATTCATGTTGAAACTTAATTTCCAATGTAATAGTAGTAAAAGGTAGGACATTTGGGAGGTGATTAAGACTCGAGGGTTCTTTCTTCATGAATGTAATTAAGACCTTTATTCAAGAGGCTTCACAGATAACTCAATCCTTTTTGCCTTTCCTTTTCTTCCAAAGTGAGGGCATAGTGGTCATCCTCTTCTGAGGATACAGCAACACGATGCTGCCTTGGGAGAAGATAAAAGAGGACCTCACTAGACCCTAGACACTAGACCTGATGATGTCTTGAACACCCACTTACAAACCTCCAGAACTTCAAGGAATAAATTTTTCTATTGTTTATAAAATGGGGTATTTTATAGTCCTAGAAATAGTAATCAGGGAAAGGAATAGAAAAGAAGTGTAGATTGTCTAGATTTTTCTCTGCCATCTCAGGTAGCTGAGGAAATGAAATTGGATGAAGAAGCTTTCAGCATGGCCTCTTGCTTTATGACTTATGGAGGACCCTCATCTCTTCTTCATGGTGATAGAATAGTATGCTTGAGCAAGGCAGTAGAGGCTGTAGGTTTAGGAGAAAGTGCGGTGTAAGCCTGCACTTGTACTGAAGTGGTATAATGAGAACTTGAGACCTGGTTGACCAGTGAAGGACACCAGATGGGAATCTGGACTGAAGCCCAACTACTGTTAAGATGTATACAGATGTCTGGAATATCCTTTTACTGTAATGAGAACCTTTAATATTAGAAATAGGTAGCTGGAAAAATGGAAATAGTGCTTGTAAATGGGGAGGGGAGGAGGATGTGAAGGGAGGGCAGGGACAAGGGGAAAACATGAGAACCAAGACCACCTGTCATGTAAAGGTACAAGATCCCAATAATGAATGTAACTGTACCGTATACGTAAAATGTACCAATAAACTCAATAAAAGAAAAAAAAAAAGAAATAGGTAGCTGGACAGTATTGAACATTTGTAGGACTGAGGGTGCAGTGGTTTTGAAATATATCTGCTAATTTTTATATTTGATTCAACAAGGATTGGGTGCTAAATGTATTTATAAAATATATTTCTTGCTTTCCTGATAAATAATGCAAAATACTCTTTAACTTCTCTGTAACAATTCAGGTCACCATAAGCATCACTTACTTAGACTCTGTTCTGTGTTTTCCACAGTGCTAATTCTGCTTTTTGCAGAATGTGAGCTTAAGTTCTGCAATGGTATTGTTTTCTTTTCAGTTTCTTTCAAAATTATATATGTCTTCTTTCCATGACTTTCACTATTTTTAATTATCTCATTATTTAGGATGAGGTTGTAAAGAATTTAGGTGACTTACTTTTTCCTGTGAATTTCACAAGAGGAAGCCATTTAATAATTTCACTTCAAGTTTAAAACTATTTCTCCAACTTTCACATTTTGAGTTTTTCAACTTGTCATCTTCTCCTATTCTAGACTCCAGTAAGGATGTCACTTGTTCAGTTTGACAGCACATGTAGACTACTCTTATCCAGTCCCCTTGTCTCTTGGAAATAAACAACTTCCAGGGTCTCCAAAGGTGCCACACAAAATCTAGATTTTACAATGATTCAGAATGTTCCCACGCTCATAAACATGAAAATAAACATCAGTCTTTTCTAGGGTAGAAAAAGTCAAACCTGAGGGGGGAAAATGATGCAGAGAATGGACTAATAGCCTCAAAAAAGGCAAATAGGAACCAAAATCTGATAACACTCATCAGACGAATTTCATTATGTAGTTGTGGCAAGGCCAAGCAGGTCTCAATTTGAAACTCATTTTTACAATTAACCAGCCATGTAGATTTTGCTAAGACAATTTTCCCAAGTCTCAGTTTGTTATCTGCAAAAAGGAGAGCTATGAATCCTACCTTATTGGATTTCCCCAAGGGTTAAATATGAAAACATTTTCAAGCCATTCAGTTAGGTTTCTGGCTCATAGAACAGACTTATATGTTATTTCACTTTTATCTCCACACTCGCCAGTCTCTATTCCAGGAAAAGGCAGTGCTGCTCTTCGGCTGTACTAGCAAAAAGGAGATAACCATTTGGGATATTATTAATGCTTGTCTTTGCAAATGCTGCTTCGTGATCACATGACAGCTGGCCCACCTTCACCTTCTGGTGGAAAGTAGGGAAAGGGCAAAGGCATAAAGATACTTGACTGCTGAGTCTCTTATCACTCTGATTTAAGACTCTCATGGAGATATGTCTAGACTAGCATTGTACTTTCTGCAGTGATGGAAACAGTCTATATTTGAATGCTCCAAGATGTTGACTGATAGCCACTTGAAATGTGTCCATAGAGAGCCATGCATAGTGGCACATGCCTGTAATCTTAGCACTTAGGAGGCTGAGGTTGGAGGATCACTGTGAATTTGAGGTCAGCCTGTGCTACACAGTGAGTTCAAGACCAGCCTGAACTACATAGCGAGACCCTGGCTCAAAATAAATAAATAAATAAACAAACAAGCAAATAAAATGAAATTGGCTGGAAAACTAGAAATTAGAAATAAATTGGAAATAAATTTCTAATTTTACCGAATTTAAATGAATACTGATGTTCAGTGACTACTATATTGGAGAATGCAGGGCTCAACCTTAGACCCATGGCTACTCTACCTAGAAGAAAGGCTGGAGAATGTGGGCTTGAGGCCGGGCATGTTACTGCTTCCCAGAAAGCTGTTATTTTCTTAGTAAGAAAAACAAACAAGCAAACAAAAATAAATAAATAAATGAATAAATAAATAAATAAAGGCTGCGAAGATAGCAGTTTCTTCAACAGAAGGCTAGCTGCGTGCTAACATTTCTTAAGACCAAAGGAATGGAGTCCTGTAGGTTTATCACAGGCACGAGAGGGGATGTGCTTAGGAAGATACTGTGTATTCAAAAAGCAAAAATCTTAGAGCTTGGGTTTGATTCAACTACCTTCTTTTTTACAGTGTGGAAACTGAGGCTCAGAGGGATGACTGCGAGTCTCCAGGAAAACACAAATGGAATAATCTGCTTTGAAATTATATAGAGCCGGTTTAGCAGCCTTTTAAACATCACCATGGTAAAATGTAAAATTTCAGAAAGAAAATGCTCTTTGTCTATGGTATTTCAAACACAGGAAAGAAAACCTAGAGAGATTGTGATGCCACCTATTGGTAGACAAAAGCACACAGCAACCTTTCATAGTGTAACTTGGTACTGAGCGTTAGAGGAGCAATCACATAGTGCTCTGGTAAAAGCGTGACAGAAAGTGGATGCAATCCTTGCTTCAATGTGGAACGTGTGTATTAGTTCCTCCTTGACTTGTAGCATTTTAGATGAGCTTTCTTAGAGTGTTCCTTTCTAATTTCCAGCAATACAACCCATCTCAGGTATATACAGAAATACCAGAGGAAGACGTATCAGTCAGTTCTCAAAATCACAAGAAATAAAAAAGAACACATTTTAAAGGTATAAATAACCCTGGGGTGAGATTCAAGGTTCTTATTTGATCCATAGTCTCCAAAATAAATCCTGTTATTTACAGCTGTCCCCTCGACTAGTTGAGTAGGTAACCATCCTACAACTCAAAGGAAGAAGTAAAAAAAGAAAACAGAATTCAATTTCAAAACAAAATGCTCACCCTGACTCACTCAGGGAAGGATCCAAGGTTTTTGATGCAGGGCACTGACTCTATGCCTATTTTTCTCTATCATCTGCCACCCTTAAAAACTGGTACCAACTGCACTGGTGAGAATCCACAGTTCTTTTTTGTTCTCTGGCTCTGATCCAGCATTTTGCTTGTCACACTGATGGGTTGAGAAGCCTTTCATATTGGCATAGGACACAGAGCGGATGCCTCCCTTATGTTATCAGAGACCTGGCAAGCAAATCTACTCGGAGCAAGAGCCTCCTTTACAGCTTGACAACGCCAGTGCCACCATCTCTCTGTGGGTTGGCTTTACATAATTTTGACCATGGCTGTAGATCCCAGCAGCTCAGGATCCATGAAAAGGAGAGTTGGGAAAAGGTGAGTGATACAGACAAAGGGATTATGATTGTTAAGGGGGGCTCTGGCTGGTGGGCACCTTGCCATGGGGGCAGTGATTGAGAACATATCAGCTGGTTATGAATCTCCGCTTGTACAGATGAGCTGTCGATTTCATAGGATAGGTGGGAGTAAATTCCACTTATATGCCCTTCAAAGAGCTTCTTTGAATGTACCTTCAGTGGCATTCCTTGAGAAAAAATTCTGGCATAAAGCTGCACGTATGCTTTCCATACTGGCTTATAGGCAACTGTTTGTTTCTAATTAGGGAACCAAAGACTGCTGGCAGCAGAAACCGTATTTGTCACAAGTTGTGGTGCTGCGTTCAGTTTGTGTGTTTGTGATTTTAACATGGGGGCCAAAGATAACTGTACTAGATTTTTCTCTATGGGCTTTGGCTCTACTTCTGTTCCATGGTCCATGTGTTATCCATTCTTAGTTGCCATCTTCAGTTAACACTCTTTGTTCCCCTGGTAACTAATTGTGTCTCTGGTCTGTTCATTCTGACCACCCAGATCCTAGGTTTTGGTAAACATTACAAAGCTTACTTGGGCAGGATACTGTTAAAATTCGTTACTAGGGTGGTAAGAGATTCCTGGAAATAGTACATGCTCAGCACATCTGAATTCCTTTTCTCTGACCTATAAAAAAATAGGTTTATGTTAAATGATCTCTAAGATATTTAAAGCATTTTTAATTTCAAATATATTTACTGACTACCTGCTCAGTGACAGGTACTTTTCCAGGCAGTAGGGTTATACTCATGAGCAAGGTAGTAAAGAGACATATCACCTACTTTTATGGAACTTAAATTTTAGAATTTACAATCAACATGCAAGGAAATAAATAATGACCTTCCCCCTTCTTTCTTTCATCTTTGCAAGTTCAGCCCAATACAAACTTCAAGTTCATCTCCAATGTTACATCTTAATAAAACCAGAATTAGAAAACACGTGCTGCTTTTGGCCTCCCACCATCCGTCCCCCCTTTGCCAGTAGGAAAGTCCTGAGTATTCCTTGGAGGAATATTCTTTTTATTTCCAGTCTGTGTGGTTCAGGTTGGGCTCCACTAGGTTCCAGCATTGTAAGCACACTGTGTGTGTAGCAAGCCTGACCCAGTACTCCCATATGCCAAGGCTTGTGCATAACCTCATGACCCAAGTTTTCTCAGTCAAAGCAAACCTATGGCTTCATGTGGGAGCTTCTGTGTACAGAAAGGCTTTCTGAGATTCTTTCTAGGGTTCATATTTAATGTTATCTTATTTTAGAGGTGCTTAGGAGATTACAAGAAGAAGTAAGAAAGAATTTTTTTCCCCTGAAGTTCTTTCTCTGAAAGAAAGAAAGAAAGAAAGAAAGAAAGAAAGAAAGAAAGAAAGAAAGAAAGAAGGAAAGCTGGGGATGTAGCTTAATGAGAAGGCCCTGGGTCTAACCCCATCCCCCAGTGCCATAAAAACAAACAAAACACAAAGAAAACTTGCCGAATAGTTCTGTATAACCATCACTGAGGTCCCTGCTTCTCATCCTAGTGGTCCTCTGGCCTTTGAAATTGGGAGCTACGATTGGCAAAAAAGCTCTTGGTGGATGACCCCTCACTCATTAAGAGATCTTGTTGGTGCTTAAGTAAGGTGGGGAGGGAGAACCTTTCATCTCTTGTATCCTTGTCCATATTAGACTGTAATGCCTTGCAGGTCTTTCAAAGTCAGAGAGAGCCTCTTATGCATTTTAGCTTATGGATTCTGAAGTACAATTTGTGATTCTAACAATACGCACGTACTGAGAAAATTTAGTTGCCCCATTTATCTATGGCTCCAGATACTATCAGAAACAATATACAGCATTTATCGCCATTGTTCTCCATTTGCCTGAATTTGACTTTGAATAAGTGTGGAATGGAAAAGTCACTGATTCCTTCTAAACTGTGTCACACCATGTGATGGTGGTGACCCCTTACATAAGATGGCATGCTTATATCCATTTTTAAGTGTAGGTATATCCTAAGCATTTCTTTATCTTATTTGGGAGATGGATGTATTCAGGAAGACTTTATGGGGTGAAGACTAGTTATCCATTCATTTATTCATGCATTTGTTTGCTAAATTATTTCCCAGGCTCCTGCCTCATGTCAACGGTAGAAGACACTCAGGGTACTGGGAAAGCAGCATCTCCGCCATGTTTGGGGACAGTTGATCAAGAAGTTTTCTTGAATGTGTGCAGAAAAAAAAAAAAAAAGTGCTACTCCCATCCTTTCCTCTCCTGCCCCTGAGATAATGCCGCTTTAGCGCGGAGGAGCCCAGTCCAAACCCTTGGAGAACTGAAGCCGGCCCGGGGCGTGGCGCCCACAGGACCCGGGTGGGGCGCAGGCTCGGGGCAGAGCTCCTGGCCGCAGGAACCATCCCCCAGGGGGCGCTCGCGCGGAGGCTGTGGAACTAGTATCTCGCCGGGTGCGGGGCGCATGGTTTCGTCAGAAGGTGGCAATCTGTGAGAAGCTGCCATCTCCCCGCCACCCGCTCTCCTCCCGCTTCTTCCTTCCTTCCTTCTTTCCTCCCCCCGCGCTCCCTGCCTCCTTCCCCAGTTCCTTCCTCTTTACTTTCGGAGTTGGCAGCACCCAGCTGCACCCCGCACGTTGTCACCCCCCCCCCCCAGGATGGAGTCTGGGTTTCCAGAGGGACCAAACTCTCCTCTCAGCAGCTTTGCTTTCCGCTGTTGCTAAACTGACCCGGGAGGACCAAGGGGAGGGTAGTTCGACCTCCGGCCAGCACCACCCAGCCCCACCACCGACCGGTTCCACTCCAAAGCTGGACCGGGCATCCTGGGGGCGGGACCGACCGCTACCGGACCTGAATTCTCTCTGCACTCTCCGAGGTTGTCACACCCAGGTGCGTAAACGCCAACTGTGATTCCCGTGTTTTCGGGAGCTGGGGTTGCAAAGTCTGTTGGGGCTGCTGCGTAGCAGGACGAACTTTTGAGATGCCCTGGTTTTCGTTCTTAACGGCTTGTTTATCTTCGCTGTTGTTGGAAGAAGCAGCTGCAGGCAGTCCAGAATGCAAAGGAACTTTAATCTCTCCGTCTCGCCTTCAGACCTAAAGTCACCTCTCCCAGCTGGGGTGGGGCGAGTGGAGGGGGAGGGGGCCTGGGATGAGGTCGGGCTGGGGAGCAGCGCCCTGGGGGAGGGGTGGCTGCTATGGGAACCTGAAGGGGAGACAATGGTCCTGGCCAAAGTTGCAGCTCCCCCTCTTGACGCCCAGAAAGCTGCGGGATAGCATAACGCTACCTGGTGGCTTGACCTACCTCTAGTTTGGGTGCAGCTTGTCTAACTCCTTCCCCACCCACTTTCCGTGAGATCCCAATAAGATTTCATTGGGTTTAGGACTCCCTAGCTTAACTGTAATCAATAGGCTTGCAACGCCTGTCTCGGTTCTCCTCCTTCTGTTAAATGAAGCAGCCCAAGGCAGAAAGGGACAGGGTGAGCAATAGGGCTGGAAGGACATTCACGATGCCCAGTACTGTTAGGACTGAGTCCAGGGGAGACAATCCTTATCAAGTCAGGGGAGTGTGGATTACCCTCGGGTGGGAAGCAGGCTGAATCCCAAAGTACTCTGAGGAAAACCATTTCTTCCTCTTAAAGTAGGTGGTCTTTAAGGTTCCACTATCCACTGCCCCCCAGCTCAGACTGCCACCAGCTTGCCTTGCAGGGCTGGCTTCTACTCCCAGAATTTGGCAGGCTCCAGGTGGGGCAAAAAGAGCCTCCGGACACACACACACACACACACACACACACACACACACAGAGGAGACATCCATGGGGCACAAACCAAGGAACCAAGGTTGTGGGGCTCAGGAGGTGGAGGCCTTGAGGATGGAGGAAACTTTGCTAGACTTATCTGAGAAATGTCCCCGGCCCCACATGCTGACCCACAGATTCCTAGGATGTCAGCACCTCTGGGAGGAGATGTCTTAGCCCCTCCATATTTTGCAGAACTATGAATACTAACTCTTCATCCTTCTGTTATTTTGTTGGGACTTTTTGATTTCTCTTGACTCATTTGGTTTTCTATTTCCTCAACAGCATTTTGAGCTGTACAGATCCTACTCTTATTAAACAAACAAACAAACACAAACCCCCAAAAGCCAACTTTAGCTTTAAAAATTTTCTCCCTTCTTTTCCCCTCTACTTCCTTCTTAATTAACTCTCAGTTTACAAATACATTAATGTTTTTTGCTATGTGTCAAAACAAACTAAAAACCAAAACCTAAAAACTTTCCTACAATATAGATGTTTTGAATCCATGACAGTATTTTGTAGTTAGTATTCATTGGTTGAACTGCTTAACATATCCACTGAAAGCCAGAGGCAAGAAATAACTTTTATTTGATGCCCTTCCAGTTTAGGAAAGTCCCATTTCTTTTTATTAACCAGCGGATAAGACAGAGCTCAGGATGGCTTTGGCTGTGATTAGATGACTTCTGATGTTTTCATTTCCTTTACCAAGCTGTGCTCCTAGGTTGAACTCATTTGATTTGCTTGCCCACTTTCAAGAGGCTGACAAAGTCGATCTAGCAGATCAAGGCTCTGAGCTCAGAGTTGGTCAAAGGTTCTCACATGCAGAGAAGTAGGTAAAAATAGAGGGAGAGTTGGAAGATACAGCTAGAATATGTGTGTTAATGATGGGTAACTGCAAAGGCCAAAATTTGCTCATTTATCTCTGATGGGAAGATTCTGATAGTTTCACAAATCAAACTCAAAGCACATCAGAACTAGGTGATACCCCCTGAGCTTTACATAAAAGGCCATATTGCTCATAGCAGGAGTGGACATTGAATTCTGGACAACTTTCAGTGGTTGTGTGAGAAAAACTTGCCTGTAAGGGAGCCAAAGGTCTACTTACAGGTTGCCATGTACAAACTCTGTGGCATTAAATCCATGCCTTCCCTATGAGTAGTGAGCTTCTTATTATTCTTCCAGACACAGGCCTAGCATACACTATGGGAACAGGCACAGATGGGGGTGTAGAAATGAGACCACCACTTTACTAGAACTTCTAACTATTTATTTAAGAATAGTTGCTCTGAGATTTGTGAGTTGTTTCTAATTGTAAAAAGAGAGGGAAAGACTTTATGTTTATCTCCTAGTTTCTAATAGCAGCATGACATTTTGTTTGAATTATTGGTTTGTCTTAAGGGGATCTGATTCTAAAGGCTTTAATTAAAAGGTGTCTTGTTCTAAAGTATATCTTGATCTACATGTGGACTTTGATTAAATGTACCTTGTTTTAGTTAATAGGAAGCAAAGATGCTATTTCCAGAAAGTTTTATATAGTATTTCAAAAAATAGAAGGAAGCTTTAGTTCTCCTTACTAGATTGTTTCAGTCAATTTCACTGACTGAAAACCTATAAGAAGTAATCACAGATGGAAAAAGTGAGTATGGTGAAGTTTATATTCACATCAGCATTAGAGCTTTTTGTAACTCAACTGAATGTATTTATAGGGTAAGTTTCATGCCTTCATCTATCTTCATTTTGGAAATTTCCTGAAAGATAATAGCCGAGACTACCAGGGCCATGATTACTTACATAAAGAAATACATTTTTCATTTAAAGGTAAATGTGTTGGAAATAAGCGGTCCATATTGGGTATAATCAGAGGGTTCTGGATCCAGAACAAAGAATGGGATTACTCTGATGATATCCACCTGACTGCCTGGGTATGGGCCTCCATACTACTTTGGAAAATCATTTCATGTGTTTTTGTATTTTTAAATTAGAGATGTGACAAGAAAAAAATCTATATTTCATGCATTTTTGAAGAGGAAAAAGACTAAATGTGTTCCCTATATTTGATTTTTTCCATTTTTGTCATGTTAGTATTTTAAAACAAAACAAAACCCCCTTTGGATCCATGCAGTAATCCAAAGTCATATTTCCTTGGCAACAGTAGCCAGTGCACTGGAGATACAAAATTTCAAGACAAAAAATTTTAAATGCATTCAAAATAAAATGTCACATGGTTCAAGACCATTCTCCCGTGCATTAAAATGGCCTCCCAGCATATAATAGAGTTGCTTTTCTCTTGATTGAATATAGATGGTAAAGAACTGATGGTAGATTTTAATTATTTTTAGGATGTCCTAAAATTCCTGTTTTCTTTTGGAGGAAGCATGTTAATTTAAGTTGGAATTGCAAACCTAGTAATTAAAGTTGAGAGTACAGATTCATTTTCTGGTTAAGGAATTTATGTGGAGGTTATTACTAAGTTCAAAATCAAGCTTATTAAATGGATCAGGTAAGATACACTGTTTTCAGTGCTCTTCAAAATAGTATAGTAAGGGCTCAATTAGCATTAAATTTACCCATGTCTGCTAGAATTTATGGCTGTATAATAAAAACATAAAATTGCTTACAAGTATTTTCAGTACATTGCAATAATGCAGGAGCTTTTTGTTTGCTCTAAGAACTACTAAATATCTGTGATATGTAGTACTATATATATTTACCCCTAATTGGCAAACCCCAAGAGATCTTTTATGTGTGTTCTATATTCTTTGAAAGCCTTTTGAGAACTACTATCTTTTATCTCATTAAATATTGGAGGTCTGGAGTCAGGTCTTGAAAAGAAGGCAATGCTAAGGATGTCTTCTTTGGGAAGGTATATTCAGTCCTCTGCTTTTAGTGTACTCCAGTGGGTTGAGTGAGCCCATATAAGTTTATCTGTGGTGGGATCATTTCTAATCTGTGAATTGCAACTTCATCACTTTGAATCTGTGACTCAAACAGCTGGATTAGAGTTTGAGGGTAATCTATTGATTTCAGCTATTTAGTTTGAGAGATGTGGAAACTAAGCCTTGGAGAAATGACTTGTTCTAGATCAGGAGACACATTTAACAACTCTCTTGATTACTCTTCTCGCAAAGAGATTTGGATTATCTGGAAATAATTGTCATGATGGCACCAATCTCTGGTGCCCTGGGTGATAATCATCTTCATGGAGTATGAGTTGGGAATAACAGGGTAGGGGGTCCCACCTCCACTGGTGTGTTTAGAAGAGCAGACTTGGGACATTAAATTCTGTCTCTTGGAGCCAGTGCAATATTTACCTGGTAGATGTGATTAAATTTATACAAAATCATTGTCTGCAACAATCTCTATTAATGTGCATGTTTTGTGAAGAATTACCTATGCACAGTCTTAGCTTTCTATTTTAAATGTCACAATTGAGTCAATAAAGCAAACAAAGGGATTTTATGTGTTTACAGTTCCAGAAACCCACAGGGGAGTCCTTTACTGTTTTAAATTAAAGGTTCATTAAAAAAGAACTGCTTTTCAAATGTTGCTTTTATATCTCAGGTTCAGAACTTTATATATATCCATTTTTCTTATTGCATAGAAAACTAGAAACATTTCTCCTTGGAAACATCATTGAGGAAATGCAATATTTCAGTTTAACCCTAGGCACTTTCTCAGGTTTTAGTTTTGTAGGTCAAAAGACCTTCTTTATCCAGAAGATTCCAAACTCTGTAGGGCATTCATTGCTCCTGAAAGTGTGGAGGAGCAGAGGGTACTAGCGAGCTGGTGCATAAGATAGGCTACCCTAGGAGCTGCTGCTAAGTCTAGGACAGGTTACAGTGAGCATTAGAATAGGTTGTCACTAGAGGGAGCCAGAGCACCAGCAGAGCCCACCTCTCAGGGACCTAGAGCGTGACTTCTAGGCTCTGGAATGGAGTTTGCTATACCATACCCTAGAAATGTGCCTAGGTATGAGGTATAGATGGAACTTCAGCAGCAGACTCAGGCGTGAATTATTGGTTTTCCCAGCCCCTCTGAGCTTCCGGTCTAGATGCCCCACCATAAAGTAGGACCAAAAGTTGTCTTCAGCGTCTTTTGAATCTCTTCTACTACCTAGCTAGGTTTCTCAGTAGCTTG
Organism: Fukomys damarensis; assembly: GCF_012274545.1. Classification (NCBI taxonomy): domain Eukaryota; kingdom Metazoa; phylum Chordata; class Mammalia; order Rodentia; family Bathyergidae; genus Fukomys; species Fukomys damarensis. Next base: position 45,601,514 of record NW_022900949.1, on the reverse strand, counting down.
TCAGCCTGCTCTCTGGACTGACAGACCTTCATGGAGTTTGACTGCTTTTTGTTCTCTTATACTTTGGCTTGTTATCAGAGGAAAAGCTCTGGGTCTAGAAATACCTGGTTTGATCTCCAGCCTATAGTTTTCAAACTATAGGTCTTTGTGTGGATTGCTTTGACAGTGGGTGTTAGCCCCTGGGAAATGGAGATAGTAATGCTTGTGTCTGTGAAATACTTAAAACCACCTGTGTCCATTTTCTGGGGTTGTTCTTCCAAAATTTCATCCTTCTCCTTTGCTCTCGAATCCCCACCCCCTTTTGGGAAAAAGGTCTGATCCATTCATTTATTCAATAATAATTCTTCACAACATTTATGCCCACAGCTATGCTTGACATTTGGGATAAATGAGAAGTTTTTATCTTTTGAAGTCACAGGCTTGAAAAACAGACAGGCACCTGAGGAGAAACCATAAAACCCATATTGGTTAGCGTGAGAAGAGAGCTGAGCTCATTACTTCATGTGGGAGATAGAACCATTGGCTTTGTCTCAGAGAATTTAGAAGGTGATCCTTTGCATGTCCTATTACACTCATGTGCTGTGTGCAAGTGTGTGTGTGTGTGTGTGTGTGTGTGTGTGTGTATGTGGTTTTGTTTTTAAAGAACTAGCCTGGTGGAGGGTCATTCTGAGGAGATGAAGGAGAAGTGATAAATCTATTTGGCAGCATTTGGTTTTATATATATATATTTAACAGTGCTAATAAAGATGTGTAACCCAATCAACTTGTACCACTGCTATTTATATATTAATTTATCAATATTATAATAAAATAATTGCCTAAATAGTTGATTTAATGCATTTATACAAGAAAATGATTTGGAAGAAAATAGAAATATACCTGCCACCACCAAAAACCCTTGTCAGCTAATGATAGACCTGAAACTATCTAAACAAATGTTTTATTTTTAAAATGTCAAAAGGTGTATTGATACAAATATCAATAAAAATGAAAAGTAACAAGAGTGGCAGAATGCAAAAGCATTATTTTACATTTTTAAAGTAACCAATAAAAAAGCTTTCAGTTTTTTAGCAGGTGCCGGGGGTGATTAGATGTTTTGTTGTCTTTCACGCCTTTGACTCAACAGATAACAATGACAATTTCAGTGACAAAATGGAAAAATCAAGGAAGTTTGAACTGAAGTAAAACCAGAGATGGGCACCTTGGATTCTGTGTGTTAGTCAGTTCTACAGATGGGCTGGCACTCTGGAGTCGCTGTGGTTAGACTTCTTTATGTCAGTACCCTGTAAATTCTGTGCCATGATTGTGAATCGTGTCGGAGGAGAGGGAATCATGTAAGAGGAAAATGGTGGAAATAGCTGAATTTAGGGACAGCTAATAACACTCATCATAGGGCCCAGCCTGATTTAATTTTAAAGAGACAAGAAAATAAATGGCTCTATGGGGAATCAGAGAATATGAGAATTGGGCAATCCCCACAAATCAGGCACACCCCTCCCTATTTCCAGATGAGGAGACAACAGAGGCCTAACAAGGTGAAGTGATTTCTGAGCTGGTTGGTGGTCAAAGTACCCCAAAACTGGATGTTTCCCGGCCTGGTCCTGAGTTCTCCTGGTGTACATCCCACCCACTTCTCCTCTGCAATACCTGTTGCATAAGGCTTGACTGAACTCAGGCAGTTCCTGGCATCCGATAGTTCCTTTAAAAATTTTGGTGGACTGAATGGACTAGGGTGTTTCTTTCTTTACTCCCTTTCAGGAAGAGTGTCAGGAAATCACTGGGTTGCCATACAGTTTGATAAAAACAGATATATATATTTGTGGAGTTTTATTTTAATAAGGGTTTAAGCTATGGAAATAACAGATTTGGTTTGAACCCTGGCTTTGCCATTTAGTAGCTATTTGACTTTGTATGAGCAACCTAACATCTTTGTATCTTATTTCCTCATTTGTAAAAGGAGGGAAAGAACTACATGTATAAGGTTGAAGAGGACCTGACCCATTATAAACATGTACCAAGTATTGATTTTTCTATTCCTGCTCTCTGCCCTTTTGGAATTAATTATAACGGGGATACTGTAGTTTTTAAAAAGCAATTTTAATTAATTAAAATAATCTATACCTCATGGAAAAGGTAAAGTTATTCAAATATATAAACATAACCACACGCAATCACTGAAAATGCATATTCTCTGGCTTAAATATGATGACTCCTGCTTTATACATGATTTGATCCAATGTCAAAGTACTAGCAACTGGGGAAGAGAAGAAACTAAATCTAACATTTTCCCAACCCAATCACAAGACCAGGGCTATTCCTTGGGCTTGGGTCCTCTATATTGAAGTTAATTTTTTTCATACCCTCAAATGGCCTGAGTCATCTGCTGTGTAACAGACAACGGAATGTGTCTGCTCCACTCTTCTGGGTAGCAGCTGTACACCGCATTTCTTGACAGGACTCCAGAGAACCCAGAACGATTTGGTACATTAAATGCAGTCCTCCCTCAGTAACCATGGAGGGATTGGCTCTAGGACTTCTAGTGGATGCTGACAGCTGTAGCTGCTCAGTCCCTAACAGAAAATTGTGTAGCATTTGCATAGATGCTACACATCCTTCTGTATATTTTAAACAATGCCTCAGTTTACTTAAAATATGGATACAAAGAGTTGGAATACCATTTAAGGAATGACGACAAAAAGTATACATGCTCAGTACAGTTTTTAAAAAGGTATTTCCAGCCTGCAGTTGCTTCGATTCATGGATGCTGACGGCCAGCTGCACTTCCCCCACTGCCTTGTGTGCGTGCCTGGTCCTTTAGCAGTTGCTCCGTGTGCATCCAAGAATGTATTTAACTTATTCCAAAGCTCATTTACTAATCTCTTAACCCCTGCTCATTTGTGGAAAGTACTCATATCTTTTGATTGTTTGCTCTATATTATATGATCTAAGTGAATATGTGAAGTTATGCAGACATATTATTGCATGAAATTATATCTATAACATATATTGCACTTGCTGAATAATGAATTTTTTTTCCCTAAGGTTTATTTTGACTGTGTGTATGTTTTGCTTTATGCATTACAAGTCATAACTCCTTATTTTAAATGTGCTCCTTTGTATTTGCAAGACTGTATCCTGTGTTGTATTTAGTGAGGTAGGACTGTTTATTAGTGAAGGACATACATTTTGAGCCAGACAATCCTGGGTTTAAATTTCGGCTCTATTTAACCCATAGAAGTTTAGTTTCCACAGATACAAAATGGAGATGCTACAGTGTCTATGTCCTACAGTGGTGGTGAAGCTTGCTGGCACATGGAAATGGCTCAAATTGTGTTATTTGGTGTCATCTCTCAAAGGTTCAAGTCCTGAGTAATTAATTACCCTGATGGCAGTAAGTCACTTTGTTGCAAGAAGTTGTGAAAGTTGAGAGTGTTTTGAAGATCTCACAAAAATAATCCACAAGGGCAGGGGATTTAGCTCAGTGGTGCCACCACCTGCCTAGCAAGCGCAAGGATGGGAGTTCCATCCCTGGTACTGAAACAAAACAAAACAAAAAGCAACAAAATGAGTACTTTTCATGGCTTCTGATAGAGTCACTTACCTGCCTTTTCCTTTTCCTCCTTACCCCTTTCTCTGTTCTAATCCCTTACCACAAAAGATAACTCAAGGGTTATTCTGGGATTTCTCTGAGAAAAAAAAGGTTCTATTCCTGTTGGTTTCAGTATTAGTTCAAATGCAAGTTATGTTTATACTGACCCCAAGCACATGGACTGGTCATTGACAAGGTCAATCACTGCACCCCGCAAGGCCTGTGATCGACATTTATTTTAGTTGACTTTGAGAATATCCTACATTTATCCAAAAAGGATCCTAAGCTGTTTGTACTATAACATATTGGGCACTTTCTGCTGTAAAAATCCAAAATGTCACTAGCATAAAATACTTTTTTTTAGAGAGTCAGAAACCACTCCATGGGTATCTTCAAAATAGGTTTCATACATATTAACACGGATTACAATCTTCTAGAGGGTCCATTAAAGCACAGTAATGGGCCTCCAGAGTTCTTAACTCAGTGGTTCTTGAGTAGGACTCAGAAAATTTATATTTCTAACCATTTTCCAGGTGATGTTGGTGATGCCAGTAAAGAGATCGTGCTTTGAGAACTGATGCCTAAAATACTGTATATACTTTCTATACACAAGTTGTGTATTTTCTCTCCTGTGTGGTACAACCGAGAACAGCATTAGTGGTGAAGAAAGAGATCTGACATTTACTGAACACCTATGACATTTACCATGGACCAGTTACCTTAGTGGCACTTGGCACATATCCGATTTAAGCTTCACAACCACTCTGTGAATCAGGTCCCTATTATTTATTGAGACCCTTTTATATCATGCAGCGTGGTGTGGGAGGCTCTGGGCATATGGACTGAGCAAGACAGACCCAGCCCTGACCTTCTCTTTATATTGCAGTGGGAAAGATGCACTTGTGCAAATCACTGTAAGGATGATTAGTATGATTTGTAGAAGGTGGAAAATCAGAGAAGCAGAGTCACTTGTGTGGAGTTGCACAGGGATTAAGAGGCAGAAGACAAATTTAAAAATCACATTACTCAAAAATACACAGTTCTTCCACCAAAACAAATGTTATAAAAGTTTTTGGTCCATTCTTAAAATTACTGAAGACTCCAAAGAACATGTGTTCATATGTATAAATCTATTGATATTTGCTATATTAGAAAAGCTGTTTGCTTTTTGAGAGTGGGTATACTAAGCATCTTTCCTAGACTAATATCTTTCCTAGACTTTGAACCCTAATTTGTTTTGATGACTTTTGTAGCCATCAAAGATGAGAAACTTCTCATCTCCTTCTAGGTTTTTTTTTTTTTTCCTGAATACAAAGGCTTCTCTTAAACCTTTGCCTAGATTTCCTAGTAATGGTGTCCTTTTAGGAGAAAAAGGAAAGAAAGAAAAAGGCTGACCTCATTTGGAACTGCCTTTTAAATATTTAAATATTCATTTGTTTAAGGGAAAAGCAGAAAAGTTTTGATCCTAGACCAGGCTAAGATATGATGACTTTATTTTTCGTGAAAGGGTTTCAATCCTAGCTTAGGGCATTTTGCAAGCTAACAGCTCATATAAGTTTATAATGTGTTCTGCATTCAGGTCCCGCAGGATACATGGTATCCTGGTAGGGGGTGGAGGGATCATGTCTGCTACCACATTTCAGTAAGAACAGCAGGTGAACAACTGGGCTGGAGTAAGTGCTGGAGGCTTTCCTGTGCTGTTGGCAACTGAACTGTGTTTAACCAAGGGTTAACTGCTGAAATACTGCCCTTTCACATCATTTTTATTCATTATCTAATGAGAATGAAAAGTTCTAGTAGATATTTTCCTTTGACGTGTCATGCTCCGTGGTTATTCAGGCATGTTAGTGCTGTGGCTGACTGTGAATGCTTTACAGTGCCATTAAGCTTTGCTGAGTAAATTCGACTGAATCAGAGCTGACACAACTCAATGTGTTTCTCAACTGACATTCAGCGAATTTAGACCTCCTTGTATTTTTGCAGAAACAAATGAAAGAAGGGAGATTTTGCAGCAAAATCAGTGTGGTTTAGATGTAACAGTTCCTTAGCTAGCAAGTTAGGAAAGAGGAAATGCGATGGTCATCTGACTATGGTCTTTTTGACACCAAACATCTGGATCACTGACAACTTTTAAAGAATTTATCCAGATTGTTGGTATCATGAGGCACAACCCATTTCCAAAACAAGCAAACCCAAAGAAGTGTGATGCTAGACGATGACTTGTTTTCTTTAGTAGAAGCTGAAATTCACCATGATGCTTCTCTGCCACTTGGTGTTAGGCAGGGTGAGCCAGTTTGCATGGCGTCTGTATGTGCAGGCAATATACCTCTGAGAGGGACATTTCCAGGAAGACCAGGCATGAACAACCATACTGGCAAGTCCCATCTCTTTCAAGCAGGTGTCTAGGATATGTCCCATGAGAAGCCACCTCCTAGAACCTCTTTTAGCTGAGTTTCTCATTCTATGTTTAAGTTATGAACTTGCTCAGAATTCTAAAAATTCTGACCTTATAGTATCATGTGAACAATACACATTCTTACTCTAAATTATGACCCCTATTGGCTTTGCAGATTGCTACAACTGCTTTTGAGAACTCCTTCTCTCTAAAGGAGGCACAAACAGGGAAGATAGTTTTTTTGTTTGTTCGTTTTGTTTGTTTTGGGATGGAACTCAGGACCTTGTGCTTGCGAGGCAGGCAGCGGCACCACTGAGCTAAATTCCCCAGCCCATGGATTCTTCTGTTCTTTACCACCCACTCCTGCTCAGAGGAGACTACACCTGCTTCTTGACTCTCCATGTCTGCTCCATGTTTTATCTGTCATCCAAACCATGCAGCCCAGAAATTGACTTGGTGCCTCAGCTAGAACTTATGATTTCCTTTCTTTGGGGATGGGATGATATGAATTGGTGTAATAGCGTGTGAATATTGTCCTCCCAAAGCTGAGAAGAGGAGATAATACTCAATTAGAGAGATTCAGTGCTTGGTTACTTAGATGGAAATGTCTGTACCTATTGGATAGGATGGTCAAAGAGCAGTTCTTTTTATGAATCCCATTCCTTTCCTATGTTTTATGAATAATTCCAGTAACTTGTTACAACTATCTAAACACCATGTTCTGTTTTTTTAATCTAATTATCTAAGCACCATGCTTCTGTTTTTTTTTCCTTTATACATATATTTTTATCTTTGATGAATGTAGAAGGGGTTAAGGTGAAATAAGAACTGATCCAGGCAAACTTGAGATCTGCAGTCCACAAGGTCATAGTCAAATAGGATCCATTAGGTCAGGGATCAGTGAACTATACACCATGGCTCAATTCTGGCATACAGAGTTCAGGGCTGTTTTTGTTATTGTCATTGTGTTCTTGTTCTTATCTGGGTAAAGTTTTATAGAATCAAGAGAATACCTGTTACTGCATATAGCTCCTTTCATACTGCAGCAACAGAACTGAGGAGTTGTGACAAAGTCTATGTGACCTGCAAACCATGCTATCTGACTCATTATAGAAAAAGCTTACCAAGTCATATGTTTGGGACATATTTGTATTTATCCAACTACAGAAAGGAAATATACATAGGCTTCACAATGTCCAAGAAATGTAGGCTATGGGCTACACAGCCGAGTGGTAGAACTTTGTTGCTATGCATTGTGAGGAATTTGCACACAGTCGGTGCTTGTGGTATGAATGTGTACTTCGAGATGAATTACTTGTGGTCTGTGTTCCATTTCCACACCCATAAAATCAAGACATTTAATCCCTAAAGAGTCACCTTTCGTGGCTATTTTATACACTCGTAGTGAGAGAGAAGATGAGGCAAACAGAAACACCCCTGTTGACCCTGTGCCCTTGTGTGCCAGAGGGGCAGCCAGTCTCTTGAGTCCTCATCAGTCAAACTTATTTAGCATCAGCTGGAATTATTAGGCAGCTACAAAAAACATGGCCATCTGTTTCCAGCGTTATCAAGTGTCTTCCCTGAAGAGAAACGGGGATTTAAGAATTGAGGGCATCAAAAATTGTGCTTGGTGCTTTTTCTACATTGGTTTGTAGAGCTGGGGTTAAGGAATGTACTGTTTATTGCTCATATTCAGCAGTTCTTGAGATTGTTTCCAAGTGTGTGGGTACAGTCTTGGGCACATTCCAAAAGTACAGGCATGGGGTGACAGTACACTTTAGTCACCTTTCCTTCGTTCATGTATCGAAAATCACAGGTGGAAATCACACTTCTACTAGTTTCCAAAATTACTCTCCAGGGCTCAGGAGAGCTATGATGAATTGATTACTTTTGGGGGATGAAAGGGAACGGAAGTGGAGCTGATCACTGACTCCTGATTCAAAGCACGTGTTATGCCCCCTTTAAGACCCAGAGTTCCCATTGCTCCCTTTCCTGAGGAGACATCCAGGGTTTCCATCTGCTCAACTTCATAGATTTGACCATAAGGTTATCATTTATTAATTCAGACATTTGGGAGGGAGACACACTGGCTCTGCCGAGAGATGAACACAGTCTCAGCCTGAGCTTCAGAATCCCGGCTCTGCCAGGTTTTCCACTCGGGCACTCCAGGCTCCAGAGCGCTGGGTTCAGAGAAGTAGTCTTGCCTGCCTCCCCTCCCTGGTAAGTGACTTACTCACTTTGGCAGATTGAATGGCGGAGAGCAGGATGTGAGGAGGTCCTAGCCCAGGTGGGGGAAAGCATGCTCTTACACTCTTGGCCGCCATGTACAGGACCTAGGTTACTTCTTCCCTAGGTAGGAGAAAGGGAGGAGGCCAGATGGGGCTGATCCTATCATGATGCAGTTCACGCTGTATTCTGGCTTTTATTCCTTTAGGCTTTAATTGGGAGTGGGTTTGCTTTAGTTTACAGAGCTGTGATGGTGGTGGGAATGTACTTAACAGAGCGTCACAAGTTTGAATGACCACCTAGTGGATAGAAGATTGGGGCTGGTGAGCACAGATAGACCGACAAACAAAGGCATGTATTGCTTGGAGAGACCTCGGCTGGTACGCGTGGCTGAGGGGCAGCATTTGCCCCTTTTTTAGGGCTTTTCTTTTGGAGAACTTCTGCTTGTTATTAGAACTTCTGAATGAATAGGCAGAGGATTCATTTTTGGTCTCTTAATCAGAAGCATAAGTTAAGTTAATGTGTTCAGTGAAGTGGCATCACTGTGTCAAGGAAGAGGATTATGGCAAATTTTCTTGACCCTCGCATTTCCTGTTGGTTGCCTTTATCATTCTGCTTCAAAAAGTAAATGGAACATCATGAATATATGATTGTGAACTTTTCCTTATTCATATATAAATATCCTAATAATTTATAACTTTGTCAGATTTTTCAGATGAAGCACAGATGCAACATTGGTCCCATTTGAGTCAAATTTATTTTAATTTTTGATCTAAAACAGCAGCCATGTGAGTATTTTTGCTCCTTACTATGATAGGTTTATAAGATTTCATATACAATTCAGGTCATGTGTTAGAGTAGACGCTTCTTTCTGTAAGACATAGTATCATTTCTGCAGTTTGGAAATGAAGATGCTAATATTTGGTCTCACAAAACTGGACATAATTTAAAACTTTTGCATAGTTTCTTGCCTGCTTAATTTGTAAATGTTGATCCTAGCATTGTGAACCTCAGAGCCTTTCCTATTTTCTTGTTTCGCAACTCCTTAGGAATGTGCAAAAGGAAAGGTAATAAAGGAAAACCTTTTCAAGATAAAACATGATTCATAAAGGTGACAGCCATGCCATATGTGAACAGTGATTAACAGCTGCAGTGTCTGCAAACTGCTTTTTAAAATAAAGTGACAAAGTAGATTTTCCTATTATTTTGCATTTTGGTGCTTGCTCAAGGGCATCGTCCTGAATTTTCTAGGCTTAATTTTATTCTGTAGCAACCGAATCAGTCTTCATGTCCCAGCAGTGCTATATTGAGGCTTACTTAAATATTTTACAGATATTCGCGGTTTTTCTCTCAGTGGTGTTTTCAGTTTCATGATGTAGCATATTAAAACCATAACCTCTTCTCCAACTGCTCATTTTGTTTCTGTAGAGAAACTGGATGTTTAGAGGTGATAGCTTTTCTAAGGCATGTCCATTTGGAATTGGTTTACTTTAGAGATTTGTGATAGTTCTGGGAATGTGCTTAATGAAGTGTCATAAGTTTACACAACTTTCTCAAGCAAACAGGCTCTAGGGCTGTGGGTGCTGGTAGACAGAGGCAAAGATGGGTTCACATCTGAGATGAAAAATGGTAGGGAATAACTACTTTAGAATTCAGTTATCATTTTAGAAAAACAGGTTAATTGTAGAAAATGAACTTTTATGAAATTTGGTTGTCTTTGGGAAACTGGCCAATCACTTTCACTGGTTATAGGCTTGTGACTACTTGCTTGTCTTTCCCTCAGGGTATAGTGTGTCAGTTCTGAAATCTGTTTGAGTCACAGTTCTCTTCAGAAGTCTGCTTAAAGCTGAGGACTCATTCACTTGAAAATCAAACAGACCTACTCGTACCTACCAGTCTGCCTCCAACTTCAAGGATTGTAGTCCTTCCTGAAGTTGAGATTTTTCTACTTTTCCTATCAAGAACCCCTTCACTGTCTCATCAGTGGATGTGTTTGTTTTACACAATCAACTTCTTTTTTAAAAAATGTACATCCACATTTAGGACATTGGCATTTCTGTCGGAGGGGAAAGGGAGCAGTAGGTCTGGGGAAGCCTGTATCTACCCAGGCCCTTTGTTAGGTGACCACAAAGAACAGTGCATTTGCCATGTGTGGCCATCCAGTCTTCCTCTGTTGTCTGGGGCACACTTTGTGTTGAGCGGGTGGGTAGAGGAAGAGTGAGGGCTGTGACTTTGGGAGTTGATAGTGAGGGATCCTCAGCTATATGCCAGTGAGTATTGTCTAGGGCCCTCCCCTTGCCTCTGCCCCATGGAGCCTTGGGCCCTGATTTCCCGATGAGCTGCCCAGGATGCCAGAGGACTGAGCATGTCATGTGATGTCCTGGGACTAATGAGAGGAGACGACCTCCCACTGCAGCTCCTGGTGAAGGACCAGTGGTGCCCTTGGCTTTTGTCCAAGTGTCCTTCAGTGCTGCACAACCTGGGTCATGAGATGCGGTTTTCTAGGAGCTGACGTCCTAGGATCTGAGGCTCTGTGCTCACAGGAGACGGTTGGTGCTGGCCAGTGAAGCACCACAGCAGCGTGGGAAGTGACTCACGCAGCTTTATACAGGTGCTTTGAGGAGTCTGGAACTAGGTGCTTGGTACCAGGCTAGGCACCAAGAGCTGTTTTGGAAATAAAAAGAAACAGCATAAAAATGGAAGATCCAGAGGTGCAAGGGTAAGACTTATCCTCCCTATTTTAAAAATATATTTCTCTCCTTTTCGTCTTTCCATCTACCCTTTTTTCTGTCTTCCATTTTTCTTTCCTTTCATTCTTTTCTTTTCCTTTCTTATATCTTTCCACTTCTCACTTCCTTACCATTTTTAAAATCGCTTCTTCCTTTCCCTCCATCTATTCTTTCCTTCCTTACCTTTTTCTTCAATTTATAGACATTTCCAGTTATCTAGATGTTTATCTAGTTATCTAGATTTTCAGTTACTAGATGTTGTTTGTTCTTAGCTTGCATGGAATTTTGAATCACTCTCCTGTATGACGTCTATCTTCATACTACTGAAGGATATTTTTGCCCCTGTTACCATCTCCAACTCCTTTTTTCCCCCTCCTTTCTTTTCTTCCTTAATCTATAAATAGCTAGTATATATTGAATAACTACTATGTGCTAGTTACTATTCCAGAGGAAAAAAGGTAACACAATAATAAATTTTACTCTCAGGACAGTTAAAATTAAATTATGAATCGGGGTATAAGTATGTGACAAGGTAGATAGCAGTGTAGTAGTCCCATGATATTGCAAAACAAAAATGTGAGATGATGCAAGACAATATGACAATCCTAGGTAGATGAGTGGAATGAGGAACCTTTTGATTTTCTAGACCGGGTCAAATTTGATGGGGGCTCTACGAGTTCAGGAAGGTGTTAGAGAGAAAGATTGTAAATGAGATTTTCACATAGGATTTCAGTACTCAGAGAAAAGAGAAAACTCTAGTCCAGGAAAGGAAACAAACGGATATAAATAAAAGCTCAGTGGTGTGGGTCTTTTTCTTGGTCACTATCGTTTTCAAAGGGAAATTATTTTCCTTTTTCAAGGCTGCTTTCAGTGACTTATTCGCTACTCCTGGGCACTACCATCATATTTCCAATTTCTACTGAGTTTCCGTTTCTCTTCAACAGCTCTGGGCAGTCAATCAGTCTACCTCTAGATTAGTAGATGGGTCACTTTGTTCTGTGAGTAAAAACGTACTTGCAGTAGAAAGCTAAATTTAAAAGAGAGCATTTAACCAGAATTTCTCATTTGATGGTTGAAATTCCAGCCTTTTGTTTTTGTCAGATCTTGGGTGAACTAAAACATTCAAAACTAATGGTAGGACAGACTGGAGACCTCATGGAGCCTGAAATTTAAGAAATTAAGAATTCCTACTTTGGCTGGCCCATACCTGCATGTCAGTGCATCCGTTCCCTCTCCTCTCCTCTCTTCTCCTCTCTTCTCTTCACCTCTCCTCTTCCCTTTTCTTTCTTCTTTGCTCCCTCTCTTCCTTCCTTTTGTGGTGCTGGAGATCAAACCCACAGCCTCTAGCATAGCAGGCAAGCACTCTGCTACTGAACTACATCCACAGTCCTTCATTTTCTTTTTATTGCCATCATTTAGAATTGAACAGGTCTTAGAGATTTTGTATTGCCCATTTCTGCAGGACAGGAAAAGTCTCTTACTTTTCTTGTTCATTGATATATACATTTAACCCGTGTTCTTTGTGTCTTCGCTGTAGGTATGTTGTGTAAACTGAAACTAATTCAAATCATAAAGTTTCAACATCCTTAACTCATGAGAGACTATCTTATTATCACTGTAACCCAGGAGTGACCCATAGATGAGACAGTGTTTCATACGGTGTATGCCTCTGGGTAGTCAGAGTATTGTTATGGCATACCTCCTAACCCAAGGAAATGTTGTGGGAAGAAATTTACTGATGCCTACACATATAATTATTGTAAGATGAAATTTTGCTCAGGTGGATTCAAGTGTATAACCTGAAAATAACAGAAGCCAATGTACCAATGTTTCTGCGAAAGTGGAGACTGCTTTATAGATAGAATATAATGGAAATGTACAATGAAATAGTACGTATTATGAAGAACAATATCCAGTGCCCAATTAGCTCTGGTCCTAGCCTTATGTCTAGGTCTTTTGTGGAAGTGCTTTGGTTGAAATCCAGCTGAGGTACTGTGTCGAAGATTCTAGGTTTATTCCCTTGGAGGCTGACATTTCCCTGTGATTGTTCGATCTGATCCTTTAAACAGTTTAGCCCTATCGGCAGTACTGCTTGGGAGACACAGGGTCGCTGAGGTCCCCTCTGCTCTTGGCCTTTTGCTTTTTCCCCTTAAGTAAAGGAAATAATCCCTTTATCAAATATTTGCCAGCTGCTTAGAATATAAATGCTCTCACTGGTACATTTCAATTGATTATTGAAAAGTAAACATTCCAACATTGTATCACGTATGATGTGTGTGTTGGGTGTGGGTATTTTTCTGGGGGATTAGCATAGCGGATTTCTTTTCCTTCTAAGGACAGCGTGTGAGTAATAGGGTCTATTTTGGCTTTCCTTCCCTTCCTTTATCAGGTTAAAGCTGGTTGAAAAGATTACTTTGTAGAGGAAGGATGGAGAAAAATGCTCCTGGTGGTAAATACAAACCTCACTGTATGCTATCCTAGAATGAAACTGTCAAAATCAGTTTGAGATTACTTAACTCACTATGTTATAAATAAAGGAAAACTAAACTCAGAGATGTGCAATGATTTGAGCCAAAATGATGGAGCAGAGTAAATCAGGATCTGTGTATTGATGGACTCATTGCTGCCTAAAATAATTAGATATAAAGATTCCATCATATTATGAAAATATGCTAGACAGTGATAAAGTCGATATTTTACCAGTAGATCAAATCAGTTTTATTCCATGATTTAATAGAATTTTGAAGAAAAATTTAAAAATAGAAAATAAAATTGTTATCAAAGATACAGAGAGCTCTTATTAAAATATATAGGACCTTTAAAAATATTCTTGATTAAAAAGTCAAATTTGCACATTACATGATATTATGACTTTGGAGAGATATGATAGATAGCAAGATAGCTAAAATCTGTCCAATTGCTCAAAACTTTAACTGTTTTGTGAATTGCAGATGCCAGAAGCACAATATATTAAAAGACAATAAAATTATAATTCTCTCCATAAAGCATAAAATGCAATTAAAACAGTAATTAAATTACATTTCTTACTCCCAAATGTCAATGTTAGAAAAGAGAAAAACAAGAAAGATTAAAATAGTTTATAAATGAAAACATTTTAGGAAAAAGAGAAGAAAATGAAAATAATGTGGACATCTAGGAAGTAAAAATCCAGTGCTTCAGGGATCACAGTCATAATTTCTAGCCCAGTTTGACAATGCCCCTCCTACTTCTTGGCTGTCCCCAGCCTCACCCTCAGCTCTAGGAAATCAGAATGCATTGTCCCTCTGCTTCCCAGAAGCAGGACCTTGGGGAGAAGGACAGATGTGAGCTGGAGGGCTGGGAAGGAGGAGGCTGGTCCTGGGGCTGTTTGCTTTACCCACTGGCTCTGAGGAAGCACCATTTCTGGCTGTGAGCATCTTCCTAGGGCTCTCCAGCACAAGGTGACTTAAGAGCAAGCTTTCTTTACAGAGCCACAGGCGCATCTTCTTGTGGCTTTTCCAATAGCAGTGATTACTCTTAGAGCCCCGCTCTCTACTATGAGCCCTCAGTACTATGTAACAGTCCCCACCTTGGAATGAGTGTGATGGAATGAGTACTGTGAGCCACACACAATCTGGTTTAGTTTCCACTTAGTCTTTCCTTGTTCAGAGTCATCACATGCATCAACCCCTATTACTGGAAGCAGTATTACATAGGCAGAAATTAAGAGCACAGGCTCTGGAGCTGCTGTGATTCCTGAGTTCAAATCCAGACTCTACCACCAACAGCTGCATGATTTATGGCAAGTTGTTCAATGTCTTTGTGTTGCAATGCCATTATTTGTCCGCAGGTATTAATACTAGAGATGGTTCCCAACTCAAATTGTTGTATAGCCACTAAATTACAAGTGCCTGAAAGTACTTTGAATAGTGCCTGGATTGGAGTCACCATTCCCCAAATATTAGCAATTACTGTACTATGTTAGCCTGTAGGAACACTGTAGGCATAATGCTGAGAAGTACAAAATACCTTCCTAACTCTCGAGGAATTATGGTTTAATCCAGGAAACTGAACATTCTTTAATTATGAAAGAAATTGGTCTTGCATTCTGATCTCTAGCAGAGGATGAACTGTGGTATCTGAACTATGATATCTACTGTCACTTTGGCATGGATGGAGCAGACTCTCCCTGCTTCACAATAAATGATAAAGCATCAGTCAGTTTAATCTCTCCCATTTCCTAGGCCTTGAACAATCTGGTCTGGGTTTCATTTATGTCAAAGGAGGTACAAAAGAAAAAGAAAGTTAGGCATAATTCCCTGTAATTGCTTAAATAAATACAACGTGGATGCATTCTCAAATATACTGCTGTTATTGAGACTTTTTGGTAGTTGTCTTGGGAAAATATAGAGAAGAGGTCAGCCTGACTAGCAGACTTTTCTATCCATTAATGCTGCAATGCTGAGACAAATGCTGTGGGAGCTGGCGCTGGAGGTGTATCTTAGAAAGAAGCATCACGCCCTTCTCTTACTTCATGATGCCAATCTTCCCAGATGAATTCTCTTCCCAGCTTGGTGACAATCAAGGGTTAGAACCAGAGGGAAGACTTCCCATCATTGTTATTTTGGCTCCTCATTTGTTTGTCCTGTTTCTCTCCCCATCATCTCCTGGTGGCTTTTCCAGCCTGTGTCTATAATCGGGGCTCTGTTTCTGTGCACATCTGCCCAGTATCACATAGAGCTTGAGTCAGCATGCTATGGCCAAGGAACCTAACCTGTTTTACCACCTATTCTTTTGTTTTTTCAGCACCAGGGATTGAACCCAGGCCCTTTGCACTGAGCTACATCCCCAGCCCCTTTTTTCTTTTTTCTTTTAAAACAAGGTCTCACTGTCACTCACTTACCCAGACTGGGTTCAAACTTGTGATTCTCTCGCTGGGATGACAGGAGTGCACCACCGTGCCTGGCTTCACTACCTGCATTTAAGGGGTAGTATGCTACCTGCCTTTATTCATAAAGCTTTATTGGAACACAGCTACACCCATGGATTTGTATGTTTGTCTTCTTTTGTGCTATACTGGCTGACTGAGTAGTTGTGGTGGAGACATGGCCTACAAAGTCCAAAGATGTTCCGCCTGGCCCCTTATAGAAGAAGTTTGTTGACCCTCGATCCAAATATTAAACATGTCAATTCCTTAAGGAAGAGACAGAAGCCTTCCTGAAGTACTTTGTGGCAGAAGTCACTGGGTTTCCACAGATAGGGAAGTTCATGGTATGAAAGGATGAAAAGAGAAGAGGGGATGAAATGTTAAGTAGCACAGTTTTGATATAGGCTCCTGCTGCCTAAGCTGTAGGATGTAATGACTGCTATAATTCTGATTGAAATTATCTCTAATAATATACCATATTTTTCTCATCACAAATGTTGTGTGAAATAATCCTGAGTTGGGTTAATGAGTTTCTTTGAAATGGAGCTCTGTTCTCCCATAGCTGTGTCATGCTAATTTTTTTGACTTTCAGAACAAAACTGTCCTTTGGAATTGGGCCTTGCATTTTTTTAGCACTGATTCTGAACTGGTTAGATTTCTCTTCCTCAGCTACCAGTACCTCGTTATTTCCTTGCGGGTATTGGGTTTCTTTGGGTCACTAGCCATGTGTAAAATGCCCACAAGGAACCCATACCCTTGGCAAATTGTGTGCCATTCCCCTTTCCATCATAAAAAGGTTATGGAAAAAGGCTATTAACAATAGTGTGTGAAATCTAGGCTTTTTGACTAAGCAACACATCTTATTTTGCAAAGGCAGTGAGTTAAAGAGATATTTATTTCCATATGTGGCGAATCCTATCTGTACTAAGAGGTTGTCAGAGTGATCTCAGTTTTTGTGATTGTGAGCAAAACCCTTCCTAGAGCACAAGGTATCCTCTCTGTTGGCCTGAGGTCTAGGATACATTTTTCTCAGTAGGAAATTACCCCTGGCCCCAATCCCAACAGGACCACATGGATTAATAACAGTCCTGCCCCTTCCTCTTTCGGAGCTTCAGTTCTACTATCTAGGGAGACTGAGTTAGCTGGTTTCTGAGGCATCTTCTAGCTCTTTGATTTGAAGTTCTTTGGAGGCAGTCTGTGGGCTGGCTAAGCAGTTCTTCTCATACTCTGTGGTGCTCCCCTGCTGGGTGCCTTTGAAGCCAGCAGGGAAAGCCATACGCCAGGAAATCCATGGGGTTTGGAGAGAAGGGACCTCTTGGGTTGCTCTGAGGACAGGGCTCTGGGTGCTGGAGGTGAAAGCATCAAGGCAAATATTAGCTATAAAATATCATGTGTGTCAAAACAAAGGCATCCATGGCTGGGTCCAGCCTGATTTTGCTCATGGTTTAAAACAGTGAAGTGGCTCCAAGCACTAGGAGAACAGTGATGTATGCCTAAGTATCACGCTCTGACAATATTTCCTTCCTGATGCAGCTGTTACATTTGTCCTCTGAAAATAGAGACATGGACCTGAGAGTGTCCAGATGCTACACTGAGCAAAGGAACAGTAATAGTTCAGGAAGGTCAATGAGGTGACCTGTGGGCTGTGAGTACAGAGAAGTGAGGCTCACCTTGTTAGAGCCAAAGAACCCTCTAGGAAGCGAGGCACCAGGCGAGTATCCTGGAGGTGTGGCAAACTCAAGCATCAGCTCCATCAGATTGCCCAAATTCTTGGTATATTTCTCTGAAAACCCATGTGTTCTCCTCATCCCAGCCAACATACTTTTTATTGAGCTGTATATTCAGTACTCAGTTATCTTTAGCTGTATATAGACACGGTGCTAAATGTTTTCTTATCATCCCTTGTAATTTAAATTTTATTTCATAATAGGTCGGCATTTGACCAAAAAATAAATTGAGGTTTGCTGCAGTTAGATAGCCTGCCCAAGGCCACATAGCTAGAACATTCTGCACCTGAAGGTCAAACCCAGATCTGCACAGGTAAGAGTGCCTTTGCTACCCAATATGCACCCTTCCTATGTGGCTAATTTAATTGATGGGACAATAATGATGCAAGGTAGAGGAGTCCTCCTTGCCTGTTCAGAGTTAGCATAACCCAGCGCTTCTCAATCTTGGCATCATTGATACTATGGGCCAGAGAGCTCTTTGTGTAGGGAGGCTGTCTTCTGCAGGGTAAGATGAATAGGAGTAGCCCCGGCCCCTCTAACTCATTTGCTGTCAGTATCATTCTTAACACCACTCAGTTGCAATAATCAAAAATATCTCCAGATTTTGCCAAATACCCTTGGGTAAGTAACAATTACTCACATAACCCAAATGTGAATTTGCCATTAGAGAAAATGCCTCCACGTGTATAATTGAACTCTCTTCAATTTCCCCCTTTGCACCAAGATTCTGTTATTAATGACTTGGACCCTTCTCCTTGTCTGGCTGACATCCTGGAGTGTTACCAGGAGCCTTCACCCTTTCTGGAATCTTCCCACATCTCCCAGATATCCTTTCTTTGAAGCCTGGCACTTCCTCAGGAAGTATTAAGAGCCAACCAGCCATGAAAGCAGTGTGCTCTTCCCTGTGCTAAGTGCCTCTGCTCAGGAAGTAAAATGCTTCAGTGGCATAAGCATATGGCATCGATGTGGCCTCTGAAAGCCGTGCTGGGCAGTTAACAAGCATGGAGGAAGGGCAGCAGTCTGTGCTGAGCTCTGAATAGTTACAGAACAGAACCTCCCCTCCCCTAGGAGAAGCCGGGCTGAACTTCCTCAGGGATCTCAACAGCACAGAGGCCAATGCTTTGTTCAGAACGGGGCTGGTTCCTTGAAGTTATGGCATTTTGTTTTTTTAGTAAAACACCCTGCAGATCCTGACATCTGCCACACAGAGATCTAGAGTAGACATGTGGCACAGCATCAGCCCCAGTTTCTGACTGCAAGGAGGCATTCTTCTGAATCCTAGGTCAAAGGATGTGGGTAGCTCAGCAGAGACCCACTGCACTCTGTGTGCCAGCCTTTTGAGAGTAGGAGCCATCACTTTTAGAGTTTTAGGCCACTAAACAGCCTGGAGTATTGTTCGGAGAGCAGGTGTCTTACTTGTTTAATAGGTCTGTTCAATAGTCCCAGGATGCAGAAGGTTAGACAAGGGTATTTCCTATTTTACCCAAACTTGCCTATGAAATTTTAGAATAATGCCTGTAGTGAGACATCTTCCAACTGGTTACTCTCACCAAGGGATATTGATAATAGGTATTTTCATGGAATTTGCTGTTTAAGAACATAAGATTTTTGGAAATAAATAAAATGAACAGGAAAGAGCTTTAGAAGTCAAATTTGGCAATCTCTTTTTCAGGAAATGATACCTGAGTATATGCTGAACTTTGGCTGATACTGTGCACTGTGCATGTGTCTGTGAACATTCATATATTGGTGCATGGAAGAGCTTACACTCTTTTTTCCACATGGAGAGGTCACAGGGTTTTAGGCCAGATGAACTTGTTTAAATTCCAGCTCAGTCATTTCCTCCATGTGAAGTGTGGATAAGTTACTTAAGGTCTCAGACTCAAGTAACATCATGTTGTGATGGTTAAAGATCATGTGTTAAAAGTTGCAAAGCATAGGAGGCGTTTGATGATGACTATTATTGTCACCACAGTAGCCTCTTACAAACCTAAAGGAAAATAGATACTGAATCTTGGTAGAGTTGATTTTTAAACAGTTAGTCTGTCATACCTCCGTTCTCTCTTGGACTGGGTGTAGATGATTCTATTTTGTTGTGCTTTCTTTCTGCCTTCATTCAATAGGAATAATAAGGCATATTCAAGGAACATGATTGATTTTCATGTGACTTATCTAAGGGCTCTATCTTCTCAGTGATTCTATAAACACTCATTAAGCACCTACTGTATGCCGGGCACTAACTAGGGGTTAGGGATTTGTCTGTGAAAACTAACAACAGCTGTGCCCCCTGGGACTTCATGTGCCAAGTGTGCATCTGCATGGCCAGGAAAGAAGTCTGGCATTCAGCATTGGCTGTGTCCACTGTGAACAAACTGGTGCCCCCCTGTGTGCTGGGTGCTTGGAATGTAGGATGCAGTGATGAACGGAGACTCTGGAATATGGCAGTCATGGCGGCTGTGTTGGGTATGTGATATCTGAGTAACTGACTATGCGCAGAAAACACAAAATCATGACAGGTGCCATGACAACCCAATAATTGTTTTAGAACACATATATGAATAAATAATTTATTCAGGCTTATTAAGGGAAGTTGAGAGCATCATGCCTGAAATGTAGTATGTAAATGTTAGAATGAATGAACTGCTGAGTGAAGAAAAGGACTGCTGTGTACGGCTGTGCAGGTGTCACAGTGCACAGTTTCAAACTGTGGAGATAGTCAGCATGTGACCCGTGTGGGCACTGCAGCAGCACTGTCAAGCATTTAGTGCACAGTCTTGTTCATTGCTTTCCGCACTATGATACTTAAATGGTGTTTTCCTCATTTTGCAGGCATGGAACTCAGATCATTGCCTGCCTAAGTTAATAAAATTAGTTGGTGAGAGAGGCTCTCGATTGGAATATAGAGTTGTTGTTTAGAGAATAGGAGAAAACAGTTCCTTAAAGATTGCACTTGATGGATCCTGTTTTTGAACCCCCTGCTTAGGTATCTGATGTCAAAAAGTAGAAGCGAAGACACTGATATAATTACTTTTTTAGGTCTTGGGCCTCAGGTCACAAATTCTCTAAGACACTTTTTCTGTTTTCTCTCACTTTGAGACAATGCATCATCCTTTAAGCTCTTCTTCTTCCTCTCCTCAGGAGAAGATTAGATCAAAGATCCCAGAAAAACCCCACCTGGTGCAAGTGCTGGGTGCAGCATATGCATTCCTAACAAAAAATGAAGGGTGACAGATGAGCGAGGATCTGTTATTATAGCACAGGATCATCTTCCCAGTGGGGGAATTACATCCAGCTCTGGTGTGCTATTTCTTTTGTAACTCCTTATCCTTGAGTCAGCAGTAAATGGAATAATACAATGTCAAGGTGATAATAAGTCCCCTCTGCACCACCCCTTTGAGGTCTAGGCATGGCATGTCGCAGGGAGACCACAGAAATCTAGTTGCTTCAGATTGCTCGTGGCTCATCCAGGCAATTTATTTCTCAATCAACATTTTAACACAACAGCTCATCCCACAGAGCTATGAGAAGCGAAGGAAAGATTTACAACAGGTTAAAGAAAAGTTGTAGATAACAATATTTACCACTTTGAAGTTTCAGGAAGCAGGGAATTTCGACTTATGTCAAAAGAGGAACACAGTATACCTGTTTTGCAGGCATCTTGTTTCTTATGCTGTCAGTTTCTCTAGGAATTTCAGGACCTAGAGATGCTCAGAGATGATGCACTTATCTCTGTTGTAAGCAGGCTTTACATGAATGCAGAGAAGAGTGAGGAAGAGATTTATATTCTGAGTTATATGTTTAATTTCCTTGAATCCTCCCAAGGATTCTCAGAGGAAGACACTGTTAGCTCAGTGTTATTGATGAAGAAACTAAGATCTTTAGAAATCACATGCTCCAGGATATTATATCCTAGTTTTTTCATCTCTGCACTGATTAGTGAAAAGCTCATGCTCATTTTACAATATCATATTTTTTGACAGTCAGTGAGGGACTGATTTCCTTAATAGAAGAAGGAACAAGTTCTGTGCTAATATTTCTTGCAGGTAAATAAAAAAAACAATA
The DNA here is from genome assembly GCF_012274545.1 of Fukomys damarensis. Lineage (NCBI taxonomy): Eukaryota > Metazoa > Chordata > Mammalia > Rodentia > Bathyergidae > Fukomys > Fukomys damarensis. The sequence goes on along the minus strand of NW_022900949.1, from coordinate 45,579,880 downwards.
ATAATAAGTATGTCTCTGTCAGGTATTGTTGTAGATGTTATATTCTTATACACTTCAGTGAGGAAAGTAGTATTTTTATCTCCATTTTACAGATGATAAAGCTGAGGCCCAGAAAGGTAATGCCCTCCTGAGAGTCACACAGCTGTTAGAAGTTCCCATTTTTGTATTCTTATGGTATTCTTCTCTAGATTTTAAACTTCTAGAAGAAGGGACTCTCCCTAATTAATTTCTTCATCCTTGAAATCCCCTGAAAAGTGGTTTTCCTAAAATAGATATGTAGTAAACTTTGGGTGGGTAAATACCAACTGACCAGAGTCTGGCCTCTCTGATCTGTGGTTTTGGTCTCTTCATACATTCTGACCAGCCCTGTTTTATCAGGTGGACTGATAAAAGGAGAAGAAAGATGTTAGAAGGCTGTTGTCTTCCTTCTGCAAGGCATATTAGGCTACAGTTGTAATACAAGTATGACAGAAATGGCATATTCATTCATTTTTTATGTGTATTGAATTAGAATAAGGAGGCCGTGCTAGCTTGATGAATAACTAATGGATTAATGTGCTTGAGTGGCTCTCCAGGAGGCTTCTTCCATTTCCAGTGACCCTAGAGACTTCCTTGGTCTTTGGCTCCACCATTTTGTCACAAAGCCCCTTCCTAGTCACCATGGCAGAACTGGGTGCTTCACCTGTTTTGTACTTGTTGAAGAAGAGACACACATCACTACTGCAAATTAGTCATGTGGCCCAGGAAGCTACAGAGAAGGTGGAAAAGAGGGATCCTTGGGCCCAGAAGGGGGAAAACATTGGATAGAAAGGCTGTACATGACTCTACTCCAAAGGTGTTGGCTCTTTATTTTATTGCTACCATTGACTTATAAAAAGGATTTCAGGTAATGGCTGTGGTACCATGACATTTATTAAGACTGTTTTCATAGATGTGCAGTTCCACTGGGCATGTGGTATTAATTTCAGTACATATACTTAACCATAGTGACTTCTGTTCAGCTTTGGCTATTTGGAGTTTCTCAATTTTGGTATATTGGTAACTGTAATTTTGTCCTTTTTTCCATTTTTAAAAGGATATGATACTTCTTTCAAACCAGGAATACTTTAGTTCAGGAAATTGTTCTATTTTCTTAATATTTTGTTGAAGAAATGGCATAACTTGAGTTATTGCTTTTTAAAATGTCAGTGTTAAAATATTCTCCATCAGACTGTTAAAATTCGTTGTAATACACTGCTAAGTGAACATAAAAGAAAGTAAAACAGCATTATGATCCCAAATTTTCGATTGGTTTCTTTCTTTTTCCTCTCATTCTCCTACACACAAGTGCATCCCATATGGGAAATTAATATATCAAAAGGTTAACAGTCATTATCACTGAAATGAATGGTTCTTTTTCCTTTCTTTTCTATATATGAACTTAAATAGAAAATATTCACTCTATTTACTTAGCTATATTATAATAAAAAGGTACATTTTATATATCTTCAGATACAGAATGGATATTTAAGAATACTTTTGTAATTCTTATAGAAGAGATTTGAGCATTTATTATAGATTTTCTGCTTGCTGTTTCCGTTTTAATTACTTTAGGACTTACAGAAAATGCTTAAAGAGGGCATAGAAGGCAGGAAGGTAGGGAGAGATATTACAGAAATGAGGGGACCATCATTTCCATCACAAAATCCAATTTAATTAGGGTCAGCCAGTCCCCTCATCGCTCTCCCTTTCTGCTCTTCCAGGTTATTTAATTTGGGCATCTTCTGATGAATGCCACCTTGCAATTAACATGCCGTTGCCAGCAAGTTGGAATAGCTCAGCTTCTATGGGCTGTCTGCTAGCAGCCATGTCTTTTTAATAAGGACATATATTGCTCCTTCCTATCAAACAACTTTTTCCTTTTCCAGATTCCAATAAGCTTGGATGGAGAAGAGAGACTTCCCTTGAATTTTAATTTAATCATTTACTGGTCAGGCAATATATAAAGACTAAAAGGGTGGCATTAGGATGACAGTACACCTGTTGGGTCTGATCGCCACTGACTTCACTGATTACAGGGTGCTCTGGTTGAGCAAGAGGCCTGCCACCCAGAGCAGATGGCAAAGATGGCTTCCCATGGAGATAAGAGGGCTCTTTTCAACTGTGAAGATCCTCACATACCTTGCTGTCTGAGTCATGAGAGGAAGGAGATCTGAACTCCCTCATATGTTTGCCAGGAATGAATTATTGAGGAGAGGTCCTGGGATTGGTACAATATGAGCTGTCTGATGAGGGCTTTTGTGAAAAGGTGATCAGACCAATGCCCTGGAGCCTCCCTGACAAGAAAGCTTCATCCAAAACAGGTGGAAAAGTTGCTGTCTGTGACAAATGGTCAGTCTTCCTCACCCTCTTAACTCCAGAGCTTCCCTAAAGGGGTGGCCATGACATCATCTATGCCTCTGAGTGTCAGGGGCAGGTTCACTGCTTGTGGGACCCACAGCAGCTTAGAGCTACTGGTGATGAAAATTGAACAGGTAAGTTTCTTCTATTCAGAGCCCATGGTTAACTCAGTGCCCTTTTTTTTTTTTTTTTTTTTTTTTTTTTTTTTTTGGTACCGGGGATCGAACTCCGGTCCTTGCTCTTGCGAGGCAGGCCACCCTCAGTGCTTCTTGAACACTAAAGTGCAAACGAATCACCTAGGAATCTTGTTAAAAGGCAGATGCTTTCTCAGCGTGGCGGAGAGATTCTGTATTTCTAACAAGGTTTCTGGTGATATTGAGCCTGCTGATCCAAGGATCACACTTCACTAGGGACAATTTTAACTGACAGCCCTTGTCTTCATGAGGTCAGGAGACTATTGCAAGGGTATGGGGAAGATTGGTCTCTTCATATATTCATATATTGGTTTCTTCTCCTTAAATTTTTATTGCTAAAGCTAGTTATTTTAATTTGCACTTTGATATACAGATGATCCCTCATGGGATTGATAAGTGGTATTTAGTTTTGTTGTTTTTACATGGGAGTGCAAGTATCCAAGGAGACACCACTGACTGATTTTCTACAGGCTTAGCAGAAGCACAACTGGTCACACAAACCCTGCATCATATTTCATAGATCAGAAGCTTCTGAAAGATAAGGCAGATGTGTGGTTAATAAGGGCTTGTCATTCTTTACAGTTTTTGACTGTGATCTGTTCAGATGAACTTGGAAAAATTATGCATGTGAGTAAGATGAGGCAAGGAAAATTGGAGAAATTCCTCTGGGATTTCATTACTTTGTATCCCTGCTTAAATCAATCCTGTTCAGTTCTTTGCGTGAATCTCATGAAAGTGACACTATGGCAACATATTAACGAGAGCCTTAGTCCCTGTCACTCACCCTTTGAAGCTTTCTGCCAAGGCATGGGTTTAATTTAATGTCTCCATTTCTGAAGCCATTGGTTTTTGACCTTCAAGACTCTCCTACAAATGCCATGGTGTGCTGTGGAGATGATGGATGAGGCAAATAAGAGAAGTCAAGGAAGCAGACATGCAGGAGGGTATCATCACAGTGATGTGGATGCAAGAGGTGATGAGAAGATTGTTGCCCTTTTTATTAGCTGGTGCTGCTATGTCTTTGATGATTTCATCCTTCAGAAAGGAGCCCAGCACTCACTGGGAACAACATAAACTAGTTATGGAAAACCAGAGAGTTTGGAAAAGCCCACAATTCTGCTGAAAAGTTCTTTTCAGGAGGAGTTAATCTTAGGAATTTAGAAAGAGGGATTGTTGCCTATTGGAAAGCCTTAAAGTCCTATACTGTAATTTGAGTGGACACAGTGGAATAATTTTAGTCTATAGTTTTGAGTCTCGGGAGAGTCTCCTTATTTGTGGAGTGGAGGAAGGAGAAAAACTTAAGAGCTGTTTTTCATATGCTTTATACAGACTGAAGAAATGTTATGATTTAAGTGTAAAATGTGCCCCAAAGCCTCATGTACTCAGAAGAAGAGCTTCTAGAAGGTGATGGGATCATGGGGGTACTATATTTATGAGTATATTAATCCATTAGTAAGTTTATAGCTGAATATGCTGTTAGGAGGTGGGGACTTCCTAGAGGAGGTAGGTCACTGAGGATGTGACCTGGGAGAGTATATTGTTGTCCCAGCTCTTCCTTTTTCTCTGCTTCCTGACTGGCATAGGTTGAGTAGCTTTTCTCTGCCATGCCCTTACACCATGCTGTTTCCGAGCCACCCAGCCTCGGAGGAAACTTCGGAAACTGTGAGCCAAAATACACCTCTCCTCCTTTAGGCTGTGGGTATTGGGTATTTGGTATTTTGTTCCAGAAATGGGGAAGTGACTAATGCAGAAAATTGATGTGGGAGAAATGTGGTCATTGCTATGACTGTACCTGACCATGTGATTTAAAAGTCTTTGGAATTGGTTTGTGGGAGGAGTTTGGGAAGGTTTGGAGATGCCAGCTAGAGAAGCCCTAGAATCATATAAGTAGAAACTCTTGGTGATTATAGTCACAGCTGAGAAGACCAAAGTGCTTGTAGGAATGTGCAGAGTAAAAGCCAAGCTCAGGAGGTTTCAAATGGGAATAAGAGCTTCACTGGCAGTTGGACTAGAGGCCATGTGTGTTATACTCTGGCTAAAAAATTATCTACATTTTTCCCATGTTCTGAGACTTTACAGAGACTTTGCAGGAGACTGAGATTAAGGGAAGTTGACTAATCAATCTGGCCAAGGATTTTCAAGGCAGCCAAGATTTCAGGTGGTAGCATAGGTACTATTGGCTGCTTTCAGCCAGATCTATCGTTAGAATCAGGAACATACAGCAGCATAGCCAAACAGGAAGTACCTATAAAGTTGGAACCAAAGAAATTTTGGCTAATGAACAGATGAGCACCATAAAAATAATCCAAGAACTCTGTTCCAGGATAATAGGAAAGATGCTCTGGGGGGTTTGAGGAATTAACCAGGCCGCACCCTTCTCAAGCTCAATGTTGAAAAAGGATAAATTTGTTTGAAAGACTTTGCTTTGAGAAGATAGCTCCAGGGTATCCTGCTCACTGAGGGCCAGCTAAGGAAGTACATTGCAAAATTCAGGCATCTAGGCAGTCAGAGGTTGTCAGCAATGGGCCAAAGCAGCCTATTGTTGCTTGAGCTGGTGGTAGACCTTGGCATCATCCATGTGGTGCTAATTTTTCAGGCTTGCAGAGTGCAAGGGTTGTGGGTCAGAAAGACTTCCACCCAGATTTCAAAAGAAGGATTTGAGGGCAGGCAAGGGGCCTGTGAAAGGGTTTGAAAATGAAGCTAAAGGCTAAGGAAGTTGGAGATATAACCACATGGAATGTCTTCTGAGGAAAGCCACAGGCAGTGAGCAGAACTAGCTCAACAGAGAGACTATGTGTGGGCTATAACCACAAAGGCCAAAAGGGCAAGGCTTTGCAAGAATGTTAGAGTCCACATCTTGCCACAATGTACTCCAGATACTAGATGTGGACTTACAGGGTTTAATGTTTGTCCTGCTGTGTTTTGCTCCTTTGGTCTGATTCCTTCTATTCTGCCATTGTGTATTGGAAGTATTTAACTTTATTTCTGATTTTTTTTGTTTGATACAGCATTTCTACTCTATAATTCAGGTTGATCTTGAGTTCACTATGTAGTTCAGGGTCTCCTTGACCTCATAGTGATCTTCCTTCCAAGTTCTGGGATTACAGGCATGTTCCACCACACCTGGCTCTTTCTGAATTTTATGGGGGCTGGTTCATAGCCAAGGGTATGCCTTGAGTTGCCTTAAGACTTTGGAGTTGGACCCTTGAGCAATGCTGAACTTATTAAGACTTTAGTAACTTTAAGGGATGTACTAAAGCATTTTTCATAAAAAGATGAGCACAAGCCTTCTGAGTGCCAAGAGTGCAACACTATGCTTTCAGTTAAAGCATACCCCAAAGTTTCATGGGTTTTGAACTTGATTGGATCATGGGCGTACTATACTCCTCTGTGGATTAATCCATTGATGAGTTCATAACCAAATATGTAGTAGATGTAGGGGCCTGGTTGGGGGAGATCGATCAGTGGGGGGAAGACTGAGAAGAGTGTATTCTTGTCCCTGGTTTCTCCATTCTCTCTGCTTCCTGGCTGCCATGAATTGAGTACCTTTCCTCTGCCATGCCCTTCACCACGTTTGCCTTGGAACCAGCTGACCATACCTATAGATTGAACCCTCTGAAACTGTGAGCCAAAATAAACTTCTGTAAGTTTTGGGTGTGAGGGTTTTTGTCCCAGGGATGGGAAAGTGACTAGAAATATCTTCAAGGTATAATAGTAGGGTAGTGGATAGAGCTCAGTGGTAGTGCACTTGTTTTGTATGCATGAGGCTCTGGGTTTCATCTCCAGCACTGGTGGTGGGAATATCTTTGCTTGGAATTATATATTCAGGTGAATGCAATTCTTTTTTTTTTTTAATGCTGAGAATTATACAGCTCAGTTATTTCCTATGTCTAGGACAGTAAGTTTTGAGTTTCTGCTGGAAACAGTGGCTGTTCATATCTGTGATGAATTTATAGTTTTCATTTGCAGACAGATTGCCTTTATCATTTCATCTGTGGTATATTGATTAAAGTAACCACATTGCTGACATTATCTATTCATCATACTTGGACAAGATTTCCCCTCTACCTCTTTATGAAAGTGTTTTATTTTGGTTCTTCTGAATTAAGATTAATCATAATCCTCATCTGCTCAAATTAAGCACTCTTTTGGTCAACATAGTCGACCTTTTTGTTCCCTTGCAAGTAGACTAAATCATTTGGCAATCAGGATATAATTGAATTTGTTTTGCTTTCATGTTCAGGTGATGCTATTCAGATCTTCAGTCTTTTTCTTCTTGAAACACTTGTATGTATCTGCAAAAAGCAGAGAAGAGAGATAACTATGTTAAAACAACTTTGCTTTGATTTAGCCATGACTCATTTTACTGAGGAATTGTTTAGGGCAGAGCTAAGCAAAGTTTCGAATAGTTTTGTGTCTTAGTTTTCTCATCTTTAAAATATGGGTAATAACAGTACATAGCTTGGAAGGTTATGGGGACTGAGATAATATTACATTATCAATGTTTTGAAATTTATCATATTTGAAATGTAACTGGCTCTGGGCTTTTGCAGTTGTTTATTCTATCTGCTTAGAGTGTTTTTCTTTCTGACACCCAAATTGCCGGCTCTCTTCTTTTAGGTTTTTACTCAAGAATTTCTTTCTTAATAGAAGTAATAAAAGTTTCCCTTGTCTAAAATTTTATCTCCCTCTTAATGCTTTATATTCCTCTTTCCTGTTCTATTATTTATCTGAAGCTCTTATCATTAGCTAATAAACTAAATGTTTTGATTTATTTATATTGCTTTTTGACTGTCCTTAGCTCCACCAGGAGGCCATGAGGCCAAGAAATTTTATAGCCTGTTTTATCCCTAATACTCAAGGATCAAATAAATATTTGTTAAGTTAATATACTGTGCTTAGCACAGCTTAGCATATAGTAAGTACTTAATAAGCATCACCTTGTGACTGGGAGATTTCACACTGTCTTCTCTTCATTTATTACCTAAATTCTGCAGCTGAATCTAATTTTATATATCTTTATGTACCCCTCAGACATTCCTCTGTGCTGGTCTCTTCCTTCTTTACATCCCATTTTTATGATAGCATTATTCCCTCCACCATATCATTCCCTCATTATTTCATATGAGTTGGTCCAATCTTCCCAACTCTTTTTTGTAGGTTGCTTATTAGCAAGAACAGATAATCAACACTTTTCTCCTCTTCTGTCAGCATCATGTTAAGACTACAGTGAAAGTTCATTGAATACGATTGCTGATTCTGTTTGCATTGAGGAAATGCTACATGACTGCAGGATTTATCATTTATTAACTAGAAGCCATGCAACCAATCATATGAAGGAAAACAAATAACATTTTCAACCCTAACCTACATAAGTGAAATGCATTTATTTGTATAAATTGTTTGATCAGTGCTCCTCTCTGTCACATTGGTGTTCTTCAGTGGCACTCACCTTTTCTTGCCCAATATTTTACAGTGAAAATTTTAAATATCAGAAAAATGTAAAGAATTTTACAGTAGACATTCATTACCTACCAAATAAGAATCTACCATTACATTATTAATTTGTTTGCTTTTTTGTACATCTGTCTACTCTTTTATCCATTAATTCATCTTATATTTTAGCACATTTCAAAGTAATTTGCAGATATGAGTACATTTTCCAGCATATACGGAATTAGAGTTTAATCAGGATTTATTTCCAGAATAGATTTTTTTTTGCCTTTTCTAGAACTTCATATAAATGGACGTATGTATTATATACTCCTTACTGATTAAGGCTTTCTCCTTAAATGGTGCTGCAGAGATTCCTCCATGTTGTTATGTGGTAATTACATTTGTTGGTGAATAGTGCTCTGTTGTGCGGATGCACCACAGTTCCATTGTCTTTTTACCCCTTGATGAACATTAAGAACAGGTCTACTATTCATGGACATTTGTGTACAAAGGCCACCATTTTCACCTTGGTTAAATGCATAAGATTGAAATTTGGGGGTCAGAAAGTGCAATACACTTCTTTTTTCTCCTCAGACATAATGAGCTTTTCCTTGTCTTGTAGCAATTGCACTAGCTCTTTCCTCTAGATTCTGCCTTTTGTGTATGAAATACTTTCCCCTTATCATCACTGTATTTCCTCTTTCATATCTTTCAGGTCCTAGTTTTGCCTGAACACCCATTTTAAAGTAATCACAAGACTCTCTTCAGCACACAGCTCTGTTTTAATTATGTTCACATTTCTTACCATCTGATAGTTTTGTTTTCCTATTATAACCCAGGAATAAGCCTTGTCTGCTTTTGTATTGTCATGCCATGATTTACAATTCTTTATAATAGTTTATTTTTAAATAGTGTAGTGTATTCTGTTGTCAAAATTAGCATGATGTGTAGTAGGTACATAATACATATTTGCCAACGTAGTGAATGTAGGAATGAACAAGTGAAGCCCTAAGTTTCTAGAATCCCACTCATCTATTTATCATTTTAGCCTGTATATCTCGTAGGTGATTAAATAAGAACAGTTTCTCTTTGGTCAGAGACAAAATGCAAGTATGGAAAATGTTTTTCCTATCTTTTTACATGAAGGTAGTTAATTCAGTTCCTAAACATGGGAATGAGAGGCATCTATCCTATAGAGTTTGATATCCAGGGAGAAATTGCATGTGGCAAAATGGAAAACACACCTGTGAACTAATGGGGACTTACTGCAGATAGTGGTGCCAAAATGTATTTATCCAAATGTGATTTGTAGTACTCACACTGATTAAGGGGGTAAAGGTGAAGGAGGAAGCATTGACCTCAAAGGGCTGTTAACTACTCAGTGGGGTTTGTGATTGGACATGATTTTCTCGTCTTGCTTGTGGATTGGTATCCAAGATGCCTGCAGCCATAGCAACAGGGAATCTTTGAAGTTTATATAATTTGTCTTGAATCTTAGAAACATCCTGAAGAACAGCAAGGTAGAAGTGACAGTTGTACTTGTACATAGCCGCAAACTAAGCATTATGTTCCCATAGTGCTCAGTAGATAACTCAATCTGTTTGGAGATCAGACTTAAGCAATTATATCCCATTATGCTTTCCACTATCAATTCAACACTTGTATCTCTTTTCTTAATTAATTTGTCTTGAATCTTAGAAACATCCTGAAGAACAGCAAGGTAGAAGTGACAGTTGTACTTGTACATAGCCGCAAACTAAGCATTATGTTCCCATAGTGCTCAGTAGATAACTCAATCTGTTTGGAGATCAGACTTAAGCAATTATATCCCATTATGCTTTCCACTATCAATTCAACACTTGTATCTCTTTTCTTAATAGGAAATCAGTGCACAAATTGAACAAAACCATGTCTGGCAAATTCCTTAGTTTAAGGGAAAGGTAAATTGTAAATATTAAGACAATCAATCCTCAGTAGCACGGGAACTAGCAGAAAGAATCAACAACTGGGATCTCATCTTACTAAAAAGCTTCTGTACTTCAAAAGAAACCATTAGCAGAACTAAGAGACAATCTACAATGTGGGAAAAAATTTTTACCAGCTGTTCCTCAGACAAAGGACTATTATCAAGGATATATAAAGAACTCAAAACAATCAGTCCCCCCAAATATAAAGACCCGATCCAAAAATGGGCATCCGAAATGAACAGACATTTCTCATACAAAGAAGTGAAAGCAGCAAGAAAATATATGAAAAAATGTTCCACATCACTGGTCATTCGAGAGATGCA
>NW_022900949.1:45553147-45569034 GCF_012274545.1 Fukomys damarensis | reverse complement strand
GTGAGAGAATGAAAAGATGAAAATAAAGTGTTTGTAGATGGGGAGGGGAGGAGGGGGTGAAGGGAGGGCAGAGGTAAGGGGAAAAAAATGAGAATCAAGACTTGCCATGTAAAGGTACATGATCCCAACAATGAATGTAACTGTACTGTATCCCTAAATGTACCAATAAACTCAATAAAAAAAAAAAATATAAAAAAAAAATATTAAGACAATCAAGAGAAGAGAGATAAGAGTTGAGGGAAAGCTTCTCAGGGTTTCTATGGTAGTCATAAGTCTAAAGAAACAGTTATTCATCAGACTTTTAAAAATCATTCTAAGAAGGTAAATGCTACTTTGCAATGTGATATTTTGCAAAGTAGACTTTGTCTAGTAATGTAAATAACCACTCTACATTTATGTCTTTTGGAAACTTGGACTTTAATCTATTCTGTTGCAATTTAAAATATTTGTATTTAAGGAACATATGGAGGTAAAGGTACTGGGAAGATGGCAGGCTGGAGATGTGTCACATCACCCTCCAACTCCCATTTAACTACTGCTGAATTCAGTGAGAGCAATGATTGGTAAGATGGCAGTCATTGTAGATGTAATTAAGGTAACTTCTCTTGGGATTTTTGGATAAGAGAGCAAGCTCAGGACTTTGTTCCCCTTTGAGCCAGATGAGTTCTAGGAAGTTAAGAAGCTGAGAGGCCAACAGTAAAGAATGACCAGAGATTAGCCTAAGAGAGATGAAAGGACCTTCTTAAAAGAGAGTCAAATGTGATCTTTGAAGAGCCTGTGGGATCTTCCTGGACCCTGAACAACTGTCAGGGAGTGAAGAGGGTGGGATTAAATTCCTGGGACGGGGATGCCATTAGTTCTTGCAACTCAGACACCCTGGGAGCAAAAAGTCTCCCTCTAGGAAAAATGAATAGAAGGTTGGTGTCAGTTCTTTCCTGGCCCACAATGACAGCTACATATTCCACTATTTGCAATTCCACTGCTGTCACTTTCTATCTTGTGTGACTTTTTTTGATTACTGGAGGGTAGGAAAAGTATGGAAAATACAAAACTTTATTAGTCGGTGAAAGTACTAGAGAGGCCATAGGAAGGAAGATCAAACAGAAAACCCTATACAGACGTCACCTAGTAAAATTCAGCAGAAGGTATGCAAGATGACAAATGACACCAATAGGAGTACTTAAGGAATTTTCTTATACAAATAATCACTAGAATTTTGATTGGAAATTATTTTTTAAATGAAAAATACTGAGCGAATTATTTCACTTAAGAAGTAGAAGAATGCCCTGGAAGATGAGTGGGAAAACTACTTCAAAGCACAGAAAAAGGACACATAAGATATGAAAATAATGAGGGTTGCTAAAATACTTGGACATCAGTCCCTGAATCCTAACATAGGCATTTGAGAAGGTCTACAGAACAGATGGAAGGGAAGCAATTATTTAAAAAAAATAAGAAAGCTCAAAGAGCTTGAGTCTGTAAACTGAAGGGCCTTGCTAAATTCTAAGCAGGATTAATTAAAAAAAAAAGACATACACTGGGTTTTTTAAGCTTCCAAGTTTCCAAAATGTGATGTAACTATCAAATCTTTCAAAGAGTGAGAACTTACTGGCAAAGGAAAAATAGGATAAAACTGACATTAAATTTCTCATCTGCAACTTTAAAGGCTGGAACATAATGGAAATATGTCTATGGGAAATTTAGATTTTCATGTGTAGAATAAGAAAAGAGATGATTCCTAGTGTGAAAATATATGATTTAGAAATGTTAACTGGTGCATTGAGACAGAATTTCAAAGACAAATAAATATCCTTACTGATACTCTTTCTGTATTGTGCATTACACATACACACACACACACACACACACACACACACACAGCCCTTTAATTGAATTTTTTCTCAGTCTTCACTATGTTCCTTATAATTCCCTCACCAGCGTCATAGAAAATAGTTATTGAAAATAGAAATACTTGAAAATAACAGATTTAAAGAATCTTCTGTATTATCTGGTCTGAATTTCTCTTTTTTTAAAGACCAGTAAACAGTTAAGCAAAACTTCATAAATAACATCAAAAGAAGCAGGACAGGAGCACAGATCTTATTTCTAGCAGAATGGCATTTAGAGTCAACTTGGGAGAAATCCTTCAGTTCTGTGATCTGTTCTACATCCTTCCAGTACATTGATTTGAAGCAAACTTCAGGGGATTTCTGTGGTTGACAACTGAAGAATCCTAACTTGTTCACTGTCCACTGTTCTTGAGTTACAATAATGACACATACTCATTCAATCACTAGCCTGATAAAATTAGGACTGACCTTTTCCTCTGATTTCAGTATCAAATTTTCTAAAAAGGATTTTTCTGCATATGACTTGCCCACCTTTTAAACTTAATAGGCAGCAAATCAAACTCAGATTGTCATTTTCAAACTTGTGGTTTTTCTAATGCACTGTCACAGATAATGCCATTACCCCAAAGATGCAAATTACTTCCATGAAACAGCACTCTCTTGATGCCACCGTCCTTCTCAAAACTCTGCTGTCTTTCTCTGCTGCTTACAAGATCACAGTTACACTATGGCCTAGCATTCAATACCCCACCAAACTTGGCCACTTCATTGCCATCACCTTAAATGTCCTTAATATTCATACCTGTGACAATCCTAGACGTTCCATCAAAAACAGTTTCCCACAGTGACAGAAATGTCTGCATGCTGCGTGCAATAAAAAAGCTCTGGGGCTGTATGTTAATTTCACTAATGCTACCTGTAAGTTTCTTGAAGATACAGTTATCTATCTGTAAAATGTATACTTTTTCTTACTACTAGGCCAGCCCTTTCATTTTATTTAAATAAATGAACAAAAATGTAGCATAAATAATTTTCTGGATTTGATAATTGCTATACTGCTTCCAGATAGCAGGGCAAGGACTGGGGAAAATTAAATAAATATTATAGGCTGAATCCTTAAGTTTACCACTTTTCAGGAGTCCCTCTGCTTGTTGATGCTTGTAGCTTTAGCGTCTTCAGCTTTGAGGACCAGTCCATGCAATTGGGAGAGAAGCTGACGATTTGGGTGGAATTTTATCTGCAGAATTGGCTTCTTTGTTTAACTATTGGAATGTCTGAATGTTTAATTCAAATCCTGAATAGTCTGTTCTTTCCACTGTTTGTCTGTTGCTTAAAAACAAACTTTTAGTATCCCGGGGACAGGGGAGATATATCTCTATCTTTATTTCCATCCATTCATCCATCTGTCTGTCTGCCTATCTATCTATCTATGTGTCTGTCTGTCTGTCTGTCTGTCTATCTATCTATCTATCTCTTTAAATTTACTTTTGTCCAGGAAGATGAATTAGAGAGATGCTAGATTCCACACACTTTTACATGACAAACATGACAGAGAGAGGGGTTTGTGTCAGACCTGAATTGGAGGGAGATATTTCTGTAAAAATGCTAATGTCTACACTTACTGTGTCCCCTCCAACCTAGTCTATCACTATATTATTATTCCATGGAATGGTTCTTCATATAGCCTACTTATTCTCATTATCAGCATGTAGGTCTCCATAAATCTTTAAACAGATACCTCATACATTTTGGAATGTACAAAATGCAGGTGCACTCTTTCCAGTCCACCTGACATTTTGTGCCGTTCCATTCTAGAAAGGAAAACACTGTCTGGTAGACGCATTTCTTTATTATCCCCTCCTAACTCAAACCCCAGATCTTGCCCTGCAGACAGTCACAGTGTAATTCCACGAGCCTGGAGATTCCACAGTAGCACAAACCTGTGTAGCCTTCTCACAGTCAGTCCCTGCAGAAAAGCGTGATCTTCACATATCTGGGACCTGCAAGTAAGTAATAACTGAGTTGAGAGGCAAGATTAAAATGCCAGGCTGCATTAAATACTCTCAGTGCTCTCCCCCAGGCCAGAAGGCATAAGGATTTTTGTATGTGCATAACTGTGGGTTCTTTCTCCATCTCCTCTCTTCATTTCTCTATTGTACTCTGACATTAAGTGTCTCCTTTCATCCCTCATCTGTCTATACTTTGTCCATGTGCAATAATTCTTATCCCTCCTACTTGTTGGCTTTTTCATCTCCAGACTTCCTGTTTGAGTTCACTTTATTTTTAATAGAATTTCTTCTCTGATTCTCTGCTCTCTCCTCCTACTCTCTGTGTTCTTTCGCAATCTCCCGGCTATAAATAACCCAAGGCATCCAACATTTTGCTCTTATGGAGAAATGAATAATTAAAACTCCAAAGGAAGACACGTGGATTAAATCAGGCACTTAATTTCTTGAAAACACAGCATTTTATAGTGTCCTGTGCAAATGAATGAGTCACAGCCAATTACCTCAAGAGGGAAGAAAGCTGAGGTTTGGTTCGATCAGCAGAGTATTAAAAAAGCCAATGTGCTAATGAATGTCAGATATTGGACAGGAATGACAGTTCCAAATTTGGCAGCATGAGCCTCGGAGTCCCAACTGTGATGCATGTGATGTTGACAGTTTACTGATCAGTGGTGCTGTTTCTTTATTTTTCTTTTCCATAATGAAATCCTGCATTTTCTGAGCTCCTGCTTGCCAAGTGCTCTTCAAAGGCAATTCATTTGTAGAAATACAGTAATCTGGTTGGTGAGCTGGAGAACTGAGAATCTTTTATGATTATGTTAAGGTGATGAATTTGTGAGACTGTTTAATAGAAAATACTTGGAAAGTAATGAATGTATTTCATGTAGGTGATGTTTTAGGACATCCTTGGGGATGGACAATCTATAAGGAGGTCATGGAGATTTCTGTGATATTGGGCAGTTACTGGGATAAATGGTTCACACTGGCTCTTCTTGTTTTGTAAGTTCTTCTTGGCTTTTATAAAGATTGCCTTGTTTCCTTTAGAATAGTCTTATTTTATAGTACCTTCAATAACACTGAATCATTCTTACTTATGCAGTAGCCAAGAATGTGCAGGTATCACACCAGGCAGTGTCCAGGTTGGATCTGCTGGATTGTGAATGAACTTTCTGGTGGAAAATGCAGAAGCATTTTCAATCTGGATTAAGCTGACAGAACCTTTCCATTGGGAGGTATCATATAGAGAAACACAAGGAGTAAAGGCTTGGACTGGCCTTAGAAATAATAAGCACACAAGAGAAATATTGGTAATTTACAGAAATATAGAAGGGCTCATGGCCCCAAATGTAATGGCTCAATCCATGAAATAGCTATGCGTTGGAACTTCTTCAAATGAACAAGCATATATGTGTGTTTGTTTTGAGAAAAATAAAATAAAACACCGTACCTTAGAGGAAATTACTGTGAGATAAAAGTTAAGGAAGAGTAGCATCTTAACAGTTGAACAGTAAAGAGGGCAATGCATTTTTATTAAAAAATCATGTGGCAGCAGCATGTACCTTTGGCTAAATGTACTTTCTTTTCAAACATTGAGTAATGCTTTTTACCTATAAATGACAATTTCATTATAGAACAGATTTTTTAAAAACCTATTTTATTTCCACTCTCTCTAGCCTCTCAATGAAAAAGGTCAGGCTCTTTGGGAGGATTAGAAACTGAGGAAGCTAATTACTTGCTTTAACTTATTCAGAACTTATAGATGGCTTTAGGGTGCAGAGTGAGGGGCTTTCCCAAAGAAATGAACAAATCTTCAGGAGAATCAATTAATTTCCTTTACCTTCACTTGCTACCTATGTGAAGAAAAAGTCTTAGTATAACAGCATTGTGGGGAAGGGCTGGAGGGAGAAATCACAGGAGCAGATCTGTCTTCAGACCTCCATGTGAATATGAATTGAATTGCCTAAGAATCTTATTAAAATGTGGATTCTGGTCTAGCAGGTCAAGAGCAGCTGCCAGATGCTGCAGCTGTTGTTGCTGGTCCAGGAGCCAAAGCTTACAGAAGCAAGGAGCTGACATTTCCAACTGCACTTTGAAATTTAATGTTATCTTTCAATTTTCTTGTGTAAGTTTATACTTTACAAAATATGAGATGTGATTGACAAACATAGTGGATGTTTCAAATTTTAAAAATGTACTACAGTTAAATACATTGCTATGACTCTTCCCTTCCAATACTCCGCCTTGCTTTCAAAACACTTATTTCATTATTCTTGCCACTTTCTGAAGCAGATCTGGAATTCCTCTTTCCTGAGTTCCTTTAGTTGATGTCCTAACTTGATTGAGATTATTTGTCTCTCATGGTCATTTTGATTTTGGGGAAGAGCCAGAAGTCACACAGTGCCAGATCCAGGGACACAGTACAAAACTTTGATGAGCCTGCCTTGCCTTTGGATGGCAAGAAGCAATAGCCTTCATTGTATATTTTATCACATTGGGCAAAGACATGACAGAGGGCTTGCAGAACTTCTTGAGAAAGTGGCAAGACAGGTAGGATGTGTATCTGAAACCAGAGGGAGTATTTTTGGGGAGAGTAATGGTAATGTGTCTTATTCTATTATTTTTAAGTGCAAATATTCACTGTATGTATTGATGACCCCCCACATAACCACAAAACTCAGCTTACTGATACTTTGGTTGAGATTACATTACATCCGCACAATAATATTTGTTTTCACATTAATATTTAGTTTTCACACTTCAGATCTTAGGCATATGTGAATTTACATTTTATCTAGATTTAGACTTTATGTTTTTATTGGCAATAAAATAATATTTTTGAAGGTATTTTAAATTTCCTATTCCACTGTTAGTATATAAAATACTAATGATCTTTATATACTGCTTTTATGTCATGCAACTTTATGAAACTCACTTATTAGTTCTAATAGCTTTTTTGTAGACTTGGGATTTTGTTTTAGATGGTTAGTCATTTTATTTGAAGGTTGACATAACATTATATTTTCCTTTCTAATCTATATTTGTTGTTGTTGTTTTGTTTTTTTGCTTAGTGAAGATCTCCAGTGTGATATTGCATAAGGGTTCCTTACTGGTTCTTTGAAACTTGAAAAATAATTACAAATATAAAAGAAATCTAAAGGTAGTACCTTAAATTGAAGGACTATTATCTATTAGCACATCTTTACATGCTATTTTCATAGTTATTGCAGAAACCTTTCTAGAGTTGATCTTTTACCCGAGAGTTTTGTTTCTGCTCCTGCTATACTTTTCAATGCTGGTATCTACGTGAACATTCCAAATTTCATGCTAGGGAAGGCAAGAACTCAAGTTTCTGAAGCCTTGCCTTCTGTCTCCGCTGCTACACACAAAACGGGTGTGTTCTGCCTAGGCAATCCACACGCAAACTGCACAGTGATCAAATTATATAAAGAAGTTTAAATAAACATTGATTACAGTAAAAGACACATCGCCGTTAACCCCTCTCAGAACCCTCCCCTTTCTTCAACCACACTTATTCCGTTGCTCTTGCCACCTTCCGAAGCTGTTGCACGAGTCCATTTACATGAGTGCCTCTGTGGAGTCTGATAAGGGAGTACAGTGAATGTGGCTGCTGAGTGCTATCTGCGGAAACTCAGGCTTGTGAAAACATGTGGGTGTGTCCTCCCGCCCCTTACTCCCTGAGTCTGGCGTCCTGTGGCTCCTGGCTCTTTCCCAAAGCCAAAATGACCATGAAAGGTAAATGTTTTAAGCTGATGGAAGTCACTGAGGCAGCCTTGAGGGTGCAACGAAAGACAGGACTTCCTGAACGGCTTCAGAGAGGACGAGAGTGATGGGATAGGTGTGCTCCAAGTGAGGGGCAGTATGTTGAGGGGGTTTAATAGCCATGCGTCTTACTGTAATATGTTTTTTAAAATTGAAGCATTCACCATGTATCTGATAATACCATGTAACTGAAAGTATTTTCCACTTCTTCAAAAATCATACTAATCATGAAATACAAATTGTAAGCTTCCTGTGCCCTTTTAAGGCCTTCAACAAGGATAGCATTTATCAATCTGCGTAGCTTCACCTAACAAACGACATATCAAATATGCTGTTCCTTCAGAACATTAGCACCACCTTCATGGATGAGGTTAAGGAGAACAGAGAAGTGTCGTATGGACTCATCTCATTACAATGTAATGCAATTCTTTATTTTCTAGATCTGTCGCAAAGGCTCCTGTTCTAGCTCTGCTATATACTGTATCCTCCATAGCCTTTCAACTTCCATTGTCCTATTAAAAAATCATTATCCATTTATCATGGACAAATAAATGACACAGAGATAGAAAGAGGAAAAGGCACAAATAATTATTCCTGTTTTGGTTTTTATTTTTTAATTAGTACATGTGTGCAGCATATGATTACATTCCTCATGAGGAATTGTTACATGTACGTACAACATCTAATTCTTTATTTTTTCATCCCTTTCTCTTCCCTTTCTATGCCTTCACACTATTTCTTGGTCCCCTTTCTTTTTGCAAAAGACCTATCTCCCTTTTTACTATTATCTAGCTTTTATTTTGCTCTTTATTTATATTTTGTGTTTCTCATATAAGAGAAAATATGCAATATCTAATCTTATGTGTCTGAGGGATTTCACTTAACCTTGTGGTCTTAAGATGAATCTGTTTTCCTACAGATGACTCAAACTTATCCTTCTTTATGGTAGAGTAGTACTCCACTGTATATAAATTACATTTTCTTTATCTTTTTGTCTGTCAGTGGACATATAGGCTGTTTCCAAGATTTAACCGTTATGAATTGTGCTGCTATAAACATGGGTATTTATGTATCATTGTAATATGATGTGTTTAACTCTTTTAAGAAGATATCTAGAAGGGGAATAGTTGGGTCAAATGGAATTTCCAGTTTTAGTTTTTTTGAGGACTATCCACACTGATTTCCATAGTGATTATGCTAGTTTACATTCCTAACAATATTGTAGGAGGGCTCTTTTCTCCTTGAAGCCTTACCAGCATTTGTTATTATTTGATTTCTTGATGATAGTCATTCTTTCTGGAGTAAGATGAAATCTCATTGTTCTTTTAAATTGTATTTCTCTAGTGGCCAAAGATGTTGAACAATCTCTGGATGCTGGTAGAGGAAGAGGATGAGGAAGTGTGGGTGCTGCTGGCAGGAGGCCCCTATGAGGCCTGCAGGGAAGCCCCTGCCACCTCCCAAGTGCTATTGGCCCTTTGAAACCCTAGCTGCCGGATGCACCAGCTTTTGCTGTTGCTACTGATATGCATTCTTGCCTTTGGCCAGTCCTTGGTGCCAGTTTTTGGGCAATTGGAGGGCAGTCAAGGCTCTAAGCTGGAAGACTTGTCCTGCTCCTGTATCCTCTAAGTTTGAGAGGACAGCAGCTCTCTCCTGGGGACATTGGTAGCTATTTTTGCTGTGATAATCCTGCTTCCCTTCATACTCACATCCAATGGGATGCAGGTGAATACTATAAAATTCAGGCTGCTGTATGCCTGGTATTCTTGGCCCAAAGTAATTTTGTATTTCTTGGGTGGCTTTTTGATAGACCGAGTATTTGGAATATGATGGGACACAATTATTTTTATCTGCTTTTCATTGGTCATGTTGTTTTTGCTGTGGGTGGGATAGTTAATGCTTTTTAACTAAAAGAATTGGGAAGGTTTGTTTTTGGGATTGGTAGAGAGTCCTTAGCAGTTGCCCAGAATACATATGCTATGAGTTGGTTTAAAGGCAAATAATTAAATGTGGTGTTTGGACTCCAGCTCAGCATGGCTAGAATTAGAAGCATAGTAAACATGAACCTCATGGGATTACTATATTCTAAGACTGAAGCTTCTTTGGGTTCTATTGGTCTCACAACTTTTGGGGCCACACTGTTGATTGGGGGTATAACCTGTATTCTTTCACTAATCTGTCTTGGCTCTTGCTTACTTGGCTTGGAAAGCAGAGAGAATTCTTCATAAAGAACAAGGAAAAACAGGTGATGTTATTAAATTAATGAATATAAAGGACATCTCCTTACCCCTCTGGCTGATATTTGTCATCTGTGTTGGCTATTATGTTGTGGTGTTCCCTTTTACTGGACTCAGGAAAGTTTTCTTTACAAAGAAATTTGGATTTTCTTCCCAGGCAGCAAGTACAATTATCGGTGTTGTATATGTCACCTCAGCCTCCGTGTTCCCTGTATTTGGGCTCTTGGTGGATAAAATGGAAGAATATCATTTGGGTTCTATGTGCGGTAGCCACCACTCTCATGTCGCGCGT
The DNA here is from genome assembly GCF_012274545.1 of Fukomys damarensis. NCBI lineage: Eukaryota > Metazoa > Chordata > Mammalia > Rodentia > Bathyergidae > Fukomys > Fukomys damarensis. The sequence goes on along the minus strand of NW_022900949.1, from coordinate 45,558,872 downwards.
GATGCTGGTCTTCACGATGTGGAACCCTTGGATTGTTATGTGTCTCCTGGGACTCTCTTCTTCATTGCTTGCCTATGGATTGTGGCCAATGATGGCATTTTTAGTTGCCGAACATGAATTGGGAGGTGCATATGGCTTTATGCAGTCTATTCAGAATCTTGAGTTGGCTATCATTTCCATTATTGTTGGCATGATATTGAATACCCGGGGATATTTGTTTTTAGAAATTTTCTTCCTTGCCTTTGTTTCTGTGGCACTTTTGTCTGTGGTCTTACTTTATTTGGTGAATCATGCCCGGGGTGGAAACCTAAATTACTCTACAAAACAAGGGGAAAAAATGAAGCTTTTTCTTATCGAATGAGAAGTTCAAATGACTGTGTCATCAGACCAGGATGTGCACTCCACTGATTTGAAAAATCTCTCTTTTTTTAAATGTAGAGTATAGTCATGAGGAAAATAATGAATGCAAAGCCATATTTATATTTCAGATGTACCTATTTTAAGATTTGTGAGGACTGTATTTGTCTGTATCTTTTGTATTGTGTGTTGCTAGGAATTCTATGTTAGAATAGGTGAATCAACCGTGAACAGTTCAGGAAATCATTCTGGAACATCCAGGTGAATAAGGACAGTTAAGTAATATAAAACAATAGATCTTGTATTGAGATAGTTTTTAGTAAGTACATTTTTGGAAACATGGCCTTTTGTCTTACTTCAAAAACTAGAGGGTGGAAGGCTATTTCATATGAAATAAATGAGGGCACTCTACAAGGCTTTCCCCTTGTGATAAAGAAAATGATAGGCATTCTCTTCACATTTACCACTAGCAGACTGTGCTCTGCTGTAGTTAGGAGGGTACTGAGCAGTTGCCTTTTGGAATTTCTCTTATGGGTACCCTAATCACCTGAGATATAATTGTATAGTATAAACCTTTGTATATAGTAGTTTTTCTTATGAGCTAGTCAATAACTAAAAAGTATTATTAAATGTAAGATACTGCTGTAGCTACATGGATAAATAAAAGCATTGCAAAATGAAAAAAAAAAGACATTGAACATATTTTTCATGTACTTATTGGACATTTGTACTTCTTCGAGAAGTATTCATTCACTTCAGTTGTCCATTTTTAATTGAGTCTTCTACTTTTGGAGGTATAATTCTTAATTTTTCGTATATTCTAAATGTTTGCCCTCTTTCCAAGCAAGAAAAAAATTTTCCCATTCTGTACGTTATCTTTTCACTCTCTTGGTGGTTTCTTTTGCTGTGCAGAAGCATTTTAATTTGACAGGATCCCATTTGTTGATTCTTGATGTTATTTCTTATGCAGTAGAGGTTTTGTTCAGAAAGTCCGTGCTTATACTGTGTCTTCAAGAAATTTTACCTATTTTATCTTCCAATGAATTGTTTCTGTTTCAATATCTTTGATCTATTTTGATTTTAGTTTAGTACATGGTGAGATATACTGTATAGGTCTAGATTCAATCTTCCGCATGTGGATAGCCAATTTTCCTAGCTCCATTTATTTAAAGGGAGGCTGCCTTTTCTCTTGTGTGTTTTTGGCCCCTTTGTCAAAGAGTGGTTAGCTGAATCAACACCAATAATTATTCTAATCAATATTTGAAGAATTTCCAAATCAGATATTTATTTTATCCTGCAAGGTAAAAGAAATGAATGAATAATTCATTCCATATTCCATTCAATAGTTGCATTATTTTATTGTAAAGTCAAACACTTCCTCAAAAACTTTTGTAGAATACAGTTGTTACCATGTTTGCTGGGGTATTTTACAGAAAAAAGAACTGAACACAGCATTTATTCCAAACATATTGTGCATATTCAACATTTATTGTACCTTTATGTAACAATGGCAGTTAGGACTTTGTTTCTTAAAAAAAAAAAAATGGCTAGAAAGCAAAGCTCAACTAAGTCTTTAGACCAATAATTTTTAAAGGAAAATTAAAAGGCTTATAATATGCACAATCACAATTTAAAGATTGAAATATTAGGAACCAGGGATATAGAACTTTTTCAAAAGGTAAGAGGACCAGGGGATGGAGGAAAGGGAAGGGCGTGGGGCAGAGAGAAGATAAAAAGAATGCAGATGTGTTATGTACCTGTAAGAGCTCCCCATGAGGAATGTGGTCACTATGTGCTGCAAGCACACACTCACACACACAAAAAGTTTTTTAAAAAGTTTAGAACTAGCAATTTAGAGATTGAAATGACTCAGGAAAATAAACTAAACTAAAGCAAATTTATGTGTCTTTTTTTTAAATCCTCTGAGATGCAGGATTCTGAGCTCTCTGATTTTGGTTTCCAATTGTTCACTTTGTGCCATCAGAGCTTGTTCATGTTGGGCTACTGACCTGTTTGTCAAATGTTTAATATAATTTTGCTTTTTGATATTTTAGACATGGTGTTGTCTTAAGAATGACATGTTTTATCAGTGTACAAAAGTTTTATTTATTCTTCAGGTAACACCATTTCAAATTTCATTGTCTTTATTTTTCTTTCTTTATTTTTTTGAGACAGGGTCTCCTGGTCCTGAACTCACTGTGTAGCTGCAGCTGGCTTTGAACTCCTGCAATCCTCCTGCCTCCGCCTCCCAAGTGTTGTGATTACAGGCGTGCACCACCACGCCTGGCTGTCTTTATGGGTTTTTTAGTATATACCATAAGAGAAAAAATGTCTTTCTTTTGCCTTTCACAAAAATGGTCCTTTCTTTTTAAAAATGTTCGATATAGTGTCTTTTTAAAAATTAGTGCCTGTTGAGTGAAATAGACATACAAATTTAAACACCATGTGGTTTATCTCATATGAAAAACTCAAAATACAAATAAAGAGCAAAGTAAAGGACTGATAAAAGGAAACAGTTACAACTGCTGTTCTGTAAATGGGAAGGACACCAAAAGTCCTCCCTCTTTTAGCACTAATTTTATCCCATTTTTTTTTTCTTCTTCCCACAGCTGTCTCAGTGATAGATTAGGGCATTACAAAGACAGGACTCTTGGCTTATTGATTCTCAAAATTGCATAGTGTCCTTAGTACTCCCTAGGTATTTTTAAAAACAAGTCATTTGCATTCGAAGCCTCTGGTGAACCACTCATGGTGTTTGTTGTGAGCTCAGTGTTTTGAATTCCGGAGTAGCATTTTGTGCTTGGAAATAACTTAAGCTACCTACACTACTTGTGTGCATTTAAGGACACTTATTTAACCGTTAGGGACTGCTGTGCATTTTAAACCGTCCTGTGTTGGTGTTAAGCCTTATCATAGAAGCCACTGAAAGGTTTCTGTTCCTCCAGGAGGGCTCCTCTAGGTTTTAATTCCTCTAGCAATGCAGGTGTGCTACTTTCTTCTGCGGGTCATGTTCATCTGCCACCCTTCATGGGGGCTCCTGCCATCATTCAGGGCAGAAGCTTTGAGTGCACCTTTAGAATACATTGCTCTGGGAAGTACAGTGGGCATGCTGCAAACCAGCAGAGCACGGTCATAAGCAGTCTCCTAAACGTACGTCTCCACATACAGTGACCCCCCACGCGACTTTAGGAGTGCTGAAGGAAGGAAAGAAAGCACACGGAGAGGGACGATTTGGATTTGAGCTTTTGAGCTTTGGGACTTCGTGTCTGAAACATAAGAGGGCTTGGGACTACACTGATCTATGGTTGAACCTCTTCTAAAGCTGTGCTGACATGGGAAGCATTACCATTGCTGCCAAACTCTGTTTCAAATTGGTTGATTTATTCCAAGCGGTAGTCCTATATTTGGTGACTGTAACCAAAGAATAAACTCGCATGAAATGGAGATTCTTTTGACAAGCCTGGAGACTGTGGAAACAGGGATAGTGTATCCCACTTTTGTGAATGATGCATCCATTTAGGTCTAGGTCAGGGTCTGTCCATATGCTTCATGTATATCTGTAAACTCGATCCACCTCTGTGTGCACAGCTGCCTCCTTTCCAAGCAGATAATCATCTCCCTTTCGTTCTCTAGACCAGCCTTCTCTCCAATAGGGTTTCCACACTGTGGTTGCAGTGATCTTTTTAAAAATGCAAATCTGATTATGCCACCCCCCTGCTTAAAATCTTTCAAAGACTTCCCATTGCTCTTCAAGGTAAGACCAAAGTCCTCACTGTGGCTCTTCAGGCCTTGTCTTCTCTGGCCCCTGCTTGAAGCTGCAGCCTCATTGCTTACTATTTCCCATGACTCCTCACCGTCCAGCCACATAGGCCTTTTTTCAACAACTCAGCGTCACTGCGCCTACAGCACTTATCTCAGTTGGGACGAGGAAATGCTCATGCATTTTATGGTCTCATATCTGCGTGCCCTGGGGGATGAGTAACAGGCATCTTCTCTGCCTTGTTCATGCCTACACCATCTACTGGTAGCACAAGGCAGGTATTCACTGAGACATTTTTAGTAAAGGGATACATTTGCTATTCCAGTTACTTGGCTTCAGTAGACCTTAAAGATGCCTAATTCAGGGCATAAGGTTCATCACCTTCAGGAGTCAGATAGGCGTCCAGAACATTATAGGCCCTAGGCAAACATTTATAGCACATTGACTTTTAAATCACCCCCAGCACTAGTCCAGAGTGTTGGGATTCAAAGTGGGATCACTCCCACAGCATCAACACTGCTTGTGAGCTTGTTAGAAAATCAGAATTTTATTTTTGCCTTTGCTTAAATATCTGCCCCTCCAAGACCTCATAGTCATAGGTAGGGTTTTTCAAAGGTGGCTGAATTTAGAGGGTGTGATTGATTCATAGTGCAAAACTAGGATTAAGAGTGCTAGGATTAAGGGTGGGTGGTTACTAAATCACTCCATTGATTGACTTGGCACCATTCTAATCCCAGTAGCCTGGATACAATATAAGGGACAGAAAGCAGCTTGTCTTGTCTCTTGCTTGCTTTTCTACCACCATAAACTGTTTCTCCTCTGTGATGCCTGTCTGCCATGCCACCTTGCCTTGGAGCCAACTGATTACAGACTGAAACCTTGGCATACTGTGAGCCAAATAAACCTTTCCTCCTTTAATTTGTGGTTGTTGGGTATTTTATCTCAACAATGGGAAAATAACGAAGACAGACTGATACACAGACAAAATAGTGACCATCAGTGAAAGCTTTCATTACTATATCTTACAGGTTTCTGTTGACTCTTGTGTCCTCTTGTAGTTGATGAGTGTGTTATATCACTTATTTGGCTTCTACTGATCATTGAATTCCACTGATTACATAGTTATTCAAGGTATTTTCCAGATATTTTGTAGGTACAAGATGTGATAAAAATATGGTGAATGTTAAATAAAAAGTAAAAGATTATTTCAGTAAAACACACATGACAGGGCCAGTGATTTAACTCAGTGGCACCAGGCCTGCCTCTGTGTTTGGTGACGGTTAGGGCACATGGAGGAGCAGTGCTTTGAAGTGGAGTCATCTGGGATGCTGAGGTGTACCTAGGAGCACCAGATCAGCTGTCAGCCCACTGAGCAGCTTCTGGCTGCTTTAGCAGGGGTTCTGGTCATCGTAGGACTTGGAGACTACTGCATATTTCACCTATGTCTTCAGAACTGCAGTAATTTGTGATTTAAAGACACAGTGACTCTCCCAGGGGCCTTAGACACATTGATGTAAATCAGCTGGTTCCCAGAGTCCTGTGCAGTGCTTGTCTTTACTGGAGAGTGTGGCTTCTTTCATTTTCTCCTGGAAAATGATATTGGTATTT
>NW_022900949.1:45536173-45553001 GCF_012274545.1 Fukomys damarensis | reverse complement strand
CCCCTCCTTTCACCCCTCCCCCTCCCCATATACAAAGACTTTTTTTTCCATTTTTTCTTTTTCTCATATTTTTTCTTTTTCCTTATTTCCTTACCCCTACCCTTCCCACTTCCCCTGCACTGTTAGCCCTTTTCTTCCTATTTTGCATTGTCAATTATACAATTTGGATCTTATTTACACTTTTAGTTTTTCATACCAGAGAAACTGTTCAATATTTATACATGTGTATCTTATTTATTTCACTTAAGAGTATGGTCTCAATATGCATCCATTTTCCTAGGAGTGACTCTAGTTTCTCATTCTTCAGGGCTGAGTTGTACTCTGTTTTATAGAAAATGGTGTTCATATTGGTCTCTGACTTTCTAGAGTATTTCTTTGCCTCCTCAGACTTGAAGGAAAGTAATCCATACAAATATTAATATAACTTCATACTTCCTTGCTTGCAACTCCACGCAATGATCATGTCAGATTTGGACGGTGTAAAGTGTTTTTGCTTACCATTTTGTGAATTAAATTCTACTTATATACAATGTATTGGTTTTGAATTACCAGATTATAACTAGGAAGGTAATAAGTGGAAGACTTTGAAATGTCAAGAATTTAGTCCATTTTGTGATCTTTAAAGAACTATTTTTTTCTATAAAGTAGTTTATCCAACATTAAGTTTTTTCTTGTAGTGCCACATTAGAGTGATCCATTTGTATCTGTATATATTTTAAATATGCAGGGCCGGGGATTTGGCTCAGTGGTTCTGCCACCTGCCTCACAAGTACAAGAGCCTGAGTTCAATCCCTGGTACCAAAAAAAAAGCAGTGTAGCATTCTAGCACTTAAGTACTCTTAGTGTACTCTCAGTAGATGTAAGTTAGTCCTGCCAGGATTTGTGTTTCAAATTGCAGCACAAAATTATATACATTTTAAAAGTCCTACTGGTGGAGAAAAACATGTCTCTTTATTGTTTACAAATTTAAGCACATTGCTTCTTGGCCTTTTGGCTAAGGTCAAGTGTAGTCATTTAAACAACATTTGAAGTCAACCAGAGTTAATTCCCAATATTCTAAACTCGGTGCCTGAGAATTTAGATATTTATAAATTCATGGTTGCTAATCAGAAAATTTTATACTCACCAAAACATTATGCAATATTCATATACTTTCAAATTTTTCTAGTTTCAGCTTTTAGAAAACAGGTTTGATGAAAAATGATTTGCGAAATAAAAGTGATGAAGCAGTTAAAGATACTAAGAAATAGTTGTTTCATCATTTTCTTTTTGGGGGGGGCAGTTTTTGTTCCCAAGTCAGCATTAGCTATCACTTTAATAGAAGCACACATTTCAGAGCATCCATGAAGATTACTTGAAAGAATATTTCTAGATTGTGTATATATGTCTGCACAACGTGATTATATATGAAATAGTTATATCATAAACCAATTCTAAATTTACTGAACTGTACACACACACACTAAAATATATTTGGATCTTTCTTTTTTTCTATCAACATATACTTTTTAATGCACTAACAAAAAACTCAGATAAGCAAATATAAATAATATACCATCAATGATCCCAGCAAACAAAGTACATAGGTAGTGTAGTACAAGTTATAACCTCTTGTTAGTTATAAACTCTAATCATGGTAAAGGGATAAGAGTTTGTTTATAGAACACAGTAATTGCAATTTATCCTGTACATAACATCAGTTTCTAAATGTAGCACTTTTTCTTTGAGTTAAAGACTTACATATTTTTTCATCCAGTATACAGAAAGTGTGTAACACATAACTGCAGATTGGTTGGACTTATGAATTCTGGTATTTTCATTAACTTATCTTTTATGCCAAGTTCATTTACACCTTTGTAAATGTTGTTTACTAAATTATAGTAACACAGATTTGTATTTTTAAAAAGATTGTTGGGGGAATGTATGCAGTAAGTTTCACCAAAGTGGGTTTATTAAGATTGATAATCCATTTACTTTATTATCTATTAATTTTTAGTGCTTAGGTTTTTTGAGTGTTGAACATTTGTCACTTTTGTATATTTAGAAACCAATTGCCAAACCCTTCCCTAGCCTTTATACAACCAGGTCATTTCCTTTGATTCTAATTTAGAAGTAATTTCCTTGATCATTTGTATGATTTCATTGCCCCTTGAGTTTTTCTTAATTGCTTTCCTCTTGGGTATTATGCAGCCTGAAACTAGACATGATGTTTTGAGTTACCTCAGGAGACTACTTTAGAGGAGCCTTGCTTTCCTTTCCCTCCCCTCCCCTCCCTAATCCACCCCTCTCTTAGCCTCTTCTCCCCTTCCCTTGCCTCTACTCCCCTCTCCTCTTTCCATGACTCCCCTCCCCTCTCCTCTCTCTTCTCATGACTTTCCTTTCACTCTATTAAATAATTTTCCCCCCTTTTCTTAGATAGTGTCAGATCCAAATTGCCACTTAGTATGTGGTCTCTTCTGTGTGTGTGTGTGTGTGTGTGTGTGTGTGTGTGTGTGTGGTTTTTTGAGACAGGATCTTACTGTATAGTTCAGGCTGGTCTTGAACTCACTATGCAGCCCAGGCTGGTTTTGTTATATTACCTTTTTTTTTTTTGTACCAGGGATCAAACTTAGGACCTTGCAATTGTGAGGCAGGCACAATGCCAGTAAGCTAAATTCCCGGGCCCCAGGCTGGTTTTGAATTCATGGTAATCCTCCGGCCTCAGCCTCTCAATTATTGGGGTTATAGGCTGGGCCACCAGTATGTAGTCTCTTCAAGGGAGAATAGCTTAGGCAAACTTTAACAAAATTTTTCTGTTGTTATAGTTGGATTTCCATTTGCTTTTTTGTTTTTAATATGAACCAAATATTTTTAATTAAAAAATATACCACGTTCATAGTATTAAAAAATAGCTGGACATGATGGAACATGCCTGTAATCCTAGAAGTCTGGGAGTCTGAGACAGGAGGATCACAAGTTCAAGCCTATCCTGTATCACACTATGAGGCCTTACCTTGCAAAAAATAAGTAAATAAATAGATAAATGGCTGTAATGCAGTTCAGTGTGCAGGTCTCTGTGTTTAAACCTCGGTAGCACATAGTACCTTTACAAAATTCTCCTACCTCTATCCTACCTCAATTCTTCTCTAGATACAAGCATTCTAGTATATGTGCTGCCAAAGTGAGCTCAGATACAAGCATTCTTACTAGTTAATTGGGACTCCTGGAATAGAACATTGCAGGATAGAAGAGAGAGTGAGGCAAGAGAAAAAAGGAGAGCTCATTCCTTTTTTTCAGAAAAATTAACTGTGACATTTTGTATTTTTTGCTTACAAGTCTGCTTCCCTTTTTGTCATAGCTGGGGAGTATGGCTAGGATGATTATTCTTCATGGAGGTCCCTCATCACCTGCTATGTGTTGGAAAAGCTCTGCTCACACTGGGCAAGCATGTCTATGCATGCTGAAATATGTTTGTAACTACTTGTTTATACAAACAGAAGCATTTAGGAACCAAAGTCTATACCCTGATTTTCTTTATTCACCAAGTTCCTTAGCATACCAGAGGTACAAAGGCACCTCCTTCTTTGCAGGGTTGCCATTCATTTTTCCCTCTCTAGGTGCCAATGCCAGGTATTTATTTCTCCACTATAGGCATGCAGGGCTGGGAAAGCAGCACAAGCAGATTTCTCTGGCTATGAGGCAAACTTGGCCAAAGAGGCTGAAATTAGCAGCACTGAGGCTTGTCATGGTTTGGGAATGTTCCTGCTGAGATGTAGGCTGGTAGCAACAGGAGAGGCTTGTGAGTAATTGGCTCCAAACCCTCATTCTCAAGGATGAGAGATGGACAGGCATCTAGAGAAAGTCAGTATCATGCCCAAGTTGCTCACTGTGTTAGCCAGCTTTCCCTTACTATAACGAGATACCTGAAATAATCCGTTCACCTAGAGGAAAGGTTTATTTTGGATTACAGTTTTGGAGGTTTCAGTCCATGGTTGCTTGGCTTCCTTGCCTTTGGGTCTTTGCTTGGTGACAGGAGAGTGTGAGATAGAATTCATGTCTGGATCAGGACATAGAGAAAAGAAGGGGCAGGGTCCTGGTGTCCTCTGTAAGAGTATTACTCCAATGACTAGAATATTTCTTCCTACTAGGAACCAACCCTTAAAGTTTCCATCACCTCCCACTGTTGCCACAGGCTGAGAACTAAGCCTTTAACACACAGGCCTGTGTGAGACATTTCAGATTTACTCAATGAAAAGTAGAGCCTCCTAACTCACCCCCCAGGGCTTTTTCCACTGCAGAACGAAAGCTGTGCATTTGCCTCTGTTTCCTAGAAGCTGGCAAGACTATTCTTTTTCATTTCTCTTTGGTACATTGACAGGACTTTTTGATTATTGAGTCAGAATTGAAAGGGACATCTAAAAGCCTTCTCATTCAACCTCCAGAGTCTAGTTAAAATTTAACAGGTAGTTCTGTCTGTCTGCAGAAGAGTTTACCAACTTCTCCAAGGCTCTAGCTTCAATGTGATGGTGGTTTCAAAGTTACTGCTAAAAATTAATGATATGACTTTTAGGGGCAAAAAGCCTGCTCCCTGTCTTATCTTTCTGTCCTGCATCCCTTTAAAATAATCTGACATTACAGAGGCAATAATGGTTCTCCTGACATAGCAAGAGACCTTTTCCTGCTGGTGGTAACAATAATGAATCAGAGCACATCAGAGCTGGCCCTTTTCTCATTAGAGGCAGAGAAGAGAGATGCTGCTCAGTCTCCCTTTCTCAGCTAATTCTGCTTTTATATGAGCAGGTTATCTGTCAGAATCATTGAAGCCGAGAATCCCAGGGTGAGGGTGGTGTCTGTATGTGTGGGTCAGGTGTGTGCATGTGTGTGTTATTTATTTGATATCTACATTATGTGAACCCGTGTGTGTGTGTGTGTGCAAGAATGTACACACATTTATATGACTCATATATATGTAAAAAAATAGATTTTTATGATGTAAAATTATGAAAGAATGCAGAAATTAAGGGCTTCAATAAACTTTTTCCAGAGAGAAAAACATGAAACAAATGTATTAAGACCTGAGAACAGAAGTTCCAACAAATGCAACGGTCTTCAGTAGGGCGTTTCTCTCCAAATACTTTCTCACTACTATCATAGGATTTTAATGACACCCCTTCCCCCATCTGTTTATTGGGGGCTCTGATTGCCATGGTGATTCAAAGCATCCAGCCCAGCTCTGTAGTTTGGGAAAACATATTTTGAATGGTCATAATAAAGAGCCTTGGAATATGGGCTTTTGTGGCAGGCATCTTGCTAACCTGTGTTCAATTCTTAGAGTAAAAAAATCAATGTTGTGCTTAGTGAATCATTTTTTTGACAAAATAAATGCTTTTGACATCCCTACTCTTCCCAGGTAATTGTTAAATAGGAATACAAATTAAATTGACCGTGGAAATAAAAATTCATGCTAATTCCTCTATGGTTAAAACTCTAAAAAAAATTCTCTCCAAATTTCTCTGGAATCATTTCTTCTCCATGTGGGAGAAGCTGTTCAGTACAGTGATTTGAAAGCATAAATGTTGGAATCAGATTGCTTGGGTTTGAATACCAGCTCAGCTCTACTGAGAGACCAGGAGAAAATTAGCTTCCAGTGCAGGTGATAATAGTATCTATCATTTCGGGTTGTAATGAAGAATAGATTAATTTTGTAAAGCACATTTATGTAAAGCACTGAAAATCACTCCTGGTCTGTACAAGGGGCTGCATAAATGTCAGACATCATCCAACATTATTTCTATTTTTATTATTTCATTGATTTTTCTTGGGTAAAAGTTGATCCTTTTTAACTCCTACTACACTTAGATGGACCTTGGGGAGAGGACAAACAATAAAGTCCATGGAACAGAGGCTGGGAGAACTTTGACATGACAGGAAAAATTTCAAGATCAACTAACAATTTTAAACACATCTGAGAATCTCCAGCCCTTCATTTCTTTTCCTAACTTCAAGGTCTGATAGCTTTCAAGGTGTCTGTGATACCACCAAACAGTTATATAAAATGACTTTTCTCCAAGTCACAGGGAGCACTGTAAGTTTGTGCTGAATCTTTCTCTATACAATAATGAGTTGGGATTTGGGAAGCTAAAAGGTAAGTCCAGAAAACTGTATGCATTGATGGGGAAGAAAGTGAGACTTACTTGGATTACAGACTCTTGTTATGCCCTAGTTCTCTTTTCAAGAAGTCCATGTTTATAGCAGCACTACTCATAATAGTTAAATCATGGAAGTGGCCCATGTGCCTATCAGCAGATGAGTGGATAAAGAAAATGTGGTATTTATGCACAATGGAGTACATCTCAATCATAAAGAATTATAACTTTGAGTTACTTGTAGGAAAATGGATGGATGTTTACTAAGTAAAATAAGTCAAGCACAGAAGGCCAAATATCTGATGGTTTCTCTACTGGGAGAGACCCGAAGTATAAATAATTTAAAGAGCAAAAGAAAAGAGAGGTGGTAGGAAACAGGGAGGTAGAGTGTGTAGATATGGGAAAGGGATCTGGGGAAGGAGTCAGAGGAGAGGTGGGGAGAGATGAAGCAAAATGATCAAGATGCGATCTGCATGTGTACCAGTTCCTCAAGATGAATGCAGCTATCGTGTGTCATAAACATACCGATTTTAAAAATATAGAAGAAGATATAAGGAAAAATGTGAGAAAAAGCTGACAGCTTGGGGAAGGAATTAGAGTCAGACTTGTTATAACAGTGCTTCGTAGCCAGACTTTCTATGAGCCCTGTGATCTCAGTCTGGTAGGCCTGGGGTAAGTCGGATGAGAACATCTGGTCCAACCTTCCCATTTACGGAGGAGAAAGCAGAATCCTAGAAAATCTGAGTAGCTTGTCTCAGGTTGCCTGTCCAGGGAGGGGTAAATGCAGGATTCGCATTCAGATCTCCCCTCGCCACTTCTGGGCCTCCTACAGGAACAGAGATGCTTTGGTCAAGTCCTCTGTATTTTTTGGCCTCTTCCCTTCACCAGTGTCCGCAAGGAGGCTGAGTTGAAGGAATGCTCTTTTGGCCACTGACACTGAGCTACATCCCCAATTCTTTTTATTTCTTATTTTGAGACAGGCTATTACTCAGTCACTAAGTTGCCCAGGCTGTGCTTGAGCTTGTGATCCTTCTGTCTCAGACTCCCAGAATGCTGGAATAACAAGGTGTGCAACAGCAGCTTCCTGTGGTGTGCAGTGTTTGTCTTTGGAGTTCTTAATGGCGAGGCCAACCTTCTGCATTCTCAATAATGCCATCTATTTGTTGAAAAGGACACAAATGGTCACTGCGGATAGACACTTGTTCCAGCCCTGTGTGCTTTCTTTACTTCAGACAAATTTTGACTCTGAATGCTACGGTGAGGCTCCAAGTTGGCCAACTTAGCCTGGAGAATTCATGAGACAGAGAGCTGCAGACTGCTGTCATTCTGAGGTACATATTTTTGGTGGTGGTGAGACTTTGGTGTGCCAAGACAGTGTTGCTGTATAACCCTCAGTATTTTCACTGGCTTCAAAGTTTCTGAGGGAACGGCATTTACTGTCCTCTGAGAAGATAGGCATTTTTTGTTCCCTTCCCTTCCCTTCCCTTCCTTTCTTCCTACCCCTCCTCTGGATAGGAAATAAGTTTCTTTAATCCTAATTTCACCTTTCAATTCATGTTCATTTTCTTCTCTTAAAGGTACAACCTTTGCCCTTCTCTCCTTTATGCATTCATACAACTATTCTTCCTAAAAACATTCATTTAATACTCACAAAGTGCTGGACACTGAGTTAAATACAAGAGGAACAAATGTGAATCACATCTAAGCTTCAAGGGATAAGGGCCAAGAGCAATTATTTGCACTAGAGAAAATAGCTGTCCCTCAAAAGAGACCTGCGGGGCAGGAGCTTTGAGCTCAGCTGGTCCAGAAGAATGTGGCCAGCCTCAGTGTTCTAGAGCAGAGGCAACACCCTTGCTCAGTTTCCTCATGGCCTGCACCCCATGCCAGTGCCTCTCACTGAATGTGTCCAGTCCATCTGCTGGACACAGCTTAGTACCCCTGATGTCACCCATCCAGGTCAGACTAATGGGGAATGTAGCCAGGGTGGAGAGTGATATTAGAAAGGCAAGGAAAATATCCAGTACCGTGGAGTTTTGCAAGCAAATCCAAATACCCTTTATGGTAAAGGAAAATAGTTACATTTATAAAGAAATTACTATTTTCTCATCAAAGCTTAATGTAGCAACTGATTTCACTAATATCTTAGGAAATCAGAGGGGCAGTTAGGACACATCCATTCCAAGGTATAAGAAAGACAGGTGCCTATGCCTTGCTAGTTCTCCTGTTGAGACGTAGAATTATTCTTCCTTCTAAATGACTTGGACATACCCCAGTTGGCCTTTTTGATCTATCAACTTTAGCACTAGTGATGTTCTAGAACTTCCAAGTCTAAATTCTAAGAAGGCTTGCAGATTATGTCTCAAAGTACTTTCCCCAGAGGCCCTTGATCCACCCCATATGAAATACAGCTGCCTTAGCACCTCAGTTTACAGACACAGCTGAGCCCCACCTTCCTGGTGTCCCTGGTGTGGGAGCAAACATACGAATGACAGACACCACTGAGTCACCTCTGCTATGCCACAGAAGAACTATCCATGAAAGCCTGTCTCAAATTCCTGCCCTAGAAAAGTTGTGAGATACAATACAATAGTTGCTTTCATCCACTAAGTTTTGAGGAGGCTCGTTAAGAACTAACAGATGTGCAGCATGGGGAAAGATTGTAGCTCTCATCCCCTTAAGTTGTCTTAAAAGTTTAATTGTAAGAAATTTTAACAAATGATGTGTTTCTTATCCAAATACTTTTTCAGTAAAACAAACTTACACATTGTATTTATGTCAGAATAAACTTTGACATTTGGCCAGTTCTTAAGAACAAAAAATGCAACAGAATAATATGCAGGTAGTGAGACTTACTGGGGGAAGATAACTAATACTAATTAAGTACAGCATTGGTCAGAATATAATTGGGGCTCATTTGCCACTGTAACAAATAGTTCTTGAATCTCAGTGACTTAAAAGTCCATTTCTTGCTGCAAGTCCAGCCTAGATTGGTGTGTGTGTGTGTGTGTGTGTGTGTGTGTGTGTGTGTGTGTGTGAGATGGGGGTCTCCACTCATTGAAATCACTCAGAGGCACAAGGTAACAAGTTTCACCACTGTGTGTCCCTCCATCTTCTCCAGAGCATTAGGAATGGGATATGGCAACTCACATTTTGATTCTTACAGCTTCATTCTTAGAAAACAGATGACTTCATTCCTACATCATTGGCCAAAGCACTTCCTAGAGTCCTTTTGGTGCTTAGGGGAGAGTGTCAACTTGACTGGCATTGGGATCTGCCTGGGAGAGATTGATGAAACACACTTTTGGGTGTTTCTGAGTGGGTCATGAGGTCTGTGTCTGTTTAAGGCCTTTGGGTGTGTGTCTGTTCCCTGGCCCCTTCCTTTCTGGTGCTGTTCCCTTGCTCTGCTTCTCAGCGGACATGAGCTGAGCGGACATGAGCTGTGCCATGCCCTCTGCTTCTGCCATGACGTCCCTGCCATGGAGCCAATGTACCATGAACTGAATCCCCCAATGACGAGCAGATTAAACCGCTCCTCTTTTAAGTTGTAGGTATTAGGTATTGTGACTCAGAGATGACAGGATAACTAGTACAGTTGTATATCTGATGTGAAGGGTGAAGGGAAGTTTACCTAGAAGACAGAAGAACCAATTATTTACCATAAAGTTTCTGTTATGAGGTATATACTTTTCTAGGTAGAGTTCACTAAATTCTAACAAAAAAATCCTTTTTTGTTTATTTTTGCCGGAAATTGAAGCCAAGGCCTTTCACAAGTTAGGCAAATATTCTACTATTGACCTACATCCCCAACCCCTAGCAGAAGTCTGTTTTACAGGCCTACTGAGGTCAAACAACATTCCACAGCCACACAGCTAAAATTAAAGAGAGCCCAGGTCCTTAAGGCTGCTGCTAAAGTGTATATTTTGTTATTGTTATTTTTTGATGCGTTGCTTATTAAACACATCCATGTTATTTATGAACTACAAAGGATAAAAGGAGGAGAATTTAATAATTATATTTATATTGGAACCACTTTCATCTTGGCCCTTTCTCCTCCTTGGATTTGTAGTCTGAATGCACTGAGATGATCAGTAAGTTACCGACTCCCCATTGTATTCAGGGCATTGCTGTTGGTCTGTGAGGAGAAAGAAAAGATCAGAAGGCAGCCTCCAGGGTCCCTTCAGAGCTTATTATACCCTGGGACAGAAGGAACAAATATCCCTTTAAGAAAAGGCGTACAGAAACTTGAGTCTATTTGTAAATTTATACATGGTCTGCCTCTTGATGCTTGAACAAGGTGTTTTATAAAAATGAGGATTCCTTTTACATAGCAAATAGGAAAATCTTGGAACTTGTTTGGGTGTAAATGTGTATTCTGAACAGTACATGGAATAGTTGAGAACAATAAATTTTTTTGAATCAGTGCCTGTTTGAGAATCTTCTGAGAGCTATTCTCTCTCTCAGGAAAATGCACTTACACAGTAGGAATTATTTTCTTATAGTTTGAGAGGTTCCACAGATGCATTCCCTCCCACAAGCCCACATGTTTCAAGATGTCATGGTTTAGGTAAGCATTCAGTTATAAACACTAAAGTTCTGGCAAATATTGTTAACATTGTCAGTGTGTGTGTATGTGTGTGTGTGTGTGTGTAGCTTTCACTGGTGGCTGTCACTTAGGAGGATTGTCTTCATTTTGTTTTGCTCTAGAGCATTGAGCACCTTTTTCTAGTTCATTGTTCATATCATGTAAACTGGGCCCAGAGAGAAGATGAAATACTGAGTGAAAATACAGCATAGCTCTTAACTCTCAGATCTGATTGTTAGAGTGGTCATTGAAATATGTAATCACTTCAGAGGGAAAGGGAAAGATTCCCATCATCTGCTCTTGACTAAGCTCCTGCTAGACACTAGGTACTTGTTATGCACAGAGGAAATAGAAATGAGTTATTATGCAAGAAACTTGCTATGTGACCTAGAAAAAAAGCAGGGCCTGAAGCAGTAAATAGGAGTTGTTGAGTTTAGAATGGGAGGAGATGATTGCATATGTATGGAGTTCCGGGAACTTCAAGGAGGCCAGTGTTTTCCTTGAATCGGAAGATAATCATACCTGAATAAAGGGTGGATTATGAGAACAATACCAAGAGACTTGTCATTTATTTGGTAGCCAAAGAGAGGGGGGATTGGTTTAGAGCCAAAGATCAACACCAGTGTCTACTTATTTGGTGAGCACTATTTTGGATGGGTTCCTGGATCAGGGATTATCAGGTTTGTTCTCATTGCATCACTGGGAGGTAACCAGAGTTACTGCTTTTTAACTAGTGATGAAATTAAATGCTCAGAGTGATTGTTACCATTTAGAGTCACAAAAGAGCTATAAAAATTCAATCCTTTAGGATGTAAGATTTCAATTCCAATGCAAAAAGCTATTCTCTGAGGCAGTTACTTTAAAGAGTTTTAGGTTTAGTCTCTGGTTCTTTTTCTTTCTTTCTTTCTGAGAAACTGTGTTCATATGGAGGAAATTACCCTGGTTTAAGACTCAGAATTTTAGTCCTAGCTCTGCCTCTGACCACCTCTGTGCTCTGAGAGCAGTCATGGAATATTTCTGGACCTCTGTTTCATATGCTATCTTTCTGAATTTGTCTTGTCTATCTGCAAAATTTTGACAATAAGTTACATTTCTTGTTCTTCCAATATAAATTATGGTAATGAGGCTAAACTATTTGAAATCAACTCTGTGGCCTGAAAAGTAAGTTAAATACATCAGGAAAATAAACACTGACAGAGGACATTGCATTTTCCAAGCAATAAGAGTTTCTGAAATAATATGATCATATATTAGTTTTTTTGCTATTTAGCATAAATTTCTCTCTGTCTCTGTCTATCCTATGCATAATACAGTGCATTGTAGGGCTCATAATTCCTTATTTTCAAGGATAGTTTTGAGTCACTTTAACGACCTGAATCTTTAGAAGTATCCAATACTATGGAATATTACTTGAATTTGTGACAAGTTTTAGTATTTGAATTGTATATATTTTGAAACAGTGGTATTAGTCATTCAAAAGAAAGAAAGCTCTGTTAGATGTTCATATTTATAATTTACTGTCACTGTATTCAGGCATTGTTATATTTTAATTTATGTGACTTTGCATGTAAGTGGACCATTAGGGGAATGAGATTATCAGAAATGATTGTTTTTTACAGAGATATCATTGAGCTTGTGTTATAGGCAGCTATACAAGTAAACTAAATGGGTGTGAGGTATATATATATATTTTTTTTTTAAATAGGTTTTTTTTATTTCTCCCTACTTTCCAGTCAGATGTAATATTCAGCAGAGTTATATGGCGGTCAGATGGAATTGCTCATTGTTGCTGCCTCAAATGTTGTTCAGCTCAGGCATATTGGCCTGGGTGATGGATCATCTGTTCTGAAAGTATAGTGTTTGAATACTGTCCCTAAGTAATTTAGGCTGCAGCAATTTTCCTCACATGGATTTTGGTTAGAAACGGCCTATTTTTTTACTTTCTCCTGTGGCCTGGACATCTTATATCACTGCTTCTTTTCCCATTATTTGATATATGTCATGTCTCTATTGCTCAGTCACAACCAGTTCCTCTGGACTTTAGGACTTATTAACCCAAATCTCTCCAATCTTGTTCTCTAAACTGTTGCTTGGTTTCTTTGGCTTAGGTGAGAGGACTTTGGGGTGATCTACAGCCCATAGTCAGTATTCAGCCAGGGAATTAGGCTACAGGTATAATTTGTGGATCTGAACTTTTCCTACCATAGAAACTTTGCTTGTATTTACTTCATTTTATTGATGATAAACCCATCAGGATTGGGAAGTGCAAGGGTTCTTATTGTTCACTTCATTTTCTAACAGAGAGGAGAACTGAAGCTTAGATAGGTTGCCCAAGACACATAGTTAGTGTGTAAGAGAGATGGAATGTAACTCTGATCTCTTATTTCAAAACATCTAAAATATTGAAGTGTTTCTCAAGCATCAAATTCATCAGAGCCACTTGGATGACTTTCTAAAACAGCTTCCACAGCTTTTCAATCAGGAGTTTTGGGGTACTCTGGAAATACACATTTTGATCAAGTTCCCATATGATATTTATGCAACTGGTCTAAGAAGAACAATGAATTTCTAGTCAACACGTCTAGTTTCAAACATTGAGCTCATTACTTAATAAGGTAAGAACTGGGGAAAACTCACTTTATATCTGAGTTAATATTACTCATCTATAGATGCCTCGTAAAGTTGCAGTTAGGATTACGTGAGACAAAGCATTTCAGATGTTTAACGGAATGTTTGGGAATTAGAAATCACTCTGTTGAAGTGCTATTGTTATCATTCTTACTAAATTACACTTGCAGGACTTCTCCAATCTTCCTCATGCTTTGAGACATCCTATGTTCTATTATTTGTTTATTCTACCCATGTCATTTTCCATATAACTCTGAGGTCTTCTTTCTTCTTTGATAAGATTGACTGTCCTTACTTCACAGTTTTCTTCCTCTAGTTAAAAGTGCACATTTTAGAACCTTCTACTTTTATATGAATACAAGTTCTAACCCTCTTGCTTTGCACTTTTACCACCTCAACTTTAATTATCTCTAGCTGCCCTCTGCTTGGTCCATCATCTGAAACAGAAACTGCAGTGCAATCATTTAACTTTCTAAAATAATATCCTTAGAGACAGGGATTTGTGCAACAAAACTTTACCCTTCTGTGGAGCAAGTCTTTCCAACAGTAAAAAAGACTCTAACGTTACCTGGTGAGTGAATACCTAAGTGAGGAAGTGGAAAACCTGAGGTCAGAAGGCCTTACATTGGGGGTGGATCATTTTCTATTACAGGATTTGTGATCCTCGGTGAGAGGATTGAACTACTATTATCCTTTAAGTACATACCTTTTTCTGTTACCATCTGTACATTGCCCTGAGCAAATGATTTCTTTTCTTTTCTTTTTTTTTTTGGTTTTTTGAGACAGGGTCACACTAGGTAGTTGAGACTGACCTGGAACTCACTATGTAGCCCAGGCTGGTCTCAAACTCACAGTGATCCTCCTGTCCCAGCCTACTGAGTGCTAGGATTACAGGCATGCATCACCATGCTTAGCTAAGCAAATTATTTCTTATCCAACAGTTTGATAACAATGCTGGTAGCCAAAGGTTCTGTGTGTACTTTCTCATCTTTTTGTTATAACGTGGGTCATCTTCCTGGGAAGTGTAGCACATAGGTCATGCTAGTATACCCTATGCATAATTTTCTTTTTCAAAATCCCTTTGACTCAATTTGAGAACCAGTTGTATTTGTCTCAGGATCAGGCTGATGAGCACGGAGATATTATTGTCCTTTGGTAAGGGCTCCTTTGCTATAGTTGTAAGAGTGCTCTAGATGAATTCTGATGAGAGTGAGTCACCAGGGGAGTGAGTTCAGATAGCAATTATTGATGTTAGCACTTTCATGGAGGTTTATTATAGGGTTAATGTGCATCTCTGCAAGTACAAGTAGGATATGGAATTGAATGGGGAGAGAATGTCTTTCCTGTTCATTGGACAATGTATCTAATTAACACTCACAATTTAAAGCGGGAGAGACTTATTTTAGGTTTTCAATTCATGGTTGGCTGGCTTCATGGCAGGAAGGGTATAGTGGCAGGGTCTGGCAGAAGAAACCTGTTCACATCATGACAGCCAGAAGCAGAAAGAGGAAGTAAGAACCAGGAGTGAGATGGGTAGGTAATACCCTTCTAGACCATGTCCCCAGTGTTCCAACTCCAACCACGTCCCCCTCTCCTAACTAGCAAGTTAGCTATAGTGCCCCATGACCCAGTCACCTCCCCAAAGCCCCAACTCTGAGTATTTCAGACTTTTGAGAGTCATTTTTTAATCTAAGATATAATTTTCCACTCCTGGCCCCCAAAAGACTCATGCACATCTCTATGCAAAATGCATTTAGAATGCATTCAGGATCACCAAACAGTTCCAGCAGTGCTAAAAAATTTAAGTCTAATGTGCCTTCTGAGACTCAAGGCAAACTCTTAGCTATAAGCCCCTGTAAAAATCAGGAAGTTAAACACTGCCAACATATAATGGCATAGGGTAAACATTCCCATTCTAAAGGGGAGATTAGGGGGATAGAAATGAATGGGACCAAAGCAAGACCAAAACCCAGCAGGGCAAACATTAAGTCCTGTAGATCCATGTGTAACACTGGAAGCAGACAACAGTAAGATATGAACTCCAAAGAGCGTGGATGGCCCATCCCTGCAGCACTGTTAGTTGTAGCACTCATGGTATCTCTTTTGGGATGGCTTTGCTCACTGTCTGTGGTTTTCCTCTGAAATTCCACCTTCTTGGCTTCTCCAATTTCCTGTGGAAAATTTCCTGCACTTCTAGTCTTATTCTCATGGCTTCACACACTGTATTCTCTTAGAGGCCTTTTTCTGAAATCTGGGTGGCAGCCTCCATGACCCTGTAACTCTTACATTCTGCATGCCTTAAAACCAGTACCATGTAGATAATGCCAAGGTTTGCTGCCAGCTTGAGCTGTAGCCAGGCCTCCTTGGATCATGGCTATACAGGCCTCTGAGTCCCTAAATGGCTAAGCACTGTAAAAAGGACTCCCAGGAACTAATTGCATAGGTGACCTTCTTGAGCAGTGTCCTGGGGCTCCCTTCTCAAATGAAAGCTTTACAATTTTTCACCCCAAGGCTAAAATTAGTGGCATTTAAAAATTTCTGAGGTGCCTTCAAGGCATCCTTCATGTTGTTCTGATGCAAAGAACTAATACTAATCTTTTCAGCAACCAAAATCTCTGCGAAAACAGAGCCTAACTTTGCAGGTGCTTTCTTTCTGGCCACTGGCAAAGTTTTTCAAATTATTCAGCTTTGTGTTTGGTCCTACTCCTCATGATAGATATGGATAAAAGCCATCAGCATTACCCATGCCACAGCCTCTACATTGGACTGCCTTTGAATTTACACGCCACATTTTCTGCCTTTAATTTACACTCCACATTTAAATTTCTGCCTTTAATTTCAATCTCCCACAGAGTCTCAGGACATGAGCAAAATGTAGATTGTCTTCTAAAGTATAATAACACACAATCTGGAGTCCAACTGCCAATGGAGTCATTGTTCCCAGCTGAAACCTCCTAGGTCTGGTCTTTTCTGTCTGAATTTCTATCAGATTTCTGATCTTCTGAGCTCTGACCAGTGTTACTCATCAAGCTTGGCTTACAGAATTTTAGGACTTCTCTAGATGGCATCTCCAGACTTTTCCATATTGTTCCTGCAAATCATTTTCAGAATCTTCTAAGCCATATGGTCAGGTACTGTCACAAAATGACCCTACTTCTCTGGTGTCAAAATCTGTTTTAATTACTTTTTTATGACTTAAAGGAGAGAGGTTTATTTTGGCTGATGTTTACATTCCATTGTCAGCGGTCTCCAAGGCAGGAAAGCCGTGGTGGAAGGGGCTGGAAGAGAAAAGTGCTCACGCGGTGGCAGTTAAGAAGCAGAGACAGAAGGGAGGAACTGGAGAGGGAAAAATACCCTTCCAGGCCAAATTTCCAGTGATCTACATCCAACTAGTTCCCCCCTTCTAATAGAAAGATAGTTATATAGTTCCCTCATGGTCCAGTCACCTTCCAAAAGCTAGGTCTCCAATTGCATGAGATTGTTAGGGTTCATT
>NW_022900949.1:45443925-45536003 GCF_012274545.1 Fukomys damarensis | reverse complement strand
TTTTTTTTTTTTTTTTTTTTTTTTTTTGGAGACAGGTTCTCACTATGTAGCTGAGACTGACCTGGGACTCATTATGTAACCTAGGCTGGTCTCGAACCCACAGCAATCCTCCTGCCTCAACCACCTGAGTGCTGGGATTATAGGCATGTGCCACCATGCCCGGTTTAGGGTTCATTCTTAATCTAAACCAAACCATCTTGCATGCGAGATGATCTGACATCCCATGGTGGCTCAGTATGGTTATCACACATTGTAGAAAACAATGGCGACTTCAGGAAATGTCTATATTTTTTTCTTGTTATGGTTTGTGTCTAGATGTCCCCCAAAGCCTCACGTGGTCATAAGTGGTGCTTTTTCAAAGGTACCTAGATCTAGAGTGTGTGACACTGGGATTAATTCATAGTATGATGCTAGGATCAAAGGCAATAGGATTAAGGGTGTGACTGCTATCCAACCTAAGTAGCTTGGATAAGATATAAGGGACAGAAAAAGCTATGGTTGTCCCTTGTTGCTTTGCCACCTTCTACCTGCCATGAACTATTTCTCCTCTACCATGCCACCTTGCGAGGGAGCCAGCTGATTATGGACTTAAACCTCTACAAACATCTGCAAACTGGCTTAAATAAACCTTTCCTCCCTTAACTTGTGGGGGTTGGGTATTAGGAGAAAATTAACTAAGATAGTTCTAGAAGACAAAAATATTATATTCATGATAAAATATGTAAATTTTTAATGAAGAACATAACAAGATTAAAATTTGGAGTTAACTTTCTGTGTTGCTCTCTCTCTCTCTTTTTCTGCCCATCTCCAAACAAAATTAAGTAATAGAATATATTTATTTTGTTTTTTACTTGCCAACGAAATGCATTTTCTCATAATCTCCAAATATTCTTCAAGAATATATCTTAACTGGCTACATGATATTTAGTTAGGTAGATATAACATACTTTTAAAAAGGGAGAGGGGGGAAGGAAGGGGGAAGGGAACAAAAATAAAGAATGAAAATGTATTATGTCTATGTACCAACTCCTCACAAGAAATGTAAACATGCACTACAAACATGTATTAGTAAAAAATCCTACCTTTTTATATTTATATGGTTTCCAAATTATTGGTATTATAATAAATGCCATACATTGGACCAGGGATTTGGCTCAGTGGTTATGCTGCATGCCTCGCAAGCACAAGGGCCCAAGTTTGATCTCTAAAACAAAAAATTGCTGTACGTATAAATGTTCTGTACATTACAATTTCCATTACATCACAATAAAATGATAATTCTACTAGAGCAGAGGACATGAATATGCTTTGCTGTTCTATGAAACATACTACATTTTTATATAAATCATTCTCAAGCTTAAATTTGTTTGACGCAGACAGAAAACTTCATTTTAAAAAAGTTAAAGTGGTTGTCAAAAATATGCTCCCATTAGTTCCATGTCTTTTAAATATAAGAAAGATGCCAATAAAATTAGAACGCAAACTTCATTAAACCTCAGTAAAGTGGTACATGAAGTAACTGGGAAATATGGTGAATATTTAAAATTTCATTACATTAAAGGACATATTGATGTAAATCCCCCTCAAAATAAAGTACTCCTCCTTGCTTCAGACACACTTATCCCATTATTCTTGCCACTTTCTGGAGATGTTCTGGAAGTCCTTTTTCTTTATGAGCTGTGATTTAAAAAAAATATGGTAGAGCCAGGGATTTAGCACAGTGGTGCTGCCACCTGCCTTGCAAGCACAAGGTCCCAAGTTTGATACCTGGTACCAAAAACAACAACAACAACAACAACAACAACAAAACAATATGGTGAATATTGCTGCTGAGTGCTGTTCAACAGAAAGGCAGGATCATAAAAACATTAGAATATGTCCTCATTCCCCTTACTTACTACATCTTGCATATGCCACTACATATGAAGTCAAGATGATCATGAAAGGTAAACATTTTGAATTGATTTAGAACATCAAGGGAGCCATGACAGTGTAACTAAAGACACTCATGAGACGGACTTCTAGCCCTGCTTTAGAAGGTAGTAGCAATGATGGTTTAACTGTGTTCAAAGTGAGGAGAACTTCTGAGAGGGATTAATGGCAATGTGTTGTTTACTGTAATATTTTTTAAAGAAATTTAAACACACGCACCATACTTTTTATACCTCATTTTTCAGGGAATACAAAAAAGAAGAAAAGCTGCTACTTCATTTTGTAGATGAGCATTACTTTGAATCTGAAATCAGATATTAACAGGAAGGAAAAAAAAAGAATTCAAATGGCTAATCTCATTTAAGGTCATGAAAAGATAATTCCTAAATAAGATAGCAGTATTTAAAAAATTACAAGAAAAGTTTATCTCAGGGTGAAGGATGAATTTTTTATGTCAATATATAGATCACCTTATTAATATTTGAAAAACATTAAGGGAGAAAAATGTTAACACTGTCTCAACAGATAAAATAAATTTTGTCCTGAGGACTGTGGGTTGAATCTACAGCAAAATAGAAGTCAAGGAATGATTTATAGTGCTGAAAGTTTGAGAAGCACAAGACCCAGCAGTGAGTGTGAGAAAAGTAGGTAATATTAGGCAAAGAAAGATGTGGAATACTTGGATTTCTGCCCTGGCCACAAGTTGCAAAGATATTAAATTGTAGATATTCAACCATACTCCCTTAGACAATGGGAACATTTCCAAATGTTTGTTAGAATTGACAGTACCAGGGTGGAGCAAAAGGTGGGGAAATTTATCTGTCTGGTTCCCTCCCACCTTTGTGTTCTATGGTCCACATTTCATCCCACAGAGATCTACTGCTTCCATACATCTGGCAACTGGCACCTGCTCAGGAAGCTAGATGCCAAGCCCTATTGTGTGGCATTTCTTGCAACCCAAGAGGGGACACTCAGCAGTTTAGAGCAGTAAGCAAGAGGGAAGAAAGTGGCAGCTCAGAGAAATGTAGAAATCACACCATAAACTTATATCTAATATTTATGCAATGCAATGCAGAAGCAGCACTGAACAGAATGTAACACTTGTTTAGGATAAAAAAAAAACTCAGCTAACAAGGAAAAACAAGATATTATATAACACAGTCAAATATGTCTGTTTGACAGTTATGACAAAACTTATTTTGACAAAAGTTTAGACATACTACCATTAGGTCAAGTGTAAGACAAGGACACCTGCCCTCATGGTTACCGTTACACATTCACTGGAGATCTCGGTTCTTACCATGTGAAAAGCAGCATGTGGGGCTGTATCTCAGTGGCAGAGCACATGCCTTGCACGTGAAAGGCCCTGGACTCATTCTCCAGCATCAACTAAGTAAATAAAGAAATAAATAGCATAAAAAACTAAAAAAAAAACAAAACAAAACAAAAAGAGTTTACCACATGATTCCAAGGGAAATGGGGCATGCCATTCCTAGCTGGTGACCATGTGCCCAACTAAAATGGGTGTGAGTAAAGGATGGCCGGGGCCCCGGGGCATGTCCTTACCCAAAATGACACTATGGCAAGTAAATGCATGACTATAGTTAGTTGTTTCTGCCAAATCTATTGAGACAGAAACCCAGGATCAATCAACAACAATGTAGTCAGATAGCTTTTTCGAGGTAAAATGTTAACATTAAAAAATCAACAGTGAACTCTGTCCTGATAATAATCAATTAGAAAATCTTAATGGTAATCATATAAATTACAGTAACAGAAAACTACATATATCTGAAAGTTAATCTCTAAGTGTAGTATATTTTCACAGAGATTCTTAAACATATAAAAGAAGTTAATAATAGTTAATAATAGATCCTTTAATGTTAATTCCCCTCAGATTAACCTATAATATTGATATAGTAAAATTTCTAACCGACATTTTCATAAAAAATGTTCACTGGTACATAAGCCTGTATTTCCCTTAGCAGCTGCGGTTCAGTATTAATGAATTAAGTGTCCCTAGTGGCTTCATAGAACAGAACTACTACAGAGGACAGGAATCCACCGTGTGCCGTAAATGCTCATACATGCTCAGGGAGGCATATGTGAGTGCTCCTTTCGATAGTGATGATGTTCATACAACCTTAATGTTCTGCATAAGGAAAATAGATGAACACATTGGACACATGATGGGATAATATCACAGTGCTAGCATTTTTGCGGAGGCGTGTACAATGAACAGAGTGATTCTGTAAAATAGTATGCTCACATGTAGGAAACACTACAGTGGAATATAAAGCAGAGAAGGGAAGATGGTAGCAAGAGAGGCCGGGGGGCCTGGTTGCTTTGAAATTTTAAATAGATTGGTTAGGGATCTATTCCTTGCTAGGGTGTAAACAGTAATAATGTGATTGTCTCTTCTCATTTCATAAGCTAGAATTTCCAGAATTTATTAAAAAGTAATTGTAGCAGTAGAAGTTCTTATTTCTTCCTGATTCAGAATCTAGAAAATAACAGATGATGGATAAATGTTTACTAAATGAATGCCTGCGATGTTTCACCTTTAAGTAGGATTTCCCTCATGATATCATTTCTGTTCTCATTTAGCCCTCATAGGACATGACTCGGTGATCATATTCACTGTTCACTGTGCAGGTTGTTGTTAGTTTTTGACAAAGCGTGGGTGAAGGCATAACTATAATGCAAGACTTTGTGTGTGTGTGCTTGTGTGTGTGTATATATGTGTATGGTCTAGAATCAAGCCCAGAGCCTTGCTCATAGTAGGCAACACTGTACTACTGAAGGACACCCTCAGTCCTTTATATGTTTTAAAATTTGTTATTGTCATAAAATGGACTACTATGGTAAAAAGTGAAAAATATTTTAGACAACATGACATAATTCCAAGTATTGACAAAAGATGGTGTTTTAAACTTTCTAGTATTCATAAGCCATTAGTGAATGAAATTTTAAAAATGCAGTCTATCCATTGAGCAAATCAACCCACATGCACACATATATCTTTTCTTTTCTCTCATTTCCCCCTTTCCTTTTTTTTTTCCTAATACTGGTGGTTGAACCTAGGGCTTTCTCATTGAGCTACATCCCCGGCCTTTAAAAAATGTTTTTATTTTGAGACAATCTGTCATTAAATTTCTAAGTTGCCTAGACTGGATTCAAACGTGCAATCCTCCTGACTCAGCTTCCCAGAGTATTGGGATTCTAGGTCATTCTATACATTTATTTTGGGGGAGATGACTGCAAAGACTAAAGAGGGGAAGAATAGGTGGAAAGAACTTTCAGACTGTGATGCAGGCCTGACATTTGTGAAGATATAGGGGAACAGAACTGAGTAGGAGTGGCCTCAGACTTCCTCTGAGCAAGAGCTCTTCAGTGAGCAGTGCTCATCAAGAGTCTGTGCTGATGGGCCAGGGATTTAGCTCAGCAGTTCGGTGGCCTGCCTTGCAAGCGCAAGGACCCGAGTTCAATCCCAGTACCAAAAAAAAAAGTCCGTGCTGTGTTGGAATGGCTGATCTGCTCTCTAGCCCACTGGGAAACACCCTGAAGAGGGTGACCTCACTGGTAATTCTGCTGTGGATTTGAGTGTATGGCAGATGGAGGTTGTCCACCAATGACACTTCCTGCAGCAGGTTCTCCCGGAAGTTCTGGGCAGTACACCGTCCTCCTTTTCACAGTGTGGTACAGGACAAGTCTTATTATCTTTCTGAGCCTCATTTACCAAGTGGAGTTACTGTTATCTTTATCACCTGGTTTGTGGGGAGCTAAGTTAGATAATTTAAGTAAAAAGTATCTAGAATCGAGTGTGAAATAAATATAAGCAACTGTCTATGCTTCCCTTGCACGTGAGCAAGCTGTGACACAGAGAGAGGTTTCCTGGCTAGTCACTGGCAGGTGCAAGGTTAAAATCCAGCTGCATCCCATGTCCTCCACATGGACCAAACACATATTATCTAGCAATTTATTTCCCATGTTTGGACCTGGAGACTGCATGAACTCTCTATGTTCAGGAAAGCTGTCCGTGGAGAAACTTCTGCATATATGTGGGATTTTTCTTTATTTCCTCATTTCTTACTATGACTGACACGTCACAGAGAGTTGCCAAGCATCTTCCACCATCATTAGATGTATATTGGCATTTCGATGGAGTATAACACTTATAACATTGAAATATTCATCTTTGAAAAACACTATCCTAGAAGGAAATAAATTAAGACACAAATTAGTCTTATTTAAATCTCACCACTTCCACCACACAAACCGACTAAGTTGACGCAGCTCAACAGGAATTGGCCCTTCATCCCCTTGTCATCTGGAAGAAGAGAGGGAAATAGCAGTTACTCCATGTCTGAGGCTTTAGAGGCCTGGCAGGCAGCCAGGTGAAGCCTGAGGAGAGCCCTGGTCATTAGGTTTCTCCTGCTGCTACTGCTATTGTGGAAAGTGAAATATTAATAAAACTAATAGCCAGGAGCAACCCATGGGCAGGGAAGACCTTCAAGTCACATAGCACCCTGTGGCTTTTCAGACATTTGTCTTATTTCCTATGCTTTTCTGGATATTACTCAAGAACACAGCAGCCTGTCCTCCCCACCTTAAAGTGCCCACTCCATGAAGTCATTTGTCAGCTTCCACTGCACAACAGCTGACACCCACCTGTCTCCTCTGGGCTTTCCCTGCAAAGATTCTGGTTCTGGTTTTAAAAGAGAAAAGTGTTTAGCTTTGTTCTGTTTAGGAGGTAAACTTCTGGTATCCAGTTAACCTTCTAATACAGTGTTACACCTGCAGTCTAGTTCTTTAAATATTCTTAAGCATGACAATGGAAAGGTGATGGGGATATGGTGTTGAAAAAGTACTTCCTGTCTTTGAAATGAGTTCCTACCCATGGTGATAAATGAGATGGTAGCATTGTGTATGTGGCAGGACTGATGAGGGGACAATGGCCTGTGGCATGTGTGTGATAGGTGTTTGAGTGCTTGGTGAATAACTGCTAGGAAGAGGTGTCACCCAAAGGAATTTTGGTGCTGATGAGACTAATCAGAGGTTGGTGGAGACTAGCATCACATATAAGGGTAGAGCTGCTGCAAAGACAGAAAATGAGAATCAGTGTGGTATGTCTGAGAGACTATAGGAAGCATCACTAGAGTGTAAAGTATAAGGAGTGATGGGTTAGGTTATGAAACAGGAATTGGGAATGGGCCAGAGCAAGAACTGGTTTTGTAGATCTTATCAAACACCACAGACTTCATGAGGTCAGTGAGGGAAGGTAAGGGAAGGCAGTAAATAAGTAGGGGAGAGGGAAGATTGTGTTGGTGGTAGGAAATAGTGGATGCTCAGGAAGGACTGAAGTCTGGGAGATGGATTAGGAGGCCTGCAGAAGACTCCAGGCATGAAATAATGAAGATCATAATCAATGCAAATGATAGTGATAACAGAGAGAAAAACATTAGTGTAAGAAAGCATTTGAATGAGAAAATAATGATAGCAATGCAAGCAGTACTAATAATCAGTGGCTGATGCTATAGTAGCACTTACTGAGCGCTTGTATTTCTACTAGATGCTGCGACACCTAAGTAGGTGCTCTTCTCATTTATGACCACCCTGTGAGCTCTTACAGGCCCACAGTCCCTTACCGCAAAATTTCTAAAATCCTAAAACCAAATTTTTTTTTCAAATTCATTTGCATTAAAACTTGACCAGACTTTTGAACTCATTTGGTGTGAGAAACAGACTTGACATAACAGAAAGCTACTTGTAGGCTTTGTTTACCTTCCATAATGTGAATATCCATACATTTTGATGTAGTGACACAAATGATCTTGATTTCATGAGGCTTGCCCAGACCCTTTTGAGGATATTACTAAATATATAAGAGATGACATAATGCTCTCTTTGGTATAACAAATTATACTATATGTCTGTTGTATTTCTTTTGTAAATGCCACATCTTCTAACGCTCCATAACACGTCTGACCCCCATAGGGAGGCATAAAGAAGATAAGTGATCGGTCCAAAGACACATAGCTAAGTGGTGACAGAACTAGGATGAGAACCCAGGATTTTTGGGCTTGAGCGCCTGTTTGATAAGTGAACCTTGATCCTCCCTGCACTTGGATTAGCAGAAACAGACCCTGGAGATCATCTCACTTATGTGGCAACTGCAGTTTCCTTTCCTTTTCTTCTCGGTTTGAAAATGAGTAAGGTATTGTAGACATTAGGAGAGAAAAACTGTTTCCTTATCAAGCTTAAGCTAATGTATCTTTTGAGTACAGTAAAAGACAATTGGCTGATGGAAGAGATTTCTGCAAATGGAGAATGGCTATCAGCTCAGAAGACTCATCAAGTAGAGGTGAAAGATTCTGGAGCTGCTTTTCATGGGGCTCCAATACAAGGAACTGGGATAAAATCTTGGTCTTCAGTTTTTAACTCAGTAAGATACACTATGAGTACACACATAGATACCAATGTGTAAAGACACATACATAAGCTAGAAGGCGCACTGCCAACATTTTCACAATAGTGGACTTTAAGGGATAAGGTTACGATGATTTTGGTTTTGTTTCTAAAACTTTCCAAATTGTTCACAATGATCACTTTTTACTTTTGTACTTAGATAATATGATTTTTCATTTTTCTGCTACAAATGACATATTTTGAGGGGCATGAAAGCAATAAGATTCCTGTAAATAAAAAATACTCAGCCAGAAACAGTGGCACATGCTCTTAATTGCAGCATTTTGGGTAGCCAAGGCAGGAGGATTGAAAGTTCAAGTCCTGCCTTGGAAACTTAGTGAGACCCCCGCAGCTCAAAGTAAAAAAATAAAAAGGCCTAGGTCTGTAGTTCAGTTCTCAGGCCCTGAGTTCTATCTCCAGTACTGGAAAAGAGAAAGAAATGATAAATATATGTTGATTTGCTTGACTCATTGCTTTTCTAAAAAGTCCCATTTACTACTAATGGCTCCTCAGTACTGGAAAGTTTGAAATCATATTCTTTGTCAGTACTTGGAATTGTGTCATGTGTTCTAAAATATTTTTCTTTTTTAGCTATAGTTGTCCATTTTATTGCAATAATAAATTTTAAAAGGAATAAAGGGCTGATGATGTAGTGCAGTGGGAGAGCATTTGCCTACTGTGTACAAAGTTCTGGGTATGTTCCCCAGCCCTGAAGGAAGAAAAGGAATAAAGAGAATTCTAGGTCATAATGAATTGTTTGGGAAAATAAAGCATACATAGTGTAACATTTCATAACATGAGCGAATCTGGGCAGTCTTTTGAAGTTTAGTATTATATCATTTTACCTATATTAGGTTTTAATCAAAGAACAAAGGTCTTTTCTTGTCAAGCAAGGTTTATTATGACATTTTATTTATGTTAGGCATAAACAGTAAAACATCTGTAACTACAAAAGGTGATCTTTCTTTGAGCATCCAACTTGTGCAAGGGTGATCTGGGGCCTCTGAGACAATAATTGGCTTGATCTTGATCCTAGTCTTCTAGGCCAGGAGTTTTAACTTTCTTTCACCCTTCCACAAATCACTTTTATAATATTGTGCATTAACATAATGGTATAGAGATGGACAGCAAATATAACCTCTCGTTGGGCCTTACTTTTCTCATCTATAGTTAGAGATAAAATGATCTATTTTATAGAGGTGTGCTATTAAGAGTTTAATAACCAGTTCTAAAAAAAGAAGAAATAAATGAGCTCTGGTTTGTAACATTTCCTAATTTCTGTGATATAAATATTCCTACTATGGCTGAGTCCAAGATACCAATGTAATATCAAAGAATGGTAACAGCATATTTCCTCCCTCATTATGTATACAAGATATGTAAGTGATATTAAAAGCATAGGTAGGACTTAATTATAGTAAAAATTATTAGGAAGTGATGAGCTTTGAATAATTATTACATTACTTTTAGCATCATTTAAAATTGATATAATCTTATTTTCAATAATGGCTATATTTAACAACCAACTTGCAGAATTCCTGAAAAGTTAACAGTTGGTGCTAGAAGCCAGCTTCAGCATTCTACTCCCTAGTTATTGCAAAGATGAAAAGGAAATCATTAATTTAAAAAATGCTTAATAGCACTTTGGAACATCATAGCATCTCCATAAATCTTAATTTTTTTCTCCTCCTCCATGTTTTATTAAGCTCCTTCCTCCTGCTCAGAATCTATGACAATAGCTCTAGCTCTAACACCATGTCCAAAGACATTAGCTTGATAAATTATTCAGGCTATTCAGGAAAAGTTGGTGGGCATGATTCACTTGATCTCCTTCAGTCTTCTGAGAAGAATCAGCCTGGATATGAGTAAGACATCGGAGCCTTAATCCATCCTTGTCAGTGTAACTTTTCACAAACCCTGTGTGCCTAGTATTCACTGCCTCTTTCTTCTGGATCAATAGTTCCTCAGTTTTCTTCATGGCCTAGAAGAAAGAGAAGTCTTGTTAGAAAATCAAGGTGACTGCATTCAGCTTTAGATAAGAGAGTTCTAGATGCTTCAAATTGTAGATTAGAAATAATATACATCCCACAGATTTTGACTTGGTCATTTAAAAAATTTGCTTTCAACTATAAGCCACATGATTAGAGGCTTATATGAATCAGAGTCCATTTGTTTTTCTTTAAAAATAAGTTTTATTATCTTTTATATCTAAAAGATAACATATCAGTGTAAAATAATTCTGAAAATATAAAGACAAAAATGAAATTTACTCATAATTCTGCAACTCAGAGATAATGCCCTATTAATTTTCTTGATGTTATTTTTTAAAGCAAAACATATATTGGTACATTTTAGATTACATAATAATATTCACCATAGGGAATTTGTACCTCCATGTGATATCTATCTATATATCTATATATCTATAGATATATATCTTGTTTTCCCCCTACTAATTTTAATGAATTGCATATTCTCTCTTCCTATATCTGTGAGTTACATAATTGGCATCATACTGTACATGCTGTTTAGTATTCAGCATTGATACTTTTTGATAACATGATTAATCTAGAAGATTAATACATTATTTATGAGTATTGTTGGAAACAGAATTTCATCAAAAGCATAAATTTACTTGTATCCTTTTTGTATAAACCACCCTAAGTTCTTGATTTCATTATGAAAAATTTAATTTGCCAATTCAAAGTATCACATATTAAGTTTCATGAATAGGATTAGAACAAATACAAGCAAACACATACACATGAATATGCACACATCTGGGGAAAAGGAAAACATGGGTGCAAATCCCAGCTGTGTTACTCCTGGCGTGTCTCTTTGGGGAAATTACTTCAATCTTTTTTGCCTCAGTATCCTCACATGTAAAATGAGAATACTCCTAATCCCCACCTGGATGGATTAACCAAAGTAAATGATGAGAAAATGTCGATAAAGAGCTTAGATACAGAAAGTGCCCAATGAAAGATAATTCCCTTTACTTTCATTATTGACTTGTTCAATTCTGCTGGCTTGAAATGCGGAGGGAGTGAGCCACCACCCACAGTAACAGTGGTCACTCGATAAGCTGTGGGGATTCACTACTGCCTAAGCAGTGTTTAGAGCTGGGCCTAAAGCGGGGTAAGAGCCTTCTGAGTGTTTGCTGTCACATAATGCAGTTCTTGTATGATTTAACCGGTAGTTTTTCCAAGTTGAGGTAGTTTTGAGAGTGAAAGGGGCCTTACCAATAATTTAGTGTAAACAACAGGAATATACTGGAACTGTGTGGGCCAAATCTAGACAGTCCCAATGTATTCTGTCCACTCACGCAGTGCCAAACACTCCTCTAGATTTACCACTGCTCATTCTTAGACATTTTAGAGTTTCTTTATAAGTGCACAAGAAAATATACATACGTATTTTTAAATTTTTCTTTTTTTATACAAAAGACAGCATTATCTATATACTGTTTCCAAGTGTCATTTCCCCCCACTTATCAGTAATAGTACATCTTTGAGAATTCTTCATATCAATACACACAGTCCTATTATTTTTTTTTCTTTTAACAGCTGCAGAGTAGTCCATTATTTATATATACCACTAACTTATTTAACCAATTCCTTATTATTAAACTTTTAGGTTATTTACAAAATTTCGCCCTTCCAACAACACTGCAATGAGTAATTTTGTACTTAGATATGGAGAAGTAGAATTACTGGGTCAACGAGTATATGCCTTTATGATTTGCCATGTTTCCCAGGATAAGCTTGTACCAATTTACTTTTCCATTAGTAGTACAGGACAGAGCTCACCCCTACAGCACTGACAACAGGCCTTTTATTTTTATTTCTGGCAGTTTGGCAGGTACTTTGGTGCAGTGCAAATTTCATAGCATGCTGTTGTGGTGGTGAACATCACTGTCTTATTCCTGATTTTAATAAAATGTCTCTTGGGTTTGCCTATTAAAGCCCAGTGCCATCTTTGGAATTATTTGAATTATCTCTGTATATTTCTAATTTTTAAAAATCAAGTTTAAAACACTTCTAAAACAATATGACCTTCCCCATTTTTTCCTGTATAGCTCTGGTATTTGGGAAGGTTTGGCGTGACTATTTTTATGCTCATGTTGATAATTATGTTTACACAGCACTCTCGGTCTTTTATAAATTTTACCAGAGTCAATTAGTAATGACAGAGAAAGTATAGCACCTCTTTCCTCCCTGCTCACTCTTCCTCTCTTTTAACACTTGATTTCAGTTAGGAGTTATATGTATTAACTTTAATAAGTATGTTCAAATCCCTTATTTCAGGAAAGCTTTTTTGATTACTTTTTGGTTACTTATTCTTTATTATCGTTTATTTTTAATCATTAATTAAGCTTATTGGTACAATTCAGATATACACAATGATCACATTCATTATGTGGAATTTGTACCTTTGTATGATATATCTTGATTCATATTTTGCTTTTTCCTGCAAATATCTTAAATTTATCTTTCTTTATAGCCAAGTGGTAGTCCATTATGTATAGATACTACATTTTCTTCATCCATGGTCTGTTAATGAACATATAGGCTGCTTCTAGGGTTTAGCTGCTATGAGTTGAGCTGCTGTGAACATTGGTATGCATATACTGATGTAATATGATATCTTTAATTCTTTTGTAAAGATACTTGGAAGGAGAATAGCTGGGTCAAGTGGAATTTTTTCTCTTAGTTTTTTGAGGAATCTTCGCACTGATTTGCATAGTCGTTGTACCAGTTTACATTCCCACCAACGTTGTAGAAGTGTTCTTGTTACCGATTAGAAGTTTTCTTTCTTTCTTTTATTTATTTTTTTTTTTTTGCAGCCATGTCAGCATTTGTCAGTATTTGGTTTCTTAATGATTGCCATTCTTTCTAGTGTAAAATTAGCTTATCTTTTTTTGTGATATCTTGCATTTCTGCTATGTAGTCTCCTTTAATAGAAAGGATTGTTTCATTACATTTTAAAACTTGATGGTAAAATATTTGCATCATAATTCCCATATGTGCATGACATCTTGTAGTGACCATACTTGGTCAGGATTGCTTTCTTTTTTTCTTTCCCACATTAAAATAATTTTTTTCTTTGCATCATTTCTGTGCCAGCTCACTTTTACTGGTTTTTGAAAAGCAAGCTAGATTTTCTTGAATGAGTTATACGCTGAGCATTTCACTTTGTGATGGCAAAGGACATGGGTAGACTTAACAAGCATCCCAGCCCACAGGATGTCTCCTTCCCTGCTGCTGTGCTGAAGGCCCTTCCTAGTGCTTCTGCGTAGCTTCCCTTCATTCCACTGAACCAGACTCCGTACAGTGGCAGGACCGCTGCTGCTGGTCCTGCTCACCCACCCACCCCGTGTCCTCTCAAAATGGAGGCACACCCTTTGCACTTCCAGAAGCCACGTTTTGCTGATTCTTCTGAAATTTATCAGTGCTTTGTTCTCTTGTAACTCTGTGTTTTCTTTATTTTCTTTTTCAGAGCAGCTTCTGCTTGCTCTCAGCTACTTTTGGCAGCTCTTTTATATGTTTTTAGGCTCTGAGGATTAAATTTGTCTGCTGGTCTCACTAAAAATGGAATTTGACAGTTTTTTTTTATTTTCTTTCCTTCTTTTAGATGATTTTCATGAGAAGAGAAATAAAAATGTTGACTTACACAACCATGATCATATCAGAACCCTGAACATTATCTCTGTCAGAACAAAACAAAGGAAAATAAAACAAGAAAAAAAATAAAACAGCTGCCTGCCTCACAAGTGCAAGGCTCTGAGTTCTATCCCTGGTACCAAAAAAACAAAAAACAAAAAACAACAACAACAAAAAAACAGTAGTCCTAGTCTAGACACTGGCTGCCCAGCCTTGGTCATTCATAGGCCATTAAGGGCAATTCATACACCTCTATCAACCCACCCATCCTCTTTGCAGATCCAAACACTGTCCTCTCTCTAAAACACAAAACACCTTCAAGTTGGTCCTCCCTAAAATTTTCTAAACAATGAACTTCTCTAAATAATTATTTTTTACAAATATCATCCACCTTGCCTTGGATAACATCTAGGTGAACACCCTGGAGTGCCCCTTCCGTATAGAATCCTCAAGCAGAAGCTGTTTTTAAAAGTTACTTTGTCCTGCTATTCTGTAGCTTCTCGTTATGCCCTCTCTGGCAGGGAAAGACTGCCTAAGTGTTTCTCAGTTCCTTCTGTCCTGTTACCATCTTAGAATGTCTACTTGGACATCCTCAAAAGCACTCTGGCCTCTCCTTTTCTTGAATCTTTTCTATGTGTAAGGATATTTTGCTCTTTTCTATCTCATCTTATCTTTTCTGCTTTTTACTTTGGTCATTTGTACAATGTGCCTGTTTCCAACATTGCTAATTCTAACACTCTACTTTCCAGATCACTTGCTCAGTTGTCTCAATGCTTGTGTGATTTTCATGCCATTGATTCTTCCCATTTCTCTGTTAGGCCTTCTTGTCTCATTAGCATTCTATCCAGGTTCTATGCCATGAGCCTTCATTTTAATCTCTCCCTCTTGCAAATACTCTGAGCTTCTTTACCCTTTCTCCCATCTATGTCAACTGCCCAGTCCTAGCCCAAATGAATCCAGGTATGTGTTAACATTCAGGCAGCTGGCTGGAAGCAGGAGAAAGACAAACCTTGAAGAAGGATGATATGATTGTCAATTCATTAGCATATATATATATATTATATATATTCTCCTTCAGTCTCCTTAAATCTCTTTCTTCTCTTAGCCTTTAGCAAATGGCCTCTTTCGATTTGCAGAAGAGACAAATGCCATCAAGTTAAAACTCTATCTCTTTCTACCACCACATCCACAGAGCCACCTATATTTTCTGTTTTACTGCTCAGTGGAAGCAGTTTCCTTCTGATTACCATCCAGTGCTTCCACGGGTACTCCCTGCACCATCCTTCTACCTCATGCAACTTAATCTGTGGTCTCTAACTGGATTCCTCCCTGCAGCTGTATCCATGTCATGGTGGTCTTTAATCATTAAAGTACTTTCCCTTGATTTTCCATCTTTCTATGACATTTTACAACAAATTTATTTTAAAGACTTTTATATACATGCTATGTACTTCCTTATTCATTTCTTGATTCTCCCCAGTTCGGATTCTGCACCTGTTACTCCACCCACGCTGTTCTTGTTAAGTCGCCAATAGTCCTAAATTCAAATGGTCACTTTTAAATCCTTTTCTTAAATTTATAGCAGCATTCAGCATAGTTCTATCAAAACAGAACTCTCTATTTTCATCTCTGGTTTCTATATCTCTACCTTCCTACACTGTTCTATCTCTCAGAAAGAGGCATCTCCATACATCTGGTTGCTCATGCTATGAATATAGGATCACTTTGTCATCTTCATTTTTTGTTCCTATAACCCACTTTGCACAACGGTCATCAATTTTTTGCCCTGGATATTTCTCAAATATGCCCATCACACCCCTCCTTTGCCACTGCCTCAGTCCAATCTCTTAGTGTTTCCTGACTCAGATGCTGTAATGATCTCTTTGTTGTTCTCTTTCCTTCTGCACTTGCTCTTCCTCTATTCATTTTCACCCTGTCTCAGAATGGCTCTGTGCAAACCTGCATGAGGTCAAGTCACTTGCTTTTAAAGTCAAAACCTTTGATATACTCTACAAGAAATGATTTGGCCCTTGACTGCCTCTCAAACTTTACTTTTTTTCCTCTATTGTCCATGTCTGAGCCGCATTACCAATTTAAAATACCAGGAAGCTTGGAGACTTTGCATATACTCCTTTCTGCTTGGGAACTCCTCATGACTCTGTATTTTATTTATTTATTTATTTATTTATTTGGTGCCTGGGATTGAACTTGGGTCTTTCGCTTGCAAGGCAGGCCACCAAATCACTGAGCTAAATTGCCAGCCCATTCTGTATTTTAATGATTTCTCTCTACTACTGGGCTCAATTTAAATACCCCTTCCTTGGGAAATTTTCTGACCTCATCGTTTACCTCTCTTGGCCTGTAGCCAAGTGTATGGATGTGTAGGTGTGTACTTACACACTTGGATACAGTCCATAAAGAGAGGTAAACGTTCTGATGAGATGTTGTAAGAGGAATAGCTGTCTTTTTCACAGAGTGGGGTTCAGGTCAGTCTTGTGCCCCACTTAATCTGTAGCACTTCACACAGAACATGACATAAAAGCAGGACCTTGGTAGACACCTATTGAGTGGATGGTTGAAAGGAGACCTGAATTTGACTTTGCTTTGACACAGAAATATTTGGTAGCTTAATCTGTCATATAACAAATAGGCTTACTTTTGGAGTTTGATACTATGACCTTGTATCTGGACCAGGTGATTTTATGGTAATGAGGCCATTCAAGTTGTTGGCATGTATATACTCCTGTTTGTGCTGCTGCTGACCTGTGACCGGGAGATCTGTTCTTCTACCCAAACTTAATATATAACATGTGGGCTGTTTCTTATATTCACAACAGTATCATTCAGAAAGTCTCTTGAACTCTCCCGTTCATTGACTGCACAGTGCTTCCAAGACCTTGTCTTTTTATTGTGGTAACTATAGTCATATTTGATTGGTGCTCACTTGTACTGTGGTGCCAAATTAGTGGAAAATAGTAGTATTTTCAAGATCAATAAACTTTGAGATTTAAGGTTGTTTCCACCATCTTAGAATCATAGAATGTTAGGATTTCTACATACCTTAAAGCACTAATGCAAATCTCCATTGCACAGATACAAAATTTTGAGCCTAGAAAAGTATAGTCATTTCTCTAAGATCAGGCCTGGGACTTTTAGCTCAGTGGTTCTGCCGCCTGCCTTGCAAGCACAAGGTCCTGAGTTCGTTCCCCAGTACCAAAAAATAAAATATAAAAATAAAACTAAAAATTTCTCTATGATAACACAGTTGCATGACTTCTTTGTCTACTATAACTTTTATTTATTTTAATGACAGAAAAATGCCTGCTGATTTTAGATTGCTTTTCTTGGCATTTTTTTTTCTGAGTTGCAAAGGGTTAAAGGTAGGGATGAAATGGGTGTGGAGTCAATAAGGTTTATTTTTGTTGTAATTAGAGAAAAAAACTCAAATTCTTCATCTCTTAGAGCTGAAGGGGTTTCAGAAGTTATGTAGGCCATAAACACTGGGAGAGGTCCTCATGAATAGTAAGATGTTTATGGTTGAGATACCAATTAGGGATGCAGAATGGGTGATCTCTTACAGTTGCTTTTGAAAAAGAGTGTTATGGTAAAAATAAGGTTAACACTTTTTCTTGCAGTGATCTCTGCTCCTCTTTGGCTTTTAATTAAATGGGTTCATCATCTTCTTTTGCTCTAAAATATTTTTCTTGAGACATATTAGGCACTTCTTATCCTGAGGCTGGATTCTGTTCAGGGTTGTTGAGTTTTGGGAACATATTGCAAAAGATGCTGCCAGTCTAATTGGTAGAGCAAGTTTTGTTGACTGTATTCCCCATAACTGAAATGTCCCTGAAATTTATGGGGAGTGAGTAAGTGTAAGTGGCTTTTGCTAAAATATCAGGTAGTGATATTTCCTGTATGAAGTATTGGCCTATGCGTTGATTGGAAATATTTCTAATCAACACCCTTAGCATCCTGTGTGTGAGCTCATTCTTTCTCACCTCATAACAGTTCATCTGCCTCATCTCACCTTGGGAAAGGAAAATGCATATGATAGGAAGCAGAGATTTTGAAAGCACCTGCTTCTGAAAAATATGTGAATATAGGAGTCAGGTTTGAGAACTCTCTACCATCCAGTAAGTCCTTTGCTACATAAGGAAAGGAGGTCACCTAAAGAAAGGGTTGATATTCTGTTCTTTAAGTCCCTATATATGAAAGTCCCCAATGATGCCCCCAATGGGGAATTTTCACCTGAATTTGACCCAATTGAAAGAGGGAATCTATTTACTATTCACTCTTCATATGTGTTGAGTCAAGACTATGGGTTTCATAGGGTTCCCATATTGTTATATCCAGAGAGCATCATTCATGTTGCAATAAGTATAAAGTGTATCATCAGAAGTTGTGCAATGAGGTGTCCTTACATTTGTTATCACAATTATACAAATCTCTCATAAAGAATAACATCAGTAAATAGATCCTTTGATTTCCAATTTTTTTTTAATTGGGAGTCCCACCAGGAGATCAGAAGAAAGGATGAGGTCAGGGTATAATATTTTCCTGATTCTTTCCCTGTGAAGTTACTCTGGGCTGGCACTGTTACTGATCTACTCTTGATAGCCTTTTCTATGTAACTCTCTTTCTCTGGGTTCTACCTTCTTCTATTATCTATTGGACCTAGTGTTACTACTATACCCCTTAAAATTCCGCTGAAACATACTTGTCCAAATTTGAATGGAACCATTAGTTTCTTGACTCAGTAGACTAGATTTCATGTTGAAGTCTTTCTGACTATGAAGTTAAGATTCTTTCCCCAGTCTCTTATTAACACCCATTGAAAGGGTCAGTATTTTAACATGACTGTCTACTGAGTTAAATAAAGTCTTCTAAGCGCCACCAAGATCATGTATTTTAGATGACCACTCACAATATCTCCATAGCACATTTCAAGTATCACTTGCAGCCATGAGGACCTGTGTGGCAAGCACATCTTATAGATGATGCTCAAGTGGTCGCCCATTGAAATACAACAGAATCGCAATTCCAGTGAAGAGTGTCTCTGCTTCTAGGACCTCACCAGGTAGCCAATGACAATATTGCAGATTTACTCAAGAAGGAGTAAAGCTTTGCATCTCCGAGAGGGTTCCGTTTCTTAAACCCCTATTAGGAGTACACATTTCATACAGAAAGGCTAATCATTTGGTGAGCCTTTCAAAAATACAAGTAGACAAGAGAGAGTTGGCCAAAGAAGGGACTAGTTTCGCTAAGGTTGTTATGGATAAGTGATTTAGAACAATGGAGATGTGCCACACTTGCTGCCAGGTTTGAGTCCATTTATTAAAGCTTGCGGCTAAGGGGGACTAGTGCCTGGAAAGTTTTCTTGGCAATGGGAAGCGGTTTGATTTCTTCTTTTAAACCATGCTTTCAGTTGGGGAGGGCTCAGGGGAG
Organism: Fukomys damarensis; assembly: GCF_012274545.1. Classification (NCBI taxonomy): domain Eukaryota; kingdom Metazoa; phylum Chordata; class Mammalia; order Rodentia; family Bathyergidae; genus Fukomys; species Fukomys damarensis. The sequence goes on along the minus strand of NW_022900949.1, from coordinate 45,516,495 downwards.
AGCAAGCGGAATCTTACAGAAGCAGAATCATGTCAGGTTAGTGGGGGGCACAAGGAAGTTTTACACATACTAGGTGAGATACAAAACATTCTGCAACTACAACCAAACAGGATTCAGGGCTTTTGGATACTTTGTCCAAGCACAAACACAAGTACAAGCTGATGTTGAGGCTAAAGATGGAGTCAGGTTGGCTATCACAAGGTAAGGAGAATGTGAAGAAGAACAGCATTTGCAGACATGGAGAAGGGACAGAAATCAGACATTAGGTGGGGCTGAAATCTCCACCTATCTGGTAGGTAGGCTTTGGGTAGTGCTATATATTTCTAGTAAGCATCCTCCCAGCTTAGGTTCAAATTATCTATCATAGCAAAGAATCACTATCATTTCTGTATATTTTTCAATACCAAAAAAATTCAAGCAGATCAGTTATCACGATCAAGCCCATTAAGAAGACAGAGTCTGCAGGAAAGCGAACACAAAAACAGAAAAATTTTAGAGGGTATATTCTTTCTCTCTTAAATTAGGCCCAGGATTATGATAATAGCTTCCTAGAAACCATAAGAACCTGTATCAGTGCCATCCTTGTCCTAGTTTACATATTAATGGATTAAGCAGGAATAAAAGAAGAATGAAATGAGAAAGAAAGTGTGTGCAGAGGCATAGAGAGCCATTGAAGGGGCCCCAGTGGTTGTCAAGTCATTGGTATTTGGTAAGCATCTGACTTTGGCTAAATTACATAGCTAGGTTGAGTTTCAGTTTTTCATCTGTAAATAGGATAGTATATTGTGTGACCATTTTTACATCCATGCATGCATTACACCTCACAGGTTTGCTCTGAGAATTTCAGAAGTTAATTAAAGTTCTCAATGCAATTCCTACCTCATACTAAAGGCCCACACTATTTTAGGTGTGATTCTTATTGCTATTATGCAAAAAGTGAAGAAAGAGCATTATTATCAGTTAGAGAGGGTGCTCACAAAACCTTGCCAAATCTTGGGTTTGGAAGCGTAGTGGTCCTGCTGTGTAATTCATAACCATCTTGTAGATGCACTTACTCATTCCTTGATTCAACAAATATTTCTTGAATTTCCTCAACATGTCAAGTATTGAAAGAGATGTTAGATGTATAAGAGGGAACATTCAGAGTCCCTCCTTTGGGATGTGGATATAGCTCAGTGGTAGGGCACTTACTGCTTAGTAGGCATGAAGCCCTGGATTGAATCCCTGCAAAGAAACAAATCCCTCTCTCATGCAGTTTACCTGAGGGTAAGGGAGACGGACCAGTGAACATATAATTATAACACAAGATGGTATGGGCTGGAGTCAGGACAGAGTCAGTGTGTTAAGAGCACAGAGAAAAGAAAGAAGAATATGGAAAATTTAACTTGTCTTAACCATCATTGGCTTTTTGCTGATGGTAACTAATCATTACTTGAAGTAAACAGTGAACTGAACATCAGAGTCAAGGTCATAGTTACATTATTAATTCAATATATGTTTATTGAACACTTCCTCTTTACCAGGCATCAAACTAGGTGCTTTAACACTCCATAAGAACATAACTGTCTTTGGCAGACTTCTCTGTAAATATCTTTGGGCTGATAGAATGGAAATGGGAGGAAGCTTCAATACTGAGATGGCACCAAAAAATCACTTGAATCCTGGTCTTCACCCAAGGCCTCTGGTCTGTGGTGGTTTTAGTGTTTATGGGTTTTATTAGTGAGCAGCGATTAAATGCAACTATCAGCTCAGTGGCGCCATTTGAAACACAACAAACCTTTCTGTGTATTGAGGACAAGTTTGATTGGTGAAGAAAGGAGATGATGGCAGGATATATGAAATTTAAATCTGGCTGAGCTGAGAAAATTAACCATTCCAGAGCTGGTGCAGTTGCCTCTCACTTCACTGCTTCTTTGATGGACACACAAGGCATTAGGGTGACGCTCTTTGCAGCACTGTTGGAGGATTCTAGCTCCGTTCTCCCTGAGTGAATCCTAGGGTTGGCCCTCTCTGCTGGACCATATCCAGAGCTACATTAGTCACTGTCAATTCCAGAGCCAGGCTTCAAGGCTGGAGCAGCCAGCCTACTGCTCATTCCCTTTCTTTTTTCTACATCCTGACAGAAGTGTCAAGGAAACAAGAGCTTCTTAATGTCAGATTCCACTGGCTGATGCCTGAGGCCTTACATTTCTCCATCTTTTCCCACTGGGACTAGCTTGAGAATGGACAGCAGAGTGGTCACTTCAGTATGTGTCTTCACAAGGAGACCAGGCATGGACAGGGTACGGTTTTGTTGCCTGTGGTGACTATTCCGTAGGCACTCTGCTTGTACACAGTGTCAGGTTTTAGGGTGAACTTTGGAAGGATTTTTATGGCCGGCCAGTCACTGCCAGGATATTGTTGGCCATTCAGACTCCTGTCTGTAATAGATGTAGGACTAGCACTGATGAATGACAGGGAAAAGGGCAGTGAGGGTCAATGGCTTAAAAGGTTTATTCCTTTGAATAGTTTTGGGCTGCTTTCATGATAAAATTCTAAAAGTTCATGGCCAAGATGATTTAAAGAATGAACTATAAAGCTTTTATGTTAAATGCAATCCCCAATTATATCTGTAGTTTTGGGTTTTTTTTAATTAGACTGTTATACATTTTAAATATAGTAATCTATACTTTAGATTATTGATGTAGTATATATTATACAATGAATGTGTGCTTATTTTAGATTTTAAATATCCAGAACTTATTTCTATTCAGTTTGCTTACTGCTCTATGACATAATCTTTATTGATTTTTGTTACAAAAGTAATACATTCATGCCTATTACCAATAATTTAGAAAGTACCAAAATGCACAACACTATTTTCTCTTAGGCTTTTATCTTTGGCATTTTATCCAATATGTCTTTGTGTGATTTTTACATACAAAGCTAATGTGACAATGCAAATTAAAAAATGAGAATACTTTTCTTGCCTACTTGCAAGATTGTCCTTGAGTAATTATTCTCATAGGACAACTCAACTACTTTTACCTCATGCTGCAAAGACAAAATCAGAAAGCCATGGGGAGGAAGAGGGAAAAAGGGACAGCAAGGAAAAAATTAAATGCTGGTAAATAGCCAGATGAAAGGATAAACTGTTCTACTGAATGTATTTGGAGGATTTTGGTGACAAAGATGACTTTTTTGATTAATAGGTTCATTCATTCATTAATTTATCCATTGAACAAACATTGATTGAACTCAAATTTTGAGCTAGGTACTATACTTAGCAGTGGAATAAAAATACAAATAGACACACCCTTGACCTCTAAGAGCAGCCAGTCTGGGTAGGAACCAGATAAGTCACTCAGCAGTGACAGTGAGCTGTTGTAAGAGTAGTGATTGAACCATGTGCATGTGTGGAAGACATGTGGCGGTAAGATGGGAAAGCATTTGAGCAGATGTGATGGGAGAAGGCTCTGTGTCACACTAGTGTGTTTTTTTTCCTAGTCCCCAAAGTGCCTAAGGTCCATTGATGGATTATAAAGAGGGAAGGTAAATAAATGATCATTTTTATATTTTGGGCAACAGTGTTAAAAACAAGATTTTGACATCCGATGGTTGCATGATCCTCTGAACGGTGAACAAAACAAGCAAAACGTAAGCAAACAACCAAATAAAGAAAATTCTCTGGATATCAACTTATACATCCATTAATGAGAGTAATGATAACATGTAAGGTGTTGTGAGATTTAAATGAGATAAATTGTGAAGCAAAGTTGCTGAAATCTAATAGGAGGTTGGTAAACAGCACTGGCTCTCCTTAGTTGCAAGGTGTATAGAACCTATCAGTCCAGGGTGCTCCCCTTTACTTCCCCCATTCTGTATTCTCATCACATAGATAAAGCAGTGCTGAATCCCTTTTCCCACCATCCCATCTTCAGACCCACACTCCTTTGCCCAAGCTGTTCATACACCATGCATGTTTGTTTGCTTCCTCTCCCTCTTGTCCTCTTTAAGAACTGTGGTCCTTACTTCAAGACCTGACTCAGATAGTCACCCTTCTCCAGCACAGAAAAGAAGTTCAGAGATAGGAAAAGAAATGGAAAATTTCTTACTTGAGGTTGAAAGACTGACTTTAAAAGAATGGCATTAACAGTCTGTAATTTTTCGCCAACAGAAGTTTGCAGAGACAAACTTTAAAATAGTTCATTCCCACTTAAACTAGCTGAACCTACAATGGGGTATGCTCACTCCCCTGGAGGAGGGTCCACAGGTAGGAACTTGACTCAGGGCTGTCAGCTTCTTTCTCTGGGTTCTCCTTCTTCTTTCCCTCCTCAAAATCCTCCTCTTGTTTTGCTGCCATTTTAATTCTGCTGTATCATCCACTTGTTTCTGCTTTATCACCACTTGTTTCTTTTCTCTGTAGATATCTCGTTTTGTATTGTTCATGTCTTTACTTTCAAGTATATTTAATATAAGTATTAGTATTACTTATTTTAAATTATTGCTGTAGGTATTCTAATAATTCTGCTTTGGTGAACAAAAAAATATTTATCGGTAATTGCCTTTTCTTTTTCTTTCCTTTTAACAATATTTGGTCACCTGCTAACTTGGAGGAGAGGTAGCACAAACACTGAACAGTTCGGCACAATCATATCTTCTCATTGCCCATCCTCCCTCTTCTTGGGGTTTCTCAGTATTTTTGTTAGTGTCTCCGATTCATACTTGCCTTTTATGCTTCTGTAGGTTTCTGTAGTTTATTGTGGTAGAGAGAGCCCATCAGCTCATTCTAGTTGGCTGTTTTATTATTTATCTTAAAGTTAGATTTTATTTTAATTCAGGTAATAATCTTTAAATGGTGCATGTATGTGTTTATAGAACCCAATTAGATAGATCATAGGATGTTTTCTGCTAGTCTTTAATTGATAGGATACCTAATTATTTTTTCTCCTTCCTTAAAATGGCATACTTGATTTTAAAACTCACTTGTTATGTCTTATAGCTAGATGCCCCCCCACAAAGCATCACGGGTGGGGCTTTGAGAGGTAGCTGGATCATTGGTATGTGATACTGGATTATGGTTATATAATAACTGGAGCAGTCCACTGATTGGTTTAGTGTAGCTGTTGTGATGGAATTACTGAAGGAGGAAGCCCAACTCTGGGTATGGCTGACACTAACCAATAGCCTGGAGAGAATGTAAATGGAAAGAAGAAAAGCAGTCTGTGCTTTCTGCCTGTTCTGCCTGCCGTGGACTATTCCTTCTCTACCATGTCCCTTTTTCATGCTGCCCTGCCTTGGTGTCCGTTGACTATGGACTGAAAACTCTACAAATTATCCACTAAAATAAACCTTTCCTCTTTTAATTTTTGGGTGTTGTGTATTTTGTCAGCAATGAGAAAGTAACTAAGATACCAGTTGAACTATGCAAATCTCCCTACTATTGGGACACCACTTGGAAATAAAATTTTCCCATGGCCTGCTATATTTCTACTGTTCTTGTCTTCCATCTGCAAAATGGTAAAGGATCCAACCTTTTTGTGACTTTTCCTACTTTCCTGTTCAAGTGGAAGATATGTTACCTGTCCCCAGATTTCATAAAACTAAATAAATACAAGGTAACATTGTGATTAATTACACAAAATCAAGCCAGGCGTCGTGGCGCACACCTGTAATCCCAGCACTTGGGAGACTGAGGCAGGAGGATCGCTGTGAGTCCAAGACCAGCCTGGGCTACATAGTGAGTTCCAGGTCAGTCTCAACTACATAGTGAGACCCTGTCTCAACACCCCCCACCAGAAAATTACACAAAATCAGAATGCCTGTGTTTGCTTCTCCACCTAAATGTATATTTTCTGTGTGGCCCTGGTAAGGTTCCCCAAGCAGCTAGAGACTTTATACTCTATACTTTGGTAGTATCTTAGTGTCTCTTTTAGAGGGTTGATGGGTGTGATGATTCAAAGCATTTACTTATGTGTGTTCTTTCTAGAATAACTATTGGGCACTTCATAATACTATGGTCCACAAATATAGTTTCTCTTTCTATTTTTCTCATTGCCAAATCAAAAGATATAATTTGTCACTTAAGTACAAAGTAAAAGGTTTTCAATTCTTCCTTCAAGCAGAACCTTTTAAGGCACAGTACTGTAGTTCTTTTTTATGCTGTGCACCAGTTGATAGTGATCCACATTTGGAGAGATGGAGGGCTCCATCTTCTAATTTTACAGCTTTGTAGAGGAGAACACTAGTTGTTTGATAGCTTTGATCTAGTGTTCTGACAGTCTTGGTGCAACCATGTGCATAGAGGATTAAGCCAAACTTCAGGAAGAACAGCCAGCTCAGCCGAGGCTCTGGGTGGCTTCCCAAAGGAAGTGAAATTTGAGCTAACTTTGTTCTATGTGAAGGAAGTGTGTGTGGGGGGGGAGTGAGAGTGCATCCCAGGAAAAGAACAGGTAAAGCATAATTATGAGATCAGGAAAGGGACAGACTGAGAATTGTAGCATATCACTAATAACTAGGAAGATGTCATGAGATTTTGAGAGTGGTATTTTATGAAGATGAATTCACAGAAAAATAAAGTATAGAGGAAGATCTTACAGTTGGTACCAGAAAAAACAACAACAACAACAAAAAAAACAGGGTCTGTTCAACACAATGCTGTGCTGTACTGTGCTTTGTGGTTGCCAGTAACAAGGCTAAAATGCCCTTTGAAAATCCAGGGAAGGGTGACTTTAGGTGGGAACTGGAGGTGAGAACTGCAAAAGGGAGATTGCAGCTGTGATCCTGCTGCTTGAGCTCCAGGGGCACAAGGCAGCGAGTTGTTCTGTTTTAACTTGTTGGTAACACACACATTTATATTTATTAATTTGTTAAAGAAATTAGTCTGTTTTGTAACCAAATAGTATAGCTTAGGACTTTTTCTTCTATATCCTTGTTCTGGTTAGGCAGAACCATTGTTGTCCAGATAGGCATACATCCAAAACTGATGTATACATGTAATACAGTCCCAATCAAAACACCTCACAGAGCTAGAGAAAGAAATCCTAAAATTCATATGGAACCAGAAGAGAGCCAGAATAGTAAAAGCAATCTTATGTAATAAGAACACATCAGTAGGCATCACAGTACTTGATTTCAAGTTATAATGCAAAGGTACAGTGATAAAAACAGCATGGTACTAGAACAAAAACAGATGTGTGGATCAGTGGAACAGAATAGATGATGTAGAAGCCACCCTAGGCACATTCAGCCCTCTGATCTTTGGAAAAGGGGCCAAAAACATACACAGGAGAAAAGATAGCCCTTTAATAAATGTTGCTGGGAAAACTGGCTGTCCACATGTAAAAGATTGACTCTACATTATATCTCTCAATGTACTAAAGTAAAATAAAAATGGACCAAAATTTAAAATACTAAAACAGAAACACTTAATTTATTATTAAATAAAAGAAGTGAAACTCTTGAGCCACATGATCGGGTAGTAACAGCAGCATCCCAATATCTGGTACCAAAATCTCTCTTAGTTGCTTTTCTCATTGCTAAGACAAAATACTTGACAAAATTAAAAGAGGAAAAGTTTATTGCAGCTCACAATTTGTGGAGATTTCTGTCCATAGTTGACTGTCCAAGGCAGGTAGCATAGCAGCAGGACATCACAAAGATGAAACAGTTTATGTCATAGAAGGTAGAAGACAGCAGCAGAAAGCCTGCCTTCTCTCTCCCTTTGTATTCATTCCAGACTATAAACCTATTGATTGGTGCCACTCAGTATTTACATTCTTAATCCCAGTATCACTACCTGTATCCACATTCACTCACCCTAATCCAGCCAACTTTGAAACTCCCCACATATGTCCACATGAGGCTCTGGGGAGACATATAGATACAAGCCGCAACCTCCTGCCCCTGGTACCCAAAAGATTCATGTGCATCCCTTTATGCAAAAGGCATTTAGTTCAGCTCTAAGAGTTGCCAAAATCATAACAGTTTCAGCATTGCTGAGAAGTCCAAGTCTCATCTGAGATTTAAGGTAGACTCTTAGTTGTGAGCCCCGTATAAATGAAAAGAAAGTTAAACGCTTCTAACATTCAATGATGCAAGATACATATGTTCATTCCAAAAGGTGCAAATCGAGGGACAGACAGGAATGGGAACAAAGCAAGACCAAAAGCTAGCATCACAAACATTAAATCCTGTCGTTCCATGTCCAGCATCCAATGCAATCTATGGGAAGATGAGAATGCCAAAAAGCTCGAGTGGCTCTGCTCCTATAGCACTTTTAGTGGTTGTAGCTCCCATGGCTTTTCTCTTGGGATGGCTCTGTTCACTCCTTCTGACTTTCCTCAGGTTATCCACATTCTTAACTTCTTCCACCTCCTGGGTCTCCATTGTACTTTTGGCATCATACTCACAGCTTCACATACTGTCCTCTCAGTGGCGCACTCAGGGGCCTGGCCTCATAGGCCTTCTTCTGAAATCAGGGTAGAAGCCTTCCTAATAACACAACTCTTGCATCCTGAATATGCTTAAAACCAGCACCACACGGTAGATGATGTCAAGGTCTGCCACTAGCTCGAGCAGTAGCCAGGCGTCTTTCTTTCTTGGCTCTAGGAGTCAAATACCTGAATTGCTGAGAGCTGTAAACCCAATCTTGTAGAACAAATTCTCTGGGATTCCACCACTGGTGGTGCTCTGGGGCCCTCTTCTCAAAGCAATTTCTTTCACCTTTGTAATTTTGAGGCCGCAAAGGGTGAAGTCCTGCTGGTTTTTGTGATGCCCTCGGGTTATCTTTTCTGTTGTCCTCTTCTGAACTGTGTGGCTTTGAATTACTAATCTTTTCAGCAGCTGAGTTCTCTTTTGTTGTATCTTAGGGGCTGCAACTTTACTCGAGCTTTCTTTCTGGGCAAACTCCAAACTTTTAAAATCATTTTGCTGGGCCCTTTGTTCTTGCTTCTCAAAACAGATTTGGCTAAAAGCCCCCAATAGTAGCCATGCTACTGTAGACTTCCTTGAAATTTCTTCTAACAGGTTAGTCCGCCATACTTAGTCTCGAGCAAAGTCTCTAGAAAAGAGCAAAATGCAGCCAATTTCTTTTTTTGCCAAAGCATAGCACACATGGTTCAGAGTCCAACACCCAATGCAGTCCTTCTTCCTGACAGAACTCTCCTGAGCCTAGTCTTTATCAGCAGCATTTCTGTCAGGATTCTGGTCTTCTGAGCTCTGACCATAATCTCTCATCAATTTCAGTTTACAGCCTTCTAGGGCCACTTCTTTAGCTGGTGTCTCCAACCCATCCCAAACTCTTTCCACAAGCATGTTCCAAAGGCTTCTAAACTACATGGTCAGGTAATGTCACTGCAAGGACCCCACTTCTGTGGTACCAAAACCTTTCTTAGTTACTTCTTTAATTGCAGAGAGGAAATACCCTATGCTCACAAGTTAAGGGAGGAAAGATTTATTTTGGCTTACAATTTATAGAGGTTTCAATTATGGTAGACTGATTCTTAGGCAGAGTGACATGGCAAAGGGTCATCCTAGAGGATAAACAATTCATGGTGTTAAAAGCAGAAGGTAGCAAAGCAGCAAGAAACAGCAGAAGCAGTGAACAGTAGCAGCTGAAAACTTGCCTTTCCTCTCTCTCTTTATATTCCACCCAAACTTTAAACCTATTGACTGGTACTACCCATGCCCAGGGTGGGGCTTCCATTACCCACATCCTTACCCTTAGTATCACACCCTAATCCACATCCCCACACTCTAATCTAGCCACCTTTAAAATCGCCCTAGGGAGGCTTTAGGGAAACATCTATATAAAAGCCACAACACCCCCATGTATGTTTTATATGATTCAAGAAAATCAGTGGTCATGGAGATTGTTGTGATCAGGTTAGGTCAGATGATGCTACAGTAACAAAGATGTCCAAATTCCCATGGCCTAACATACCAGAGGTTTGTTTCTCACCAGCAGAAGGGCTTTCTTTTTAAGTCCAGATATTTCTCTGGAGCTGCTGCCTTTTGTAGTGATGTAGCGACCCCAGATACTTTGGTATTGTTTGTTGTTTCATTATTTCAGTTACCTCTTTGATTGGACTGGTGGGAAAAGACAGCTAGAGAACACACCCACTTTTCTGTTTTCTCTGAAGCATGTTACTTTTCAGAGCTGACCACTTGCTTCTGCCCAGCTTTGCTGAGCAAGCAAAATGTTTGCTGGAAAGGTTTTATACACAGATACATGCACATGCACATTTTAACCCCTGTTTCTTTGGTCCTACTATGGGAATGAAAGAGGTCACTAATAAAGCAAGTTATTTTTCATCTTATGCCTACTGGAAGCTTTTACAGTGATCTAAATTTTGAATTTCAAGTAAAAATGAAGCTAATTTTATCTCCTCTGTCCCTGTGAAAAGCTAATTATTTATAGAACTTGCCAAAAGGTCCCACATGTCCAGTAAAACAGTTTAACTTATTGTTAAAAGCATTTGTTCTAAAGTGTATGGCCTAAACTGAAATATATTCATAACTTTTATTATGAATGGATTTTTGTTTTAGAGTCTTGATTTGTAATACTGATGTATCCATAAGTCATACATTTCTTAAATGATCTGAAGATTAAGCATGGAGATTATTTGACATCTGCCATATTCTAGACCACAGGACAAGGAAAATGAATATAGAAAAAACAACTTTTTTGAGAATCTACTATATTGACTGTTATGTTTGGTTCTTTTGTTCATCTATTATTTCCTCTAGACTTCCCTAAAGCTTTGAGAGGTAGCTTTTTTGGAATGAGAAAACTGAGGCTCAGGGAAATTGTCAGTGAAATATCAGAACTAAATTAGTCAGTGGGTGTCCAGTGTGCTTTTGATTGTATTCTGCCCCACTAAGTGATGTTCATAAAGGTAAGCATCTTATTGTCTGTAGCCACAGCATATTGTTTCTGTGTTTTTGATGACTGGTCACGCAGATTGTCACTTCCTATCTTATATTTTTATCTTCTTCAAATTCAGATCAGGCTCATGGGTTTAACTTCAAAGTCTTTTCTATTTTACAGATGAGATGGTGAGCTATCAATGTAAAGCACCTGATTTCAATGGTAGCCTAAAGAAGGCTTCTTGATAAATACCGTATTACCTTTCTTCACTCTTTACTATACTTTGGACTAAAGTATTTCTATCTTTTCTGCATGTTATGATGACTTCATTAGGCTTTGTCAGTTCACCATAGAGATACTGCAGAGCTCCTTTTTGCATCAACGCTGGTAACGTCATAATTACTGAGTGGTTACTCTCTGCTCGATGTCTGCCTGGTTACTAGGTCCTCACAACAATGCTAAGGTAGATCTTAGAATTGGTTCCATTTTGCAGATGAGAAAGCCAGAGTACATCTTTTTTTTTCCTTGCCTGTAGTTTTAGTTAGTAAACTGTGTAATAAAAAATAGGATGCAAAGATGCTAACTACATATTATTATACTGGCATCCTTCATGGCATGCACTAGAGTATTAGACGTATGATAGGTGCTCTGTAGTTGACAAGCTGAATTTTAGGGGTTTTAGGAATTAAAAATACCTGACCATGAGTATCTCTTTCTAGCTGTTTATGATTATGAGAATTTGAAATACAGAAATACAAAGAATCTGAGAAACCTGGAAGTTAGGGGATTGTATAAGTGTTTTAGTCTAGTTGGTAGTGTAAGTAAGAATGAATTAGTGATTTCTGCCTGGAAGTGGCATCTTTTCTTCATGGGAAATTGCATTTCTAGGGTTCAGAAATAAAGATGTGACTGTTGAAATTCTCATTCTTTGGAATAGTTCCTGAGTGTCACCTGTGTGGACGGAAGGAGCTCAAAGGTGTGAGCAGGAAGCCTGTGTTGTGGTTATTGGGCTAATTTGTGGTTACTCCTGTTGTGAGAGTTCCAGACCATCAAAGATCTTCTTTTGCTTCAGGTATTCATCATGTAGAAAGGGAAGGAAATGAAAAAGAAGTGTCTTTCAGGGTAGAATGCTAGAGTCTAGCCTAACATAATATTTATTCTGAGATGGCAGCATAGATCATACTTGTTATATTTCTAGGTTTCCTGATATTTTGAGGGCCTGGCCAGTTATCCCAGTTCTTTTTTTTTATTGTGTCTATTTCATCTTTATCAATAACTGCATCAAGTCCAGGCATGGTGGCGCATGCCTGTAATCCCAGCACTCAGGTGGCTGAGGCAGGAGAATCTCTGTGAGTTCGAGACCAGCCTGGGCTACATAGTGAGTTCCAGGTCAGTCTCAACTACATAGTGAGACCCTGACTCAAAAAAACAAAAACAAAACGAAACAAACCAAACAAAAAACAATAACTGCATCAGTTTTAAAGTACCCCATACCCAGGAGGACTATTATCGGTTGAGTTAGAAGACTTCAATTCCAATATATTCTACCTTGAATCTTTGTTGACTTGTTCTTGATCTCTACCCATCAGAATTTTCCAAACATATAAACTAATAACACCATATATATGATAATTGCTGTGAGAGGATTCTAAGTGAGGATCATGAGAACAGAAATTAAGCAGTGACCAACAAGAGCATGGGGGAAGAATAAAAACTGTCAGAGGGTACAAATTAGGTCACAACAGAAGAATATATGAGGAAGAAATATTTAAGCCGGGAAAAATACTTCTTATAATTTTTAGCAATTCCAGGAAAGGAATGAGAAAGGCTTGAAAGTATGAAAAGGAATAGTGAGAATAGAACACTTTAAATTGACTGGAAACTAATGTGCCTTGTGGACAAAAAAGCCTGGCGATTCTAGGATGAGAAATTTGGGTTTGGTCTGTTGAATTTAGATACACGCAGAAGGGTTGGACAGATTGGCCTCAATCAGATTTGAATTTAACAGTCTGGCAAACATCCTTGCACATCTAGCACCTAATTTTAGTGATGAATTGCATATCATCTAGTACTGATGTGCAGTTGATCTGGGTTGGGGAAATGAAAGAATGACTTTCACTATCTCATTTAAGGTTTATTTCCAGGGATTTTACATATATTACTACTAACAGTCTTTCTTTTAATGGCAGTTTTTTATTTTTATCTATGTCTTCATTCAGGTATTATAGTTTTCTTTATGTTTCACTATTTATATATTAAAAATAATCTAAGTGTCTTATTCTTTTAGTAAGAGAGTTTAGCCTTTTTATGATTACTAATGGATATGGTGCTCTTATTTCCGCCACCTTTTATTAAGTTTTATGTAAAATTGTATTCAAGTGTGCACATCCTAGTGTATGGCTTGGTGAATTTCTACACAGCAAGCACTCCCAAACAAGTTATAGAATATTCCTATGCCCCAGAAGCCCTTCTTGGATGCCCCATCATTGTTTCCACAAAGGATAACTGTTACAGTGACTTATATAATTGCAACTAATTTGGGGCTATTTTTGAGTTTTTTATAATTGGGATCATGTAGCATATAACTGTGATTTCTTTCATATTTGATTCAACATTATGTCTAAGAGCTTCACCCATGCTGATGTATGTTTCAGGGGTCCTTTATCTTCATTGATGTATGGCATTCCATCATGTGACTTAATCGCATTGTAGTTATCCTCATCTATTTCTTAGGCCACATGTTGCTGCTGTTGTTATTTTGTATTCACTCATGCAGAATTGGGAAGAAATATATCCAGTCTGGTGTTTGTTAAGGGGACTAACATTAATCTTTCTATCCATTCACTGCTAGCATCTTCTATCCCTCAGCTGATTATCTGAAGGTTTTCTTGACACTGAGTACCTGGTGTGATTTGTTGAGTCCAGCCAGCAGCAGTTACCTACAGTAGGGCTGTTCCAGGAACTCACGGCTTTAAACAGAACCTCAGCATCCATTATTAATGGTAAAAAGTGGTACCTCACCCACTGCACTGCTTTTGGGGTATTTTTATCTCAGCTCCCTGCAATATTTTTCATGAGAAAAAATATCTTCAAGTACAGTATGCTTTCTGCATGTTGCCCTTTGACCTCTATTTTTCTAAAGCCTTTTCTCTCACTCTGTTAGCTATATTCTAATGTACTTATGAATTTTTTTATGTGGTTAAATGAGTGTGGGAAACATATACTATACCTACTATTCACATACTAATGACTCTGAAGTGACCTCCTATAAACAAACCTCCTTTTGATTATGAAAACTTAAAATTATTTCTTTTGAGAATATTTATTAACACCTTATAGAATAATAGTTTCATAGCATCCTGATATGTAGAAGACAGAGGAAGTCCCACATGTGTATTTTTTCCTTTCCAGTACTAGTGCCAATTTCTGTCTCTCAGTATCTATTTTGATGGGAATATAGTAGATGGCAAAACAAGCAAAAATAATCTATTTTAGATATTTGTTTTCCTGTCATTTTCCTCTTCAGCCTCTGAGCACCATAAAGGTAGCAGCCCTTTTTATCTCTGTATCTTCCAGTACTCAGCATGGTTCCCAGTACATACTTGAAGTATTGAATAAATATTTTATGAATGAATGAATGAGATGCAATATTCTGGGACTTCCAGCATTAAGGCACTCAAATAGAAGTAGAAATCGGAAGGAGCGGGTGAAGGGAGGGCAGGGACAAGGGGAAAAAATGAGAACCAAGACATGTCATGTAGAGGTACAAATTCCCAACAATGAATGTAACTGTACTGTATCCCTAAAATGTACCAATAAACTCAATTAAAGCTGAAAAAAAAAGAAGTAGAAATTGGAGATTAAGAGAAGGCGGAATAGCATTAAAGACCAAATGCTGCACATCTGGGTTTAAAAAGAATCTGACTGAATCCTTCTCCATTGTTGTGGTTATGTGACCTAACAATTTGCTTATATTTTTATGAGTCCCATTTTTTCATCTGTACAGTAAAATCAGTAGCAACAGCTGCTTCCCATAGCTCTTGGAATGATTAATTGTGAGAATATAACTCAGCACTGGAACATACACGAGTATCCCAAAACACTCACTGTACTTGGCATCACAATGTGCTTCACACTTTCTACCTGGTGCTTATTTGTCCAGCCTTCTGTTACCCATCCTGGAGACTGCAGGTTTACTTGTACTCCAATTTTCCTCATGTTTGATGAACATTAGAAAGCCACAGAATTCTCAGCTGCCATACACATGACGATCTTTCTCATCTGATGATATCGCCTCAAGGTCTTGCCCAGGTGCACTAACTGGATGAGTTCTACCAGTATATCCTCCCATTGCAAGAGGCCCCCTAAAGTGTCTCTGTGAGAGTGGAAAGACCGTATTTTTTTCCTACATATTGCTAGCAAACTTTCCAACAAATACAGTGCGTTTTTCATGTTGTTATAGAAGGCAGTTCCACCTAGTACTCTGCTTTTCAGGAAGCCTCACTGAGAGACAGACAGACTCAGAGAGAAGGGGAGAGGGGGAGTGGCTCTCTGCCTCAAAGCATCACCTGTATGTCCATGATGGCTGGTTACATGCCTCGTCACGGAGACAGATATGATACTATTCTCCATCTTGTCCTCCCTTTGAAATACCCCATTCTTTGACTTCCAAAATCACACTCAGTTCACTCGCTCCTTCTACATAAATCCTTGTCTCTTGTTTTAACCCATACCTGCTCTCTGGAGACTATTTGACACAAATTTATTTTCTGCTATTTTGAAATTATGATAGAAACATGATAATACATTCGACACAAAGTAATGTCACATTAGGTAGAAGTTCTAAGGAGTGCTGCACGCCAGTATTGTCCCTCAGGTCTTTAATCGTGAGCTGCTACATTCCCTTTCCATGCATGTGGACAGCAGCTGTTTTAGGTTTGTCTTGTCACGCTTTCTTGTGTCTGTCTCCACTCAGGACTTTAGGCAATCGCCTCCAGTCAACTGACAGACAAGGACAAATGAGGGCACGTCTATGAGCCAAACTGGACCTGTCTTAACTGAGAAGTCTTAACCTTTTAGCATTTTTGCATATGGTCTCCACCAAGGAGGGATTTGAAATATCTAATTTTCAAAAGTCCTGTTTTTGTGCATTGCTTTGTTCTGCAAGAAAAATTTTTAAAAAACCCCTTTTGAACAGTAGTCCAGCGTTATAAGCCCAGTGCATGATTAATATGGTAGTTACTAGCAACAGGTAGCAATTTACGCTTAAAGTAAGATGAAATAAAGTTAAGATGTTATTTTCACAGTCATGTTAGTCAAAGTTCACATGCACATATAGATTGTTTTCATCATCACAATATTTCTATTAGGCAACACCAAACTAGAAATTGTGTTCTACATCTCCAAAAGGTATTTCTTTTTACACTTTGTTATCTACCCCGCCCCTTTTCACCAAAACACTCATATTGTCTTCTCCCTACCAACTAGGTAAAAGTGAGTTAATTAAAAGCAGATGAGACAAGTCTTAAATGAGAAGGTGTAGGAGCAGAACAAGACCCATAAGTAGATCACTTATGGTGCTTTCTTGAGAAAATTGCCTTCTGGCTTTATTGCTATCTGTAGCTTCTCTTGTTGAACATAAAAATAATCTTGATCTTTTTTTTTTGTCTTTTTAAATTTAGCCACATGTATGAGACCAGAAACAAAAAACCCATTTTGTGAACCCCCAGCTTCCTGTTAACATGGTGTTAATGGACAAACCCAACCTGTGATTATATTAAAAAGGGAAAATAACTGAACAAAAGAAGGCTGGGATATGATCCTTCTACTGGGTAAATTTAGTTGCCCGAGAAATGGGAGAAAATTATTTTAGTGCCAAAATAATAAAACAGTATCTGAATTTGCTTTTTTTGTCCCATTCTACATTACAGTTGTCTTTGACATAATAAGAAAAGGAGAGAATGCAACCGAGAGGAGACAGTCATTCATATTATTTCTCTTAATATTTACTTTCTGTTTTACTTCTGAAAGTTTCTGGCAGCCTTTGTAATTATCTGGTTAAATTTATATTGCAGTTTATCTAAAAATGGATGACATTTGAGCACTATAAAATTAATATGAATGTGATGCAATGGACACAATTGCTTTCTAGAAAAATCTCATCTTTATGACTCACTGTTAGAGCCAAACTGTGAGCCCAGAAGTTCCTAAGGACATTAATATATTGGATTTTTAAATGCACATTTTCTCAAGAATGTGGTTTTTTGGGAAATGTGATTTCTGATGGATTTTTTCTTTTCTTCTCTCTGTTGTATCAAATTAGAAAGCTCAGACAATGCCTCAGACAATGCCTGAAATAATCTGTTTCACTTGAGTGATTTGGATGTAGTATATTCTGGAAAAAACTTGTGTATGCATAGTATTAATTTTGAATGCAGGTGACAATATTCCTATTATAAATTCAACATTTTACATTATTAAAAATTAAAAACATCTTTTAGTGATTCACATAGTTTGCATCGCTGTGGTTGCCAGGTGTTGTAGCTCTACCATCTGTAACTTATCAAAGACTCAGTGTTTCATATAATCAGAGTAGGGATGCTTACTTCGCTGAGTCCTCCCCTTGTTGGTGAAGCTACCTTTATAAGCAGAGTTCAAAGTGACTCTAGCTCCCTTGAGAATAAAGGGATAAAAGAAAAATGACTTTTTTCAGGATAGAACACAGTCTCATGAAGGCACACACCATACCCCAGAGAATTATTAAGATTGGTATAGGGTTGAAGGTTGCCTTTGTATGGTTTAGAAAGAAACTGTTAAGTAAATTATGGATTATTTTATAAGTAATGATCAAACTCACAGGCTTTGGAGTCTATCAGACCTGGGCTTACTTCTTAGCTCTGTCACCAATTATGACATTGAGGCGATCTGTTGAATGCTGAGAGCCTCGTCTTTCACATCTGTGAAATAGGGCCGACAGTAGCTGGCAATTGAAATAGTATTTGTGCAGTTTTTTACTCATGTAGTCAATAGGGGTACAGGTGCTGCCGAGGTGAGCACAGTGTAGTCAATAGTAGGAAGGCGAGCTATTTTTAAAGGAGATTAATGGGACATTTTATCCTTTATGAGGATCAAAAAGCATAAATATTCACAACTTTTCTCCTGGACGAACCACTTAGAACCAGTGTTTTGATCACCCGAGAGCTGAGGGGGCCTGAGATGGGTGAATAAAGATTAAAGTTATAAGAAGAGAGAAACTCAAAGAGCACATTAATTCATACAGTAAAGGGTTCTCTGTGAAAGGAGAGGGGAGGGGAGGCTGTAAACATCAAGAGAATCTGAGGAAGAGACAGGAGAGGTAGCTGATGTGTGACATTCAGAACAGCCTTGTTAGTAAAGAGAATTTGGGGAAATGCCTAGTTTCAGTACTCATTTGGCATTTTTCTTTTTTGTAGCATTCTTGAGCAGCTAAAGCCGAGGGAGCAGCATGGCAGAATGGCTGAAGGCATTTGAAATTCAGCATCTGAGGGCCCTTGGCTCAAGTCTTTGTCACTGCATGGCTAGACAGCAACACATAGTGGTTGCAGTTTTCTCATCTTCAGTTCTTGACTGTCAAAGGGGCGTCCTAATAGAACAAAGTCCTTGGTAAAAGTCACACGAGCTTAAAGGTGTAATTAAAAACAACAACAGCTTGTGTGTATTGCACACTCCCTGTGGCTCAGGCACTCTCTGAGGACTTTAAGTGGATTGATTTATTTAATCTGAAGAGAACTCTACAAAGTACAAACTGTTACTACCCCATTTTAAAGACGATAAAGCTGAGGCACGATTGAAGTAAATTGAGGTAACTCAAGGATAGAGCTGGGATTCAAACCCAGATACTTCGATGTTAGATTTACATGCCTCTCCTACACCATCCCAACATTCATGTATGAGTGTCACATCTTAGGGTAAGCATCCTGGGGTGGGGGGCAGTTTGTCTTGTTGTATAGATGCTTGGTTTGTACTCAGCCTTGCTGATCAAGCTGCAGCCCAACGGCCAGCAGGATGAGTTACAGCTGGGAGCAGAATCTTAGGCCCCACTTCAGATGCTTAAAACAGCAGCTACAGCTTAAGATGTCTCCCAAGTGATTTGTGATCTGAGAAGCATTGCTCCAGCATATGAACCTCGGGGCAGGTGGATTGTCTCAGCCACTCATACCACCATCACTTACAGTGCTCAGCACAGTGCTTGCCACCTAAGAGTACACCTACGAGTACATCTAGGAGTGCTGAGTAGGAACAAGACTAACAAGCTCCAAAACGATAATATCTGGCTTATCTCCAGATGAGCGGAAGAGTGTTCGGTTTGTTTACCGTCCAGCACAGAGCCAGGCACATGGCAGATGTCTCATTCCCACTTCCTGAATTGAGATGGAAATGCTGTGCAGTGGAGACATCAGCACACGGCCTTCCCTGGATGTACTATGACATTTAAAAGGGCTGTATAATGCCAAGGCAAGCAGAGCGGCGATTATGCACTTATTCTTAACAGCTTTAAGACAAGCTCTGCTCAATTGGTTCCCCTGTGAACTCAAGCTGATTTCCTTCCCTCTTAAGTTCTCTATTGTCTTGGCGGTGTTTGCAACTCATTCAGAAACTAATTAAGTTTCAGGATCAGTTTGTTCTGTTAGAGGGTGTGGATATGCTAAAGTGGTAGTTTTTAAATAACTGAAATTATGTGAGAGAAAGGACAATTATAATTTACTTCTAAAATTGGCCAAAAGTCAGCTTTCTTCAGAATAATTCTCAGAAGACATTAGCTGTGTGAAACCCAGGTATTGTAGGAAAGGCAACAAAGAGGATTCAAATAGGCCATGGAAAATGTATTGATAATCTGGCCATATGAATCCTGTTCTCTAACAGAGTGTGAAATTAACTTACTTACTCCACTTATCTGGGGCCATGGAAGTAGCTGATCACTCATTGACAGAGCCATAATTTGTGATCACCTTTTTCAGCAATGAGCTTCATTGCTGGGTAAAGTCCAAACAACCTGACTTCACTGGTCTGTGTTCTACACCCAAAGTCAAGAACAATATCACTGTTCTGGGCAGGCCCAGGAAGTCATGAACTCCAGTATAGCTGGTCAGGGCTTTCATGGGTACATGATCCGGGAAATAAGCCTAAAACCTTGCATATACATGTGAAAAGTTGAGTATTTTATCTTCAGTAGCCTCACCAGTCTACAAATATTAATATAAACACCATGAGGGATGCAATCCCTGACCTAAAAGGAATAATCCCTGACCTAAAATTATATGACCTATACACATATGTGTATACACACACACACACACACACACACACAGACACACGTACACACCTGCTGTAGTACCTCCTGAATCAGTTTATATTAGTTGTCTATTCCTGCATAGCAAAATTGCTGTAAGTTTAGCAGCTTGAAAGAGCACGTAGATATTGCCCCTACTCTCTGTGGGTCAAGAGTATGACTGCAAGTTAGTCACTGTTTCAGGGTCTTAAAAGGCTGCAGTCTGGATATCAGCCAAGGTTGCTGTCTTACCTAATGTCCACCTGGGAAATTATCCAGTCCTAAGCATATTTGGTTGTTGGCAGAATTCATTTCTGTTCAGCCTTTGAACTGAGAGCCTCAGTTGCTTTTTGGCTACTTTCTCCAGGCTACCCTCTATGCCTTGCCTTCCCGACATGGACACTTCACCAAAGCCAACAAGTGAGAGAGGTTAGTATGACTCTCTAGCATATTATAATTGCAAAAGAGACATTCCATTACTTTTGCCATATTTTACCATTTGGTTAAAAGCCAGTCACAAGTCCCACCTATTCTCAAGAAGTTATACAAGTTATATCTCATCACTCCTGACCTTTGTTCCAGCTATACTGCTCTAGTGTAGTTCTCTTCAGGAAGGAAATAGAATGATCTTTTTTATTTCCAAGCTTTCAGTGAAGAGATCATTTATGGTGATGTGGTAGAATTAATGGAACCAATAGTCAGACTCCTAGTGAAACAGACCCCGTTGATACACTGCTCATATCCTCTTTATCCAATCAGTGCATCCATTCCCAAATGGCAGTGACTGTTGGCTTCTAATGACTCACAGCTGCCCTTTTTCTGGAGTGTGTTTGATTGCCAAATCTAAATTTATGCCTTCTCAACCCTAGCTCAAGTGGCACAAATGGAGCCAGAAAAGTCTGAACTCCTTTCTTTAGGGTACAATCAACTTGCTGGGTAAAAATTATCTTTCAGAGCCTCTGTGAAGCCAGGCTGAAGCCAGAATCCCGCTGGTACTACCAACAGGCTTTCCTTACTGCTCTTCTCTCTCTTTTTAGTTAATGAAATGCACCTGGATCCCTGCTTCAGGCCTTGCTTGTAGGCTAGGCACCTTATAACTGGCAAGAAGCCATTACTTCCCATGAACCCGAAGGAGTAAGGTGAGGAAAGGGTATTACTAAGGCCCAGTAAGAGCTGCTGCCTTGGAGGCAGAGTTGCCTGACAGGAACTGTGGGCATTAGTGTGGCCACTTCTAAGAATCAGGGCAAGAGTTGGGCAGAAACATGCTGCTCTCTCCTCCCTTTCCCATGTCTGTATCCCTTGAGTGTAACTCAACGGGAAACTTGCCAGTGACAAGCTGGTGTTCATCAGAGGTAGTGTTTTATGGCCCTGAGCAGAAAGAAGGAAAGAGAATTAATGAGGAAGAGAGGAATAGGTAACAATCAGCACAGTAGTCTCATAGACACACTCTTTTCTCTCCTACAGTCCAACCATCATATTGGTACCATATTGATCTTTAGTAAGTGCTTATTAGATGATGTCTGTTTTCCAGCTCTCAATGATCCAAGTGTTTCCCTTTGCTTAGAGGAATGATCTATAGAATTTATGGATCATATACTTCATTAATTTAAAGAAAAAGCCTCCAAACCTGTGCAGCTTTACCAAAATTTATTATTGTTAACTTAAAATGATTGTGTGTAGCACTCTATGTTTCAAGACACATCCATACTTTTCAGTTGTTCTGAGCGACTTTTGGAAGATCTGATTAGATTGCTACCATTTTAAAGCAAGCACGATGGCTGATGGAATGTGCAGACCAGGCGTAGATGTGCCACCTTCCAGTGTTTTCTTGTCTGCATTAATTTATTCAATCAGAGATTTCTTTACAGTAATCCATTTGTAGAGGGGATACAGAGAAAACTATATGCTATCGTCTGAAACCCATAAAATCAGGTACATGGAAAGCACAGATGTAGTAACCTGGAAATGACTAACTGCGAGAAGATGAGAGTCGTGACCCCTCTGTTCCGTGTGACTCCCCCAGTCCCCAGAAGATACGTGATGAGCCACATATGTCATGTGATCCTGTGATATGTACCAAGAGAGGACTTCTATGGAATATACGATTCCCAGACAGCTAGCTGATGCTTTGGAGAGAACACTGATTGAAGAATAAATTACCCAGGGCCGGGGATTTAGCTCAGTGGTTCTGTAGCCTGCCTCACAAGCACAAGGTCCCAAGTTAGATCCTGGTCAAAAAAATAAAAAGAATAAATTGCCTGTATTGGCAAACTGATAATAAAGCTGCTTCACAGTGGTAGTGGAGCAGACACCATTATCTTACTTCTTGTGAAGCCTTGAGAAGTATGGGCTCATGTGCATGAGTCCTCAAATAAACTGCTGATTCAAACGGTAGCTGAGTGCTCTTAATGAGAGCGTGCTATGCCCAGATCATGTGGGCTTCAAAGGTAGGTGGCATTTAAAGGTGCAAGTCAAACTTTGGCCTTAAAGTAATAATAAGACATCTAAGAGGTTTCCATTTGACGGTGGGAGGTAAATTATTTAACCGAGGGAAGTCAGGTAATATTGTAATAGTAGGTACCACTTTTGAAGCACCTACTATAAAACAAGTATTATGCTGATCACTTTACATATATTATTTTACATACTCTACAGCAACTCTTCATGGCAGATTTTGTGTTAGACAACTTAAGTACCCTATTTGTGTCACATAGAGAGTGAAGGAGCCAGATTTCTCACTATCTCTTTGATAGATTCTTTTTTGCACTGTTCCCCGCAGTTAAGCCTGGTGGTAGAGAAGAGGTCCTATTCTGTAGGAAGAGTGTGTGTTCTCTAGAATGGCAGCAGTGTATCTGGAAGGGGATGGGCATGCGCCTCCAAGGAGAGGGACAGAAGAGTAGGGGTGAATCCTAGAGACAAGAGGGGTCAGTCAGAATGGCAGAGGAAAGCAGAGTTCAGAAAGACACTGACTAAAGAGTAAGTTTCCCTGGTGTAAATAATCTACAACAATGCATAAGATTCTAATAAGATTACTGACATTTAGAAATGGGAAGAAAGGAGCTAAAGATGTAGGGAAGGTGGGATGGGTAGGGGAAGAGTAAAAAGGGAAAAGAAAAACGTGAGAGAATGAAAAGATGAAAATAAAGTGTTTGTAGATGGGGAGGGGAGGAGGGGGTGAAGGGAGGGCAGAGGTAAGGGGAAAAAATGAGAATCAAGACTTGTCATGTAGAGGTACAAGATCCCAACAATGACTGTAACTGTACTGTATCCCTAAAATGTACCAATAAACTCAATTAAAGCTGAAAAAAAAAAAGAGTAAGCTGTCCTTACTAAGTTGATAAAGAGAGTTCACAGCATATTTCCAAACCTGTTTAAACATCAAACCATCTTCCTCCTGGCTGATTCTTTTTTTCTCTTTGCTTTGTTATAAATTTCATTTCATGTATGCTTTGTCTCCTGTGTTTCTCAAAACTCATAAAAATGGAAGGATAATTTGTTAAGCTGTGGATTTATGATTTGTGCATTTTCTATATTTGAATAGCATTTATTTTGAACTAAAAGGGAAGTCTGACTCTGTACGGAGATTGAAATAAATGAAGACTATTCAGTGTATCCAGTGTTTGAACATTATCCAGAGATTTGAACATTTCTCCAGCTTTGGATTTTATACATAGTGAAAATAGTATAGAGCTGGGAGGCAGAAAACTGCCGTTGTAGCCCCGGCTCTGTCATTAGAATAATTATGTGATACAGTTAAGCTGCCAGGCCTCCCCAGGCTTGAATATATAATATGTGTAAGACAAATATCCCAAAGTCCCTCTTAATGTTCAGTTTGGTAGAACAGAGCAGTTCTCATCCTCGAACATAATTCCACAATGCTGCTTACTAAAAAGAAATTGCAGCTCTTCTCAGGCACAAATTCAGCTTACATATTATTTTAGAACTGGAATTGGTAAATATTTTCTGGCTACAGAGTGAGTATTTTTGGCTTTGTGGGCCATGTAATCTCTGTTGTAGCTACTTAATCCTACTGAAAGCAACAATAGACAATACATAAATCAATGATCAATGTGTTCCAATACAACTTACTGTGTGTGTGTGTGTGTGTGTGTGTCTGTGTGTGTCTGTGTGTCTGTGTGTGTGTGTGTGCAATACCGAGGCACAGCCATTACCCTAGAAGAGATGGAGGGATGTACTCATTTGTACAAGTATAGTGCTGAGCACCAAGGGAAAGCCAAATATTTGCAGAAGGGAAGGAGAGAGGATGGGATTGTCTCTATTTCATAAATGAAGAATTTTCACTCTAAGGCACTAATGCCAGGTGAAGTTGAGGAAGCCATTGATGTTTTTCCCAATACAGAATGCTGTGAGAGGATCCTGAATTTCACACCTGAGAGAATCTTCCAGTGTCCTTACATGTCTAGTCCTCTTCAGAGAGGGAGGAGAGTTTTGTAGGCTCTGGCAGATCCCAGTGACCCTGGGCCTCCAGGAAGCAGTGTTATTATGAAGAGTATCACATCTGTGGCTGCTGTTTCTGTGAATTCAGAATCAGAGGCTTCATGCTCTTTGTCTGTTTTTTTGTTTTGTTGTGTTTTGCCCTTTTAATTCTGAGTTCTAAAGGGGCAGGTGGGAGCCTAGAAGGGAAAGGTGAGAATAGATTTGGGCATTAAGACAAGAAATTTGGCACTGTGCCTCTCTTGTAGCTGACTTGCTGAGGGCACCTTGAGAAGGTAGGTCAGAGTTGAGGGGTGAGAAATTAAGGTAGGGTGATTTACTCCTCTACTCTATCACATAGGAGAGTTGGATTTTTAAGGAGTCATAAAAACTTGAGATGTGATTAAACTGACTAACAAATCTGTAAATTTTCACACAAGCCAGGTACTTAATGAATACAGGGCTACACTACAGCTTGCGGTCTATTTGCACCAATTCATTAATTTATTTTACAGACTAAAAATTTACTATGCAAATCACACAGGAAAAGAGTGTTCTTAGCCAAGTGTACCAGCATCTGAGGTTTTTGTTTTCATCTTTTGGTTTGTTTGTTGTTTGTTTCACTGAAACCATTCCAATTGGGAAGTGAGATAATAAATATCTTTAATATTTGAAACTGCATGTTGAATAATTTTCTAAGCAGCAATTGGAAGTCTTTCTTCTTTGACAAATATTGCAGTGATTGACACTTTTTTTTCTTGTCTTGTCTAAAATAGAATGAAGAAGATGAGCAACATTTATGAGTCAGCTGCCAACACGCTGGGAATTTTTAACAGCCCCTGCCTGACCAAAGTTGAGCTGCGTGTGGCCTGCAAAGGCATTTCTGACAGAGATGCTCTTTCCAAACCAGACCCCTGCGTCATCCTCAAGATGCAGTCTCACGGGCAGTGGTTCGAGGTAGGCATGTCCAACCAAACACACAGGAACATGGTTGGATGGTTGGTTCCATTTTTTTTTATATTTCCCAGTTTAAATTGGTTTATGTTGGTAAGATGGAAAAGTCTAAAAATGCATACGACTTTTTTTTTTATGTCATGATGTTTTAATGTGGCTATTTTGGTACTGTGGGTATTTTGACATTTACCTGTAATTCACAAGCCTAAAACTTGTGGGGTACTTTTGTTAATTGCCAAGATATAATCACAATGAAGTCTTTATCCCACACCCAGTTGTTGGCAAAGGGAAATTGGCAGCAAACACATCAGAGACAGGCAGGCATCAGACCCCAGGCTAGGTTTGAATGAGGAAGCTGATATTCCAAAAGTTGAGTCCAGAGACAAACTTTTGTGGCCAAAGCAGAATTCAGATTATGTTTCATTAGACTCCTGGAAATGGCATCTCTGCAGGAGCAAGTTTTGGTGTTGAGGAGAGAAGTGACTATTCAAATGGATTTAGCGTAGTGGTAGATGTTTTTCTGTAGGTCCTGGGCTGAGAGATGGAGCCAGGAAGACTGGTATGAACAACGGCCCTATGATGCCAGTTGTGGTGGCACATGCCTATAATCCCAGCCCTTGGGAGGCTGAGACAGGAGGATCTCTGTGAGTTTGAGACCATCTTGGGCTACATAGTGAGTTCCAGGTCAGTCTCAACTACGTAATGAGACCCTGTCTCAAAAAAACAAAAACAAAAACAAAAACAAAAAAATAGCCCTATGGAATACTTGGCCAGCTCTCTAGCTCTGGCAGCTGGGTTGGGGTATGGGTACTTATTATCCAAGATGGTTAGATGGAAGAAGGATTAACGAGCAATCCTAGAGATTAGTCCTCTTCTCAGGCCCAAAACAAGATGATAAGGAGGCTGACACCAGTCTCTATAGTGAAAAAAGTTTTAAGGAGGTCTTGGACTCTAATAACCCAGCATCCAAGAGCACCATGGCGATAGAAGCCAGTGATTGCCTCAGGCTGGAGCCGTGATTGCAAGCCCCAAAGATTGGCAGGACTGAGTTGGCTGGAGACTGGAGAAAGATGAATCTTGCCTATGGTAATTGTGAGATTTAGCAATAAGGAGTTTAGGATGGTGGAAGACAGAGGAAGGAGTTGAGGACCTATAAGCTCATAGTGCCAGAAAGCAGTTTTAACAGGCTTTGGAAGGTTTCTGATCCACTCAGACACCCCTCAAAACTCGTGCGTAGAATATACACTAAGAATGTGTCCTAACACACACTTCTTCCTGTGCCTGTGTAAGGCGGCTCACTGGCTTGAATGGAATAGTATCACTGTGAATCATTCGCCAGAGTATACCAAGTTCTCAAATTGTCAAGAGATGACTTGATGTTTTATCTCAAGTTTATTTTGGAAAGATTTACTCATTTTTATTTTTTTGCCGGTTAAGTTCCAATACATCAGGGGCCTAGTGGAGAAAAGCTGTAGGGAAAAACAGTGGTATTCTTTGTATCAGCGGTGCTGCCCTTGGCTAGATGTTTCTCTGACTGGTGCTCAAGTAGGCATGGTGATACCTGGGGAAGGGCAGGAATGATGACCTTTCAGGGGACACAACACACAGCATTTGTTTTTGGGACTGAGAACTTAAAAACAATACTAGCTAAACTTTATTGGTTACTTTACTTTTACTTTTACTATTGGTTACAGTATGTATTCTAAGTGCTTTATGAGAAATAATTAATTTAGTCCTCAAAACAGTTGTATATCATCCCCAGATTATAGATGAGGAAATTGAGAGACAGAAAGATTAAGGATTTGCTCAGGACTGTTCTGCTTGTAAGTGGAAAATCTAATGTGTAAGCCCAGAGTTGAGTTCCAGAACCTGAGATTTTTATAGCTATTTTATATTTATGATATAACATAGATTTCAGTCTTCAGTGGTTTGTGTGGCAATTTTGCAGGTTGAACCATACAAAGAGAATGTATCATTTACGAAGAAAACTAATTGGATATTGTTTCTAGGTACCTGGACTAAGTAAACAATGCTTTTAAA
Organism: Fukomys damarensis; assembly: GCF_012274545.1. NCBI lineage: Eukaryota > Metazoa > Chordata > Mammalia > Rodentia > Bathyergidae > Fukomys > Fukomys damarensis. The sequence goes on along the minus strand of NW_022900949.1, from coordinate 45,488,911 downwards.
GATCCGGCCTGAGGTAACAGGGGAGAGGGACATGCAGAGGAAGCCATTGTTACCTTTCCTGAAGGAACCCCCGAGAGCCCAGTGTAATTTGAACAAGGGCTTGGAGGCCATGCTGAGTACAACATGAAGAGACAGACGCCATGGGTCCATCTCTTCAAGCCTTCAGCACTCCCTCCTCCTCCTGTTTCTAGACAGCTAGGAGGTGTTGCTCCAGGTTACAGTCTTCCCTCTATGACAGAAGAATCATGTTTCCTTATATGTAGAAGTGATACCAGCCCTTCTCTGAAAGGGAAGTTGGACAGTGTTGGAAAAGCAGATGGAATTCCAGAGAGGAGGTCACAAGCGTGAGGAACAAATGACACATAGGCAGACTGGCGTCATGATTTCAAACCATGCCTAGCCAGGTCTTGTATTGTAAACAAAAACAATGACACACTGATGTCCCAGGGTGTGGTATTTTATTTCCTATAAATATTCTCATTGATTTTGTTGATACATCTATGTATCCATCTTCTCCAGTAGTGGAGATTTAACCCGAGGCCTCCTGCATGCTAGGCAAGAACTCTGCCACAGAACGACACTCCCAGCCCTCTTTTATTTTTACTTAACAAAACTAAATGGAATGCTTACAAAGGAAACAGAGCTGTTTTTGAAAGTTACTGAAAGTAATTTGTCTCGTAACAGTCCCTTTACATAATTTAACTATTATTTGTATATATTTCTTTTCAGTCTTTTCCTTCCAGCACACCCATGCTTTCATAATCTTTATCATGAGTGCAAAATTTTCTTTCTTGTTTTATTTTGTAATATATGCTTTTTTTCATGTTGCCACAATATTGACAGTTGTAATTTGTACAGCTGCATAATAGACCATCAAGTAGATTTACAACATAATTTTTCTTCTTTTTTTTTTTTTCATTTTGAAATTGCTTCCAAAAATATCCTATTTTAAATGATACTATGCAAACATCTTTCTGCAGAAGACTTTTTCCTTCTTTTGGGAACATTTCTAGGAGATATTCTGCCAAAATAGAACTAGAAAGACAAAGGGCAAGAAAAGTTTAAGGCTGTTTTTTTCTTCAGGTCTTCTTTTTCTTTTTATTAAGTTTATTGGTACAATTTAGGTATACAGTATTTATATTCATCATTGGGATCTTGTGCTCTTACAAGAGTTATCTTGGTTCTTATTTTTCCCCATTTCCCAGCCCTTCCTTCATCCATTCCACCCTTTTTACAAGGCATTGTTTCCATATTTTTCCTTTCTACATATTTTTTCTTTTCTCTTTTTACCTTTCCCCTACCCCTCCCACTTCCTCTACTCTTTCAGACCTTTTCTTCCTGTTACACAATATCAATTATACATTTGATATACATTGCCAGATTGTATTTCCAAAATGCACTAATACATTGCTGTTCAAAGTATGGTCTGCACACAGCTACTTGTCAACAAACTACAGTGAGATAAGAATCTTGTGCCACAGTGTAAATTGATTCACTGCTTCCTTTTTCCAAAAGTCTTTATAACTGATGATATCAGCTTACTTTCCAGCATACTTAGTTGTATGATTGATTTATTTTCTGGTACTTCAGAGAAGTAACAACTAATTTTTCTATCTTAACAATATATATTCACTTAGTAGTCTGGAGAATGGAGTCCATGCCAGAAAGCTAACAGAAAAAATTTAATTCAGGTAACTAGCTACATAGCAGTTGGAAATGGGGACTGTGAAGGAACTCAGAGATTAACAATAGGAAGCTAGTACTTTGTGTAGGGCTGGAAAAGTATTGTGCTGGAGATGGTTTGTATAGTCTCCTGGAATCGAATTGTTAAATATTCAGAAAGTTTGTATGCCAAGATAGGTTTATACCATAAGCACTGGCAAACATTTGAAATTTGGCCTTCTTTTCCCCTAGAAAACAGTTTTTAAAGATGGGCCAACATATCACTGGGCTCATTTCAGATGGAGGAGATTGCAGTATCCAAACCAAACTGGGTCATCTAACAGAAGCTGTATCCATCCATAGAGGGGCTTGTCTCATGGGAGCTAGAGAGCTAGAGGAGATGCAGATAGAGCTGGAAATGTTGCCCTGAGGGTACATGGGGATACCTGGCATTTCTCTTTCTGTTGCTCTCTGATCACCTATCGGTGCCTTCCATCAGGCAAACTTTGCTAGAAGCTAATTGGCAAAGTTTGCAGGAAAAGGATAATAGTACGCATTTGATAGCAAAGAAGTAAATGACCAACACATAAGTGGGCCCACATCTCACGTTAACTTGGAGAATCATTCACACAATCTTCAAGTAGTGCACATTTGTTTAGGGACAACATCTGCATTTGGTACAAGTTCAGTGAGTGTTCTTTTCCTCCCCACACCTATGCCGCAGTGAGAAGCACCCGACAGACTATTCAGATCAAGTTGTTACCACAGTATGTGTTTAGAGAAGATCACGAGCATGAGCAGGGCACAAAAACTAGAATTATTGATGTGTGTAACTTTCTCTTAGTGTAGCCTACTCTAGGATCATATTTTTTCACTTCCTTGAAAATGCCTGTATTTCTATATAGAAATCTAGGTTTTCAGTACATAAGTGAGAAATATGTGTGTAACTTTCTCTTAGTGTAGCCTACTCTAGGATCATATTTTTTCACTTCCTTGAAAATACCTGTATTTCTATAGAAATCTAGGTTTTCAGTACATAAGTGAGAAGAAACCTTACACAGAGTTCATGATGGCTGTATCAGTTCCCTCAGTGCCTTTGTGATAGATGGAAGATCTAGAAAATGAGGGTGGGGACAGCAAACTGAAGCTGACCCTATTTGCATAAGAAGAGGTTGTTGAGGATTATCTGGGTGAGCGAGAGGCTCTATCTACCTCAGAGTTGTCCAGTTCAGCTCCCTGCAATGATGGAAATGTTCCATATCCCTCTGTCCGGTAAGGATGCCATGAACCACATGTGGTAATCGAGCACATAAAAGACAGTGTAACTGAAGAGCCATATGAATGCTTAATTTTAATTAATTCATTTAAATTAACTTGTAAATTTTTTTGGTTCTGTTTTTACTTTTATCAGCACATGTTTGCAATACATAATGATTGCATTTCTCATGCGGACTTGGTACACATACATGAACGCATCTTAATTCTTCTTTGCATCCTCTTCTCCTTTCCGTTCCCCCTTACTTTCTTCCCCCACCCCGCTCTATCTATAGTTCCCTTTCCCCATTTGCAAAATATCTACCTCCTTCTTTCTTATTATCTAGTTTTTATTTTGCTCTTTATTTATATTTTGGGTTTCTCATTAAGAGAAACTATGTGCTATTTAAACTTGTTTGTCCGATTCATTTCACTTAACATCCTAATCCAAAGCTAGTACAAAGAAGAAAATTATAAAGATCAGAGCAGAAATTAATGAAATGGAGACTAAACAAACAATATAATGAATCAAGGAGCTGGTTCTTTTTTTCTTTTTTTTTTCTGGTACCAGGGATCGAACTAAGGACCTCAAGTTTGCCAGGTAGGAATTAAGCCACTGAGCTACATCCTTGGCCCAAGTAGCTGATCCTTTTTGAAAGAATAAGCAAAGTAGACAAAATCTTAGCCAATCTTACCAAAAAAGGAAAGAAAAGACCCCCCAAAGTACAACTAGAAATGAAAAAGATAAGATCACAATGTATGCTGCTGAAATACAGAAGGTTATTAGTAACTACCTTGAGAACTTGTACTCTAATAAATCAGAAAATTTAAAAGAAATGAACAGATTCCTAGATACATATGAATTACCAATTTAAGCAACTAATATGGTTCTCTAGCATTTTTGATGCTCTACAAGATTTGGCTAGGGTGGAAGGGAAGAAAAGGGATTTGTCAAAATGTTACTATGGACTACTAGTTTTATGGCTTAAATTTTGGAAGGGAGATATAAGTAAAAGTTGATGTTTCCTTTCTTTTGTTTTTGACTGTTGGACTGCTGAACTGCTAGACTACACTTTTTGTAGGGAATTTCAGCAGAGAAAGGGCTGGGTGATGCACAGTGGTTACACCTCTGATTACCTTTAGATGGGTTTCCCATTCAAAGAGGATGCATCTGCTGCTTTCATTGGCTATAGGCTTTGAAGAAGGGAAGAGAATATTTGATCTGTAGGGTGGATCACAAATGTGGCTGTCTGATTTTTAGACTAAAAAGAGCCATGGCCTGGCCTTCTGTGCTTTTAATGTTAAGGGTCAGTGAATGAAGGGTCATTGCATCTTGGCAATCAATTGCTCTGAAATGTACAACACATGTGTCTCTTTGCAGATCAGCAGTGTTTCAGATACATGTCTAAAGATCTCAAATTTAGAGAGGATGCTTTTGTTTTTCTTCTAGACTATGGAAATACAATGATATTTTTACTAGGTGAAAACTTCCAGTAAGTCTTTAGTAGTAGACTTAATTTCTACTGGCAAAAAGGAGGGAAGAGAAAGTGTGCAACTTGGAAATAGTTCCCAAACCAAGTTTCAGGCCCACCTCTTAGTGTAGCCTACTCTAGGATCATAATTATGCATAAATTCCTTTATTGAAAATATTGGGTAGCACTGCATCAAATAGTCAGTATCCATAAATGAAGGATCACACATTTCTGATTTGACAATACTGCTTTAAAGAGAGAACACAGCAACTGAGATGCTCTTGGGAGTACAGTATCGGAGCCTAAACTAGGTAAGAAGGAACTTTATGTGGGATGATCATTTAGTAATAGCACATGGCTGCAAATGGTAGAATTGGTCCACATGGCCGTCATGAGACAGTCCTGCTATCTCACACCAACTCACTGTGTAAGGAGCACGTCAGGCTGAACTGCCGAAGGGTTGTTCATCACAAGATCGAAACAGGACTTGGCCCAAAGGACACCTGGCCACAGATCTGAAATGTCACAAATTCACTGGAACCTGCATGGAATGGGAGTGCAATATGATAATTGTTGGCGAACAAGTTGTCAATGGGCAATTTGTCCTCTGAAAGTCTAAACTAGAAAAATAAATTAAATATTCCGAAAACTTTTTGAAACGAAGATATGTAAATAAAAATTGCTTGTTATTAATTTTTCCTTGCAAAGATTACTGCGGAAATAATTTGTGAAAAATAATTTCTCAGCTTTGGCTATTATTCAATTATTTTTTTCATTAGCCATCTTTGCTTTCTATAAAAGTCCGACAATAGTATTGGTTAAGGTTTTTTTTAAATGATATAAAAATGGGTTAATATAGCTATAGAAATGATCCCTGAAAGTATAGTCTTAGGATCTTATTTATTTAAAAAACTCTTTCCCGTACATATTTCTGATCATAAAATAATTACTACATAAAGGGACATGATGACTATATTTGGTGACAGTTAAACATAATAATAATTTATATCCAGTGAGAAGTAGAAATAACATCCTTCTGCTTTCTGGTGCTCACTAATTGCTGAACCAAACATCTTAATCAAGGGGGATAAGCGCAAACTTCTTAGAGATTCAGTACTCTCCTCCTGGTTATATACTCCCAAGCTCATGATTGTGTGTCACAGGTCCTTGACACAGATCCTCTGAATGGCAAAGTACTTGTACTGTTTGGAAAACGCAAATTATACCCCAAACTTTTAGAATGTTGGCCCAATCACTATTACTTCTTTTTTTCCCCATTTAATTCGAATATATGATTATTGAGCTCCCTCATAGGAACCTCTACGTACTGTAATTCTGAGGACTAATTATCCTTGGATCAATTCCATGTGAAAACATGTTTTGATGATTCACAGGCTTTATACATTGTTGGTAATAATTAGTGTGGTTGTGTGTAACACATCAATTATCAGTGAATTGTGATATGAAATTATGAATGTTTATAATGATATAGCTACATAGCACCTTATATTCATAATGTATCTCTACTTGTGTTATTTCATTTTCTCATCATAACAGCCCTGTGAATAGGCAGCAGGGCCATTTAGATTAACCGTGTATTAAACACTGTCAAAAAATACAGCTTTTGTCCTCAAAGGTCTTAGTGTTCACGAGAACTTACTCCATCATAGGGACATGCCTAGAGGTTCAGTCAAGTGACCTGGAGGAAGAGAGCTCAAAACTAGGTCATGATTCAAACCTCCTTCTGAATTTGTGGTCAGTAGACTGCCTTGGAGTACCTAGTCTACCTTTATGTGGGGTAGAGCTAAAAATCAATTGCTCTGCCTTCTCCTCACTACTCTGCACTTTCTTGTTTTCTTCCTCACTCCTACCTATACAGATGAAGGGGTTTCATTGCCGTTTGTTCTGGCCTCCTCATGGATGTGTATGTGCGGGTGGCCCACTCCCAGAGAAGTGGGCTGTGAACTTTCTTGGCAGTTCCTTCTGGGCTGGAGAGCTCATGGGAGAGCTCTGTGCAACGAGCCTCTTTCATACTTATGACACTAGTGAGCCAACACCCTTTTGTGTATTAAGCCAGTATGATAGACCCCAAGAGGGTGATTTCACTTGTACCCGAGATATTCAATTTTCTATATCTCCAAAGCCAAAAATTTTTATGGAAATGAATTAGGCAGTGTGAGCATTGAGGTGATGAGTTAAAGGGGCCATTGGTGTGCTGATATCAGTTATGTATATTTTTATAGTCATTATATATATATTTTTTCTCACCATCACAAATATTCTTTTTGTTTGTTTGTTTTTTGGCTTTTTGAGACAGGGTCTCACTATGTATGTAGTTGAGACTGACCTGGAACTCACTATGTAGCCTAGGCTGGTCTCGAACTCACAGCGATCCTCCTGCCTCAGCCTCCCAAGTGCTGGGATTACAGGCGTGCACCACCACGGCTGGCACAAATATTCTTTAGTAAAGGTTTTGCTAACCAGATACAAAAACTGAGGCTCAAGAATAATTAATAACTTACCCCAAATCATATCAGTAATAAATAGTAAAACTTGAACTTAGTTGATTACAAAATCCATGCTCTTTCCATTTTACCAGAGGTGCAGACTGAAAGCTGGTGGCCTCTCTCTGGCCTGTGTTGAAGTGTTTTTGGCCTTCCTAGTGTTCTGACAAGTTTTGTACTAGTTGCCAACTCTTAAAGATCAGAAAGCTTTTCATAAAATTAGATTTCTGGTTTCTTTATGTAACCAGAAAGTCTGGCAATCTGGGATCTTTAATCCTTTGGCACCAGTGAGCTGGCAATAGTTCGTCACCTCCCTTCTTCACAGAATATGAGATTTGTCTCTGTTTCCCATCAGTCAGCCTGCTTCCCTCACTTGCCTGACCCAAGGGGCCCCGGGTGGCACTTTAATTTGGAACACACCCTGCAGCTCCGTGGCTGGGCCTCTGCAACAGTTAACCTCTCGGTTGTGGACACAGAGGAGAGCTAAAAATGAAAATTAAGTCAATTAAAGCATTCCTCTGGATATTACAGAAAAACCCCATTCTCCAAAGATTTTCTCTTCGTACTCTGTGGGCTTGCAGCATCTCACTAGCTAACACCTAACATGCAAGATGATGAGAAACAACAGTTTTCTTCAGTTGTTCACAAAGTTTCCACTGTGGTTTCTGCATCAAGCTCCCATTTGGGAAAACTTTGATGTTGCTTTCTGTCTCCCACTTAACACATCTTTAATGAGAATAATTTTTGTCTTTAAAATTTTTTTTAAAAAAGAAAGTTGATTTCAGCAATATTAAAACTCTTACTCTGGTCACTGAATATAAAAAAGAGAGAGAGAGAACAAAACAAAACAGAAAACCAAAATGAAATCTTTCCTCCCTTTTGCCCAAGGGTGTGTCTCTAACACTGGAGACTGACAGTTCTGTGATGCATTTGGACAAAGGTAAAGATGATTACTGGGTTACAGAGTATGTGGTTAGCTTTCTTATAGTTAAAATCTCAAAATTGATAATGTTTCATATCTGAAAGCAGAATTGTAATGGGGGGGAAATTCAGGCTACAAATAGAAAAAGTATTTTATCTGAAAGCTGTGTTTGCTCATACACACACACACACACACACACACACACTGAAGATAATTTTATAACTGAGGGATACTGTCTGTCCTCCTGCAGGAAGAAAAGCACCAGAACATTGACTTCCCTGCCTCCTTAGCCTGAAGAACTTGTAAGCCACATTCTTGGCATGCATTATAAACATTGATCAGCAAGGGCTTTCATGATGTACTTTGATATAATTATGTACCCAAGCTGGTCATTTGAATTATGGAATTACAGGTTAAGGAAAACTTCAGGAGCCACTTGTGATTTTAAATCCTCTGCCTCTAGCCTGAATCACCTTCCCTACGTCTCAAAGGAGGTGTTTCTGAAACCTTGCCTGGAGGCCTATTTTCATGTGTAACTGGACTCAAAATTGATAATCACTCACAAGAAAATCACCTTTCCTTTGTAATTTCAATCTATTTTATGTTTTTAAATTGATGGTGATAGTGATTTATTAATAGTGATACAATAATTGTATTAGAAATGATTTATTAATTAAACACACTTGTTCAATGTACTCCTTCCTAAGCAATTTATATGTATTATCATATTTCATTGTCAAAACAATCCTACAAATTAATCTCTCTCTGGAGACTTCACATTTTATTTTTTCATCTGTATTGAAGTATAATTGATGAAAAAAATGGTGTATAGTATAGAACACAGAAGAATCAAATAACCTACTTAAGAGTTATAGAAGTAGTAAGTGGAGAGGGTGTGACCAACTGAACCCAGTCTGGCTCCAGAAAGTGCTCTTACTGTCTTGCCCCATTATCCTCTGAGAATAACGAGCTCTGTTTGATGAATGCTATGTACCATGTGCTAAATCCTTACATGGATATTCATCTCATCCCCATGACTATGTTATAAGATAGAGACTATCAGAACCCATTTTATAGGTACAAAAAAAAAAACTGACATATAGGAAAAGTACAACCTAAAGTGTCAAGATTAGTAAGAAGTGTACTGGGATTTAAACTTGGATTATTTTTTCTTCAATGCTCTCTCACCTTGTGCCTTGCATAGGTGGAATAACTCAACACTTTAGGTTAGTCTTTACAATTAACATGTTTTATTCTCCTTTAGTTGGGCATCTGAATTCGTCTTTTCACTATTATCCTTGTGTAAATCATGTTCTAAATGTTGATCTGGAGTAGGTAGTATATTGGTATTCCCAACCTTTAGAAATCTGCTATCTCTTGTGGAGAATAGTCACTTGTATTAAAGCCTCTCTTTAGACCTAGCTCTTAATCTTTCCTTAAATTAAGTCCTCATTTTCATGGCCATGGAACACTTTGTAAAGAAAAGCTATTTCTAATTTCTTAAGATAATAATGTGAAGGTCTCAGTGCTCTTAGAAAAGTTCCCTGGTCTTGGGATGGTAAAATAACATAAGGCATCTATGCCTCTAACAATGTAGTACCAGAAGGTATGAAGTGATTACTGAAATCAAACCTGCCTGATCCTCATCTGTAAAATGAGCATCATAATTGCACTTACTTCTTCAGGTTTAAAAATGAGTCACTATATGAAGCACATAGATGAGTGTCTTTAATAGGACTAAAACAGTTAAGAATCCCATGGCTAGAGGCAGAGCAGTGGAGATAGATGAAGAGTCACAGGAGAAGTGAATTCTGGAATGCTGAAGCTGTGACTATTACTGATTTTGCACCCTAGTTTCTCCCTTAGCTCCTGGAACCATTGGTCCTTGTAATTGAGTGGTTAGGTGGATATCATTTCCCTGGTCTGTTCCCTGGTTCACCTCCAAAGACACTTAGATTTCAAAACCTTCCTGTTGTTATTTAAGACGGGAAGAATGGAATACATTGGAACTCAGTTACCCTGTTAGACTTGTACCTTTCACATGGAACCAGGATTCTTGGTGCCTAAGATAGGAAGTTTGATTTAAAGAGTTTGCTTAAGTGTTTGTGTAAAAAATATACACATAGCTGTTGTGACTATGTCTAATGTGGTTCTGAGAGGAGGTTAGAAGGCCATTTTCTGCCACTCAGGAATGAAGACACCCCTCTTTTTTCCTCCCGCGTCTTCCTACAGAGAGGGTAAGGCAGAGAGTGCTGTAGCTGTGGTTAGTGCTGGAATTAAAGGGGCCTCAGGGTCTCCTTTCTCTAGCTGGGGTGATATTGCATCTGATTGTGGTTTTGATTTGTGCTTCCCCAGGGGCTGGTGCTGTTTATCACCCTTTCATATACCCGTTGGCCATCTTTATATTTTCTTTGGAAAAATGTCTATTTGAGTACTTTACCCATTTTCCAATGAGGTTATTTTGTATTTTTGTTTTGTTTGCTCCTGAGTTCAGGAGTTCCTAACACATTTTGATAATTAATTCTTGGTCAGATATATTGTTTGCAAATATTTTTCCCATTTCATAAGTTACTTTTTCACAATCCCACTTGTCTATTTTTCCTGTGGTTTCCTGGGCATTTGTTACAATATCCACAAAATCATTGCTCAAATCCATGTCAGGAAGCTTTCCTCACTGTTTTCTTCTAGTAGTTTTGGTTTCAGGTCTTATGTTTATGAATTGACCTTTGCTATGACATGAGGTAAGGTTCCAGTTTCATTTCTCTACTTGTCTATTTTCAGTATTCCAAACCTCATTTGTAAAGAGTCTGTCCTTTTCCCACTACATGTTTTGGCATACTTTTTGAAGAGCAGCTAGCTGTAGATGTGGGAGCACACATGCTTAAATTTCAGGAACCACTAACTCTCAGATTTTTGTGCCTATAGATTGATTTATAGTAAATGACAGAAATTCCCATTTATATTGATAAGATATCACTTTATTGAACTCATTGTATTTCTATATAAGATTTTGATTCAAGGAGAAAATATGGTTCCAGTGTTGAAAAAAATTGGGAAAACTCAGAGAGGGAGCTCCACAAGAACAAAAATACTCCCTAGCAGATTTACCTCACAATCAAACTGAACTGTGGTATGCCCCATGCAACTTTACTTCAATGAAATTACTCTGCTAGACAACTTAGGGAGCTATCATAGCCTCTTGACTTGCTCTGAGGTTAGTTTGGAAAGAAGGTAGAGGTTCACCACATGTTAGATGTGTAACTTGGGAAAGTCGCTTAGCTTCTCTGAGCCTCTCAAACTACCTTGTATGGTTGTGAAGACTGAATGAATGGCCAGCAGGATGATGAAGTGGCTGAGGCTGTGTGCTGCAATCAAACTGCTTGCAAATGCGTAGTTTCTCCACGTTTGCATTTTCATCGTCTGTAAAATGAAAGAAACAATACAACTTCTTTCATGGGTTATTATGAGGCTGAAATACAATGATGCTTAAGAATTACCCAGCGTTATACCTGGTACATAGTAAACCTTTAATAAATGCTCAATGTTAAAGGAAATAATGCTTGCAAAACTAACATAGCTAGCAGCTCATTTGGTGCTCAGTGCAGATTTTTGGTCTGCTGCTTAGCCCAAGAATTCTTTTTCCTATCTGTTTGTATAAAATAAGACAGGTTTCAGTAAGAAAATGTAACAAATCTCTTAAGTTTCTACCAAGTCTTTGAGTAACCACTTTGATTGATCTGTTTTGGCTTCCCTAGTTGGAAACTATCTAAGTCTCCTTATCCTCTCCACTCTGCATTCTGAAGATGAATAAACTTGGAGCAAGTTCATTCCACTTGTCTGTGTTCTCTAATCTATAAACTCAGAATCTGAGAGAGGCCGTACTGATAACCTCCCCTTCCCATTTTTGCTTCTGTGCCAAGATCAGCCCCCACTAGTTGGCTGATTTAGAAGAGAAGTGACACAAAAATTCTTCCCGCTGGAAACGCCAGATGTTCTCAGGGTCAGTTGAAAGGCTAATTAAATATTTTATCTTGATTTGAGCTCAGAAATGTTCAACTCCCTATCTTGGACAGTCTGCTTTCAAATACTTGATATTTCAAGAGTTTCTTTTTAATCTGAACATTTAGTCCCAGTTGTTTTCTTCTCAGGTGTGTGGACATATTCTTGTTGAAAGATCGCAGTTTTGGAATTTTGTATTAAAGGGAGAAGGGTTGACACTTTTGCCACCCTCTTGGGTCAGTGTGAGGCTTTTCAAAACAACTTCTAAGAAACTGAATGGGGAGAGTGCGTCTTATTTTAGCCTTTCCTTGTTGAAGATTTGCTTCATTTGGTTTATTCCATTTACCCTGAAGTGTAGCAGCTTGAAACAGCCATGTTTTTAAACTCAGGAATTCTGTATCAAGAAACAGAGCACAATTGGGATAACTGATTCCTGCTCAACAATGTCCAGAGACCCAGGTGAAAGACCTAGAAGGCCTGGAGTGATATTATGTCCAGGTTTTCAAATTAGGTGTCTTCACTCACACAATAAGCTTGAACTTCCAACATATATATATATGGACTTCCAGTCTTAGGAGAATAATGTAGATATTCCCTCTTAATAATGAATAATAGCTTTTGCCACATAGTTAAGCCACCAGTTATCCCTGGAAACATTATTTAAGGAGTCCATCTTATGATCCTAAGGTCCATGAATTCCTCAAAGGGTGCAGATAGAGGGACTATAGGCTTACTGACAATCTCATTCCCATTCAAGGATCTCTCCTGAAACCATGAAAGATGCAAGTAAAGAATTTGTGAATGGAAACACTTCCTGCTTTGAATGTTAAAGTTAGAAAATGGGTACTATAAAGAAGTACACTAGGGAGAAAATACAGAGCCTCTCTCCTGGATTTGAACACCAGCTTTAAGAAAATGCATTATATGTGCTGCTGCCACCAGCCAAGGAATAAGACAAAGTAAATGTAACTCATCTCTGTGTAACCCTTCAATATTTGCTTTTTCCACTGACTATTTATAACTGCCTATGAAGGTCAATACTATAATTTCCATCCCCCATTGACAGATGAGAGGACTAAGTCTCAGTGATGTCAAAATAACTTTTATAAGCTCACATAGTCTGTATAGATGGAACATGCCCACATGCCCTCTGAAACTCTTAAATTTTACTTAAATTAAGGATACTGTAATTGCTATGCTAAGCTCTGCCCTTTTGCTAGAGAGTAGTGCTTCTATAGCCTTGTGAGCCACGAAGTTTAAACATAATCATCTTCATTTCTTTGCTATTTGGTATTTTTCTTGCCCATTCATCCTCTATTAACTTCAGAATTTTTCCAACCACATTTTACAATTCTAATTTTTTGTCTACAACAATTCCGTAGAATAAACAAGTTCATCCTATAAGTGAGCCACAGTTCACCTACCAGCCCAAAAATAGAGCATGTGCAAATGATTCATTCATTCATCCACTCAGTCAACATCTACTGAGTTCTGACTATGTGTCAGGCATTCGTCTCAGGACTGGAAATATATCAGGAAAGAGCGTGGTCTCAGCTTTTTTTCTTTTTCTTTCTTTTTTTTTTTTTTTTTTTTTTTTTTGCCAGTGGCAAGAATAGAAAATAAGCAATAAATGTATAATCTGTTGTCACACAATACTAAGCGCCATGAAGAAAAATGAAGCACGGAAAGGGGTAGAAAGTGATAGGTGAGACTAGTTTAAAAGCCCTGGTCAGAGAAGACTTCTCTGAGGAGGCAATATTTGCATGGATGCCTGAATAGATAAGGAGTGAGCCATCAGGATATATAGAGAGATACAGGAGGATAGGCAAAGGCCGTGACATAGATAGGCACATGCCTGCCTGTTCAATGAATGAAGTTCAGTTAAGCCAGAGGAACAAATTCTACAGATCTGCTGTGCAACAGTGTGCCTATACCTCATAGTCTTGTGCTGGGTACTTAACAGGGTCAATCTCAAGTGTTCTTGTCATCATAATAAAAAGGAATAGCTGGGAGGCAGGGTAGCTACAAGAGAGCAAGATAAGATTATCAGTTATTTTGCAAATTCAGCTAAGGGTCAGGCAATGTAGAGCCTTGTACGTAATGGTAGGGAGTTTTGATTTTATTCCATAAGCAATGGGAGGCCATTGGAAGGTTTGGAGCAAAGAAGTGATGTACATTTTAAGAAATAACACCAACTGCTTGTGCCAGACAGGGTATGGAAACAAGTGTGGGTGCTGGAGAGAGCTCAGAGAGCCTATGGCATTTGGCCTGGTGAGAGATGTGGTAGTTTGGATCAACTATGGGATGATGAGAGAAGTTAGAAATGAGCTTCATTGCTAAATAGATCCTGGGTTCTTTACTGATGGATTGGAAGTAAAGGATGAGAAAAAGTGAAGACTCCAAAAATGACTCCAGAAGTCTGAGCAAAAGGGTGGATGGTGACGCCTAGCACTGGAGAGCTGGTTGTTTCTAATTCGGGACTTGATCAACAATTCTCCAGTAAATGCATCTAATGTTGGAGGGTAGTGTGAGCACTGGTATGGGATAATTCTGGCCACAGACTGTTCATATTCAAATTCCAGCTGGTATTATTTACCAACTATAAAATGTTGTACGAATAAACTACCCCCATTTTCTCACCCATGTAAAAGAAACAATAAAACCACCTGAATTGTAGAGTTGTTTTGAGAATCGATCATGTAATAGTACCTGGTGCTGAACGTTGCAGTTCGCTATCAATGCTATTATTAATGTATTTATATGAAGTATGGCTGTTTTTTGGGGGGAACTGTGGTGTCAAAGGGCATACACATTTTTTAAACTGTAAAAGTTACCTAAGTACCTATCTGGAAACATCCCAATGTAGTCCTACCAGTAAAACATGAGATCCAGTAGAAGTAATTCTTCAAAGTATATTTGCAGTATTTAGAGTGCCATATAAGGCCTCCCCAGTCTTCACCATCTCTTGCCCCAGTCACAGAATGCATATTTCCTTGGTGTAGGATGACTAGAGTGAAGTGGCAGACTCGCTTCCAATATTATCTTTATACTAATGAGTATATTAAACAATCATATAGTAAAGTGATACGAATGATAGTATAATAAAATGGTAATATTACAAGAGCCTAACTAATCCATACACTAATATACAGGGTGTGTGAGCTTGCATGAGAAGTGTGGGCTGAGTTTGTGTGTGTGTGTGTTAGAGCTAAAGAATGAATCCAAACATCTCCAAGTTGTCATCTTTAATTCTGAAGGATTGCTGTGCTGGATGCTGTGCCTTATTTAAAGAGAGGAAGAGAAATTGATTTAATAACCTGTCACATTATACAACACTAGAACTTCAGAAGAGAAAGCACTCTGGCATTCTTGGTGCGAAGAAAAATATTGTGACAGCTCTATGGAGAAATCTTTTTGTGAGGAGAACTGGTAGAAATTATGGTGATAAATTAAGGATGTTAGGAAATATATTGCTTCCATGGAATAAATGTGACCATTACACAATGTACTTGGCTATTATTTTTTTCTCTTTCACAAAGAGAGTAAGGAAGCAGAAACTCCGATTGTTCCTTAAAAATAATTCATTCCATCATAATTTTGTCTAGAGATTTTGATGATATTCTATTTAACTGTGGTGGCACAAATAAAATCAAAATATTTTAGTAATATGATGGACTTGTAAAGCTTAATCAAAAGAGCTTAGCCAGGTTTGGTGGTGGTGCAGACCTGTAATCCGAGCACTCCATGAGGTTGAGGCAGGAGGAATTCAAGTTCAACTTAGTGGAACTCTTTCAAAATAAAAAAATTAAAATGGGCTGGAGGTATTGTTTAGTGGGAGGCCCTGGGTTCAATCTCAAATGTCAACTACTACAACAAAATAGTTCAGGCTTTAATGTACACTCTGGTGTTCTATAGAACAAATTTTTACTTCAGTGAACAACATTAAAAAGTTTCCGTATATGGCAATTGAAGACCACCAAACATACATCTATTATTAAACAAGTCAGATTTGTTGCTTATTGCCACAAGAGAGAACACATTTCATGGAGAAATATGAGCCTTCTTAGTAAGATGATTTTAAAGGACTTGTAGATATGACTTATTAGCTGGTGTTTTAGGGATGGTTTAAGAAGGATGTCTTTATTCTGGATTGGCTATTATTGGAAAGCCAGGAAAATTCCCTGACTCTATACTTAATAAATACTATCAAGGAGGGATGAGATCAAGGCTGAAGATAAAGAAGTAGATAGATTTCATTCATCTTAATCAGCACAGGGTGATATTGGGACATTTTTGTGGCTTGAACAGTGATGTTTTTGTCTGGTTCAGGCATGAGTACAGAGCAGTCTTGTTTTTGTCTTGCTCTATCTTGGACATATAGTGATATTGTGTTATCTTGGTGGTCTGTGAAAATTTTCTTTGTGTAGGAGAGAAAGCCAGAGCTCACTTGTAGCTGTGCGGCCAACTCTGAGAAGCACAAGGCCAAACAGTTCCAGATCAGTTCTGAGATGTCAGTGGCTGCTTTTGTCTTGTTCATGGTGAAATCCAGAAGTTAAGCTTCTTGACAATGGGCCAACTTATAAGCCAAGCCAAGCCAAGGCAAACACACACACACACACACACACACACACACACACACACACAAACACAGTAGTTTTGTGACTTTTGTTGATACCAGGGATCGAACTCAGGGCTCTGTGCTTGCCAGGCAGGCACGGTGCCACTGAGCTAAGTCTCCAGCCCTAAAGTGACATTTTATTCCTCAATTCTTTTTTTCTAAATAACATTTATGATGTTCAATATGCATGCATTCTGCATTAATTTTTCTACTTTTATTTAACAGCAAATCCCCTCTCTAATTTCTTTGTCTCCCTGCTCATCATTTAGAGGGATAACTCTTTGGAAGATATTCCTGAACTCATTGAAAGATATCCAAGTTTTTGCTCATTTCCTCCTAGCACTTCTAAAATAAATTTATTGTGCATATTTAAGTTATATAACACGATGTTGTGGGATACCTGTAGTTATTAAAAAAGGTTGCTATAGTGAAGCAAGTTGACATTTCCATTATCTTACATAGTTACCTTTTTTGATAGTAAGACCCCTTAAAATCTACTTGTTTCATATGAATGCCAAGACTTTATGATTTTATTACCTATGACCCTCATGCTGTACACTGATTAGATCTCTAGATTGTTCATCCTACATATCTGTCTGCTACTTTATATTTTCTGACCTGAAAAATACCCATTAGTCCATTAGTCCACATGAGGCTTTTGGGGGAGATTCTAGATCTGAACCATACAGACTTCATGAAGGGTTTGCCGTCTTCTTGGCTAGATCCCTCTCTAAGCCTTGTCACCAGGAGAATGGGTCTTTTAATTTTAAAGCATATTTGAGAAGGGGAACCTACAGTCGTCCTAGAGGGCTCAATAGGTTTTGAGTTATTGTGCCCTTTTTAGCAAAGATGGTATTCAGTAGCTCTCAGTGGGGACAGAAAGGGACATTCCAGGAGGGATTGCCAGTTTTGAGGGTTTCATCCTTTGAATAGAGGATAACCCTGGTGTAATCATGAGCTTCAGTTAGATTCTTTGTATGCTGGCATTGCTCTGTGAATCTGCCTCAAGAGGAAAAGTGGTAATATCTGATGAGATGGCTGACTTCTTTCAAATTACAAGGTCTTGGGAAAGGATGGAGAACCTTAAGAAAAACTCATTAATGGAAACACAAGATTTTACCCCGTTATGCACATTGATATCCATATCTCCCCCATAGTATCCCATCCTCCCTTCATCTACTTCACTTAACCACACTTTGGTCCCTTTCATGATTTCATACTCTATAGTCCGCATTCACAGACAAACTCTAACAAACATCCATATTTCTCTTTCAAACACACATGCACATACACATGTATTATTAGATTCAGTTCACAGTTAAGTTAGTGACCTTACTAAATGAAACAGATATAGGAAGTCAAAGCATTAGGAACCAGTCCCAGTGTTTTTCTTGGTGGAATCTTCCAGAATGAAAAAAAAACAAAAAACATCAATTTCCTCGGCATCCTTTATTCAGGATTTAAGGGTACGACAAAGTAAAAGACTACTAAAATCTTTTATTACTGAATTTTTCCAGGCATCTAGAATAGTGCTTGGCACTGGCTTAACACTAGGTATAAATAAATGAGGTTTTGTTTTGCTGTATTTGAGTGTTTGAAAGGATTATCTGTTGGACAGATAAACATGGCCTATCTAGTTGTAGTACATCTATTCATAATAAAATGTCTTATTTTCTTGACAGTAAACAAGTGAATAACATTTTTTTTTAAATTGTTTGAATCACCTAATTGGTGAAAAATTCTGCCAGTCTTCCTTTGGATGAATGTCCTCTGATAGATATTTTTAGATTATCTTTTTTTTAATCTTACAAATCCTAACTTTATAGCAAAATAAATTTCCATAAGATGAACACAACTATCAAATCACACCTATATTGAGAAACACAATGTCAAAACACCCCAGGAATCATCTTGCTTACTACCCTTCAACCCATGACAGGACTCTTCACTCTCATGACTTTGAACAGTGTAAATGTTTTTGATTATATTTGAATTATTCTGGCATCTTTCAGTGGACATTACATTTGTGAGAGCCATGGTATTATATGTAGTGGTGTACTGTTCCATTGTATGGCTATACCACATTTATTTCTCCATTCTATTGCTGATGAGTATTTGGGTCATTTCCATTGTAGGATGATTAGAAATATTGCTGCGGTGGCTATTCCTGTAGTTCCTTTTGTGAGCCTGCAGATGCAGCTCTTTTGTGTGAATACTTAGGAGTATGACTGATGCATCACAGAATTATGATATGTTAGCTTTCGTAGATTTTCCATGATATTATCCCAACATATATTTCCACCACTATGTGTGACAGTTCTGCTTGCTCTTCTTCCCCAACATTTCTTATTCTGTTTTTTCTCTTCTTAGTCATTCTGGTAGGCCTGTGGTATCCCGTTGTGTTTGTTTATGAATTTGTTTGTGGTATTAGGGATCAAACCAGGGCTTTGCCCATGCCAATCTAGCCTTTTACTACTGAGCAACATTCCAAGGCCCTGCTTCATTGGGATTTTAATGTACTTATTCTTTTTTATTAGCACCTGTTTGTCACACATGATAACTACATTCATCTCGGGGAACTGGTACATATACATATTGCATTTTAATCATTTTTACTTCCCCTCCTCTTCTCCACCCTCCCAATGCCCCCCACCTCATTCCCAGAACCTTTCCCAGTTCCTCAAAATCTCCCTCCCCGTTTCCTAACATCTATATTTTATTTTGATTTTAAAATTATTTATGTTTTGCATTTCTCATATAAGAAAAAATCATGAAGGTAGACAAATTCATGTATTTGTTGGGCATTTTGAGTATCCTATTTTTGATATCTCTTTATAATAATAATCTCATTTAAGGATTTTTTTTTCATTTTGTATATGTCCCCAACCTCAACAATTGTTCTCTGTTTAACCTATTTCATCCATAGAGTCATTAAGTAGACTTAATTTTTAGCTGTTACGTTCATTTTTTACTATGACTCTATTATGAAACTTTTTAGTATTGTAATTGTTACATTGTCATTGATACTTTTGTATCAAAATGATATTCTTGATTCATAACTATTACTCATCATCCATAGTGTATCAGAGGCTTCATCTCAACCCAAACTACATCTCTGTACCAGCCAAAACTATAGCTGTGCATGGCAAAAATGTAGTCTAAAGGGTCTTAAACAAATAAATCTCTTTCTTTCTGGAGTTGGGTCAGCAATTCTACTATCACCAGCAGGAGCCCATATTATTTTTCTGCACTTTCAACACCATCGTTAGCAAGGGATAAGCCTTTTAGCAAGCTTGTTGCCTTCTTGTCTTCATAGTTGGCGCCCATAGACAAAAGAGGGCTACTGAGTTGCCAAATATCATGTGTACATTCTAGGCAGAAAAAATGGGCATGAGCTATACCATCTATGTCTGCAGCCTTGCTTAATGGACATGATTTTTGTCTTAAGAAGCTGGGTAAATTGGTTTCAACTTATGTCTCCATGGTCACTGCATGATTGGTTACCACTGGCTGCAGGCGAGATGGGAAATTAGCACTGGTTTTGAAACCTAAAGGAGAGAAAGGCAAGCAAGAAGAATGTTAGTTTGGTGTCAAGGGAACAGACATGCAGTGCCTGCTTTAGACTTCTAGATAATTCACACACAGCATGGCTTAATTGATTGCTTTTTGGCCTTGGAGACAATGCCACTAGAATGGCTTTTAAAACGAGCAATGCCTTTTGCTAGTACTAGTGTCCTGCCTGCCTGGGGCTCAGAGCATGATTTGTATAGTACTGTCTGGGTAGTCCTAGCTGTTCCTTCTGCTTAGTGATGTGGTGCTCATGCTTCATTAGGCTTTGTTACCTTTTGTCAGTTACCACACAGATTAACCTTTAGTAAAACTGATGATAACACACACGTGCACACACAACCAATAAAAAAGAGAAAAAGAATGCCTCAAAACAATAAACAGCTCTCACAAAAATAAACGGCATGCTTCCATTTGGTTTTACTTGGAATTTTATATAAACTAGAGAAATGTTATTTGGTTCTGCTTTTATTGATAAATATGAGGCCTTGTTTGTTTATCTCTGGAAAAGTAGCTTGTTTCTACATTTAACTACACGAAGAATAAATAAAATGAAACAACAATTGTTCTCTATTTAGCCTATTTCATCCATAGAGTCATTACGTAGACTTAATTTTTAGCTGTTACATTCATTTTTACTATGACTCTTTATTATGAAACTTTTTAGTATTGTGATCATTACATTACATATTGTAATCATTACCAAAAGAAACATAAAATCCTTTTCAAAATTTAATAAAATTTCAGATGACAAAAGGCAAAATGGTTTCTTAAATACATTACATTTTCAACACCCCGAAGAGATACTATCTTTCATTTAGTCATTTAAAAATTTCTAATGTATTTGTTTAATGTTTTCTATGTTAGATGCCATGTACTTTGAGAAAAATCCGTGGATTTCAGTTTAACAGTCTAATGATAGAGCCACAAATCTTCTATATATTCATTAACTCAAGCCTGGACCAACTGCTCAGCTTCTCTGCCTCCAGATACATTTCAGAAGTTTGCTGCTGTGACATTTAAGTGGTATCATGTTGTCAAATCTCCTTGATCAAGACAGATAGAAGCCTTTAAATGTCAATTTAAAGATCTTACAATATATTCTGTGGTCTGATAGTAGAGATAGATATGTAATAAATATTCACCAATAATATACACATAAGTCAAAATCTTCCCAACACCTCCCATTGGTACAAGGAACTCCAGATGTGAGGTTTTAATTTTAATTATTTACCATAAAGTTGTAATTCAATAATTTCAGTAGAACAACTTTGTAAATTAAATAGGCAAATTAATAGAAAAGGGAAATAAAATAGCATGATTTTCTCCTAAATTCAATCCAATTTGTATGCAGTACTTTCATATAAATTATATTTGTTTAATCTCCACAACAGTTCTCTCATATTATAGTATTAACTTTATTTGTAGCTAAGGAAACTAAAGCTCTGAACCTTGTGATTTTATCACGGTTATACAACCAATGGGCAGCATCACGTTACCTCCAACTGTGTAGCAGCCTGTGTATCTTAGGAAAAGAAAAGATGTGACAGGTTCTCCAAACATCTATTTATGAATGTACCTTACCATCTAGAGGGCTGGATCTATATCTCATCTCCTGTTTTATTTCCAGTGTTAGGCTTAACGCGTGGTGATAGGTGCTCAACAAACTTTTGTCCAACATTGAATGAATGAATAAATGAATTCTAAGCCATAAGCCATTGAGGTGGTTTTTCAATCAAGATTAAATGGTCAGATGGTACATTCATCACTAGAAAACCACTGTGCTGTGGATCCTAACTTACTTTCCAGCAAGTTTAATGTTTCTGTTTTAATATTTAGATCTTTAATCCATGGGGATTTTAATATAGTGCATGGCGAAAGATAAGGGTCTAATTTTAATCTGTGACAGGTTGATATCCAGTTTTTCCAACACCATTTATTAAAGAGGCTATCTTTTCTCCACTGAGGATGGTGAGCTCCTACATTTTCAACACCCCGAAGAGATACTATCTTTCATTTAGTCATTTAAAAATTTCTAATGCATTTGTTTAATGTTTTCTATGTTAGATGCCATGTACTTTGAGAAAAATCCGTGGATTTCAGTTTAACAGTCTAATGATAGAGCCACAAATCTTCTATATATTCATTAACTCAAGCCTGGACCAACTGCTCAGCTTCTCTGCCTCCAGATACATTTCAGAAGTTTGCTGCTGTGACATTTAAGTGGTATCATGTTGTCAAATCTCCTTGATCAAGACAGATAGAAGCCTTTAAATGTCAATTTAAAGATCTTACAATATATTCTGTGGTCTGATAGTAGAGATAGATATGTAATAAATATTCACTAAATGTCAATTTAAAGATCTTACAATATATTCTGTGGTCTGATAGTAGAGATAGATATGTAATAGATATGTAATAAATATTCATCAATAATATACACATAAGTCAAAATCTTCCCAACACCTCCCATTGGTACAAGGAACTCCAGATGTGAGGTTTTAATTTTAATTATTTACCATAAAGTTGTAATTCAATAATTTCAGTAGAACAACTTTGTAAATTAAATAGGCAAATTAATAGAAAAGGGAAATAAAATAGCATGATTTTCTCCTAAATTCAATCCAATTTGTATGCAGTACTTTCATATAAATTATATTTGTTTAATCTCCACAACAGTTCTCTCATATTATAGTATTAATAGAAAAGGGAAATAAAATAGCATGATTTTCTCCTAAATTCAATCCAATTTGTATGCAGTAATATATAAATTATATTTGTTTAATCTCCACAACAGTTCTCTCATATTATAGTGTTAACTTTATTTGTAGCTAAGGAAACTAAAGCTCTGAACCTTGTGATTTTATCACGGTTATACAACCAATGGGCAGCATCACGTTACCTCCAACTGTGTAGCAGCCTGTGTATCTTAGGAAAAGAAAAGATGTGACAGGTTCTCCAAACATCTATTTATGAATGTACCTTACCATCTAGAGGGCTGGATCTATATCTCATCTCCTGTTTTATTTCCAGTGTTAGGCTTAACGCGTGGTGATAGGTGCTCAACAAACTTTTGTCCAACATTGAATGAATGAATAAATGAATTCTAAGCCATAAGCCATTGAGGTGGTTTTTCAATCAAGATTAAATGGTCAGATGGTACATTCATCACTAGAAAACCACTGTGCTGTGGACATGAAAGCCTCAATAGGCAGAAATGATTTGGAGGAGAGTAGCTAGACATAGTTTCTTCTCACAATTTGCCAGATGGGCCAACCATTCCCTTAGGAATGGCCTCAGAGGAGAGAATGAGATCAGGCAGCGAAAGAGGCAGCTGAGGAGCTAGGGAGAAGGTAGATGGGCTTCTCACCACCATCTTCTGCCTCCAGCACCCAGTGTATACCTCATAGCCCTTGTCATGCTGGATTGAGATGATCCATTTTGAGCCAATCACTCTGTTCTACAGAGTGGGCACCTCGAGGGCAAGGATGGGCATTTGTCATTACTGACTTCCCAGCACTTAGTGTTTCACAGATATTTGTGACTATGACCTGGGCCTACAGATATGCTAAAGGAAATGTTTCTCATGCAGCAGAATTGTGTCTTCTGTTAGTGAAGTTGCAGAAACAACAGGTGCCTCTGTATGGTTTCAGGACCCAGTTACATAGCCAGTGAAGAACAGCTTGATCTAAAAGATAAGGAGACACAGATAGGACATGTAATCTAAGAGGAAGGGGAAATACGATAGTGTCCTGAAAATAGGTTTCTCTGGCTGAACCTCAGAACCTGGCTTTGCTAGAGTTGTCCCTTGCATCTCCAACTTATCAATGAGGGTCCACTCAAAAGTCAGAAAGCACAACTCATTTTTAGAGAGACCATAAGTCTTTCCTAGGACCTAAGGATGTGAAACAGCAAATGGGAAACACTGAAGTATCAAAATAGTAGCAACTGCGGGAAGCAGCTTCTACCCTTGGAGCTGGGAGTAAAAACAGACATATCTGGGTATTAGTTAAAAGCTCAGATGTTTGAGAAGGAGGCTGCCATGTCTCTGAAAGGGGATAATGAGACTGGTTCTACAAGTGGCGGAAGACTGTTGAAAAAAACAGGTTGAATAGCTGCCAAAGGAATGAACTGCCATTGGCAGGTGAGGGGGAAGATTGCTGGTGCTCACGGGAGCAGGAAGCAAAACTAGAACAGCAACGTGGTGTCTTTCTCTTTCAGCCTTGCAGTTATACCTACTGACCCCTGTCTGGAAAAGCTAACAGGGACCATGCCAAAACAGAAAGTTGTTCTCAGCCTGTGGCCCCAGTGTCATCAAGTATTGTAGAAGAGTGGGTTTGGAACTGAGATGTCAAGAGTTTAATAACTGCCATTCCCAAGCATAATCTGTCTGAAGATATTCCACAAGAAAAGTTATGTGCCGGTGTTCGCTATAACTCATACTTAAACAATCAGATTTAATCCTGCTACTACCGGCAGTTCTAGGTAGGTGAAATTTTTCCATGCTTATCCGAGATCTCAACCTGTGATTGTTAGCATTGAAAGTGTTTAAATCTCAGACCCTAACAGGCTCTGGAAGTTTAAATTGTACCCAAAGTTTTTATCTTTACCTCTGATTATCTGAGTGAGAGTCTTTTCCTCTCTGCCTCAGCTCCTTCAACTTCTTCTGTAAAAGAACCTCCCTGATATGTCTATGGATGATGGCGATATTAATTAAGTTGATGTACACATAACCCCCTTAGAATATTTCTGGTACTAGTAGAAGCTCAGTAAATATTAATTCTTATTATTTATGTAGACCTTTGAGTGATACAGGATGGAGGATGTCAAAGGTAGACAGAGCAGAATGAGATGAACCCTGTGGAAATTCATTGTCCCACAAAACATATAGCAATTGCCCTGGGTCCTGGAGATATTTAGGCAAAAAAGCATAGTCCCATCATGTGAGAGTTCTCAGTCTTGTGATAACCGAAGCAAATGGAGTGATGACACATTGTGATGAGTTATGCTTTTATTAAAAATTGGCAATGGTACAACTGTGTAAAATGGGATCTCTATTCATTATCAATTCCTGTGAAAAAATTTGGCCTAAAACCTTAATGCCATAAAGCAAGAGAAATTATGTATTACCATCCACATTTTCTGTGGTTCAATAATTAAGGCAAAGCACATCAAAGACCGTTTATCTCTCCTCAGTGACACCTGAGGGCTTTGCTAGAAATGTGAAGACTGAGGAATGAACTTGGCTGACATCCTGTTCACTTGTGTGACTTGGTCATTGACGGCTGAGCTACTGTTGTTCTCAAAATATGTACATGTGGCTCCTTGTGTGGTCTGCATATGGTAGGTGGGTTCTCAAGGCAAATAGAGAAGAGAGGGAGAGGAAGAAAGAAGAGAAGAAAAAACATAGGGGAAGGGGAGAAGAAGAGGAAAGGAAAGAAATATGGAAGGAAAAGATGTGGGGGGAACCACAGGGTGGTTTATCAAACATTACCCTGAGTATTTTGTGAGAGTATTTTGCCTGAGATTAATATTTAATTTGGGAGATTGAATAAAGTAAATTGACCTTCCAAAAGTGGGTGAATTTCATGGAGTCAGGTGGATGCCTAATAGAACTCAAAGCTAACCTTCCACCAAGTAAGAATATTCATGCTCCCTAACTGCCTTCATTATATCAGTTTTACCCTGCCTTTCAACTTGAACTGAAGCACTAGTTCTTCCTGAATCTTTAGCCTCTAGGTCTTTAGTCTGGAACTACAGCATGAGTTCCCCTGGTTCTAAGACATCATTTTCCGATTAGAACTACATCATGGACTGTCCCAGTTTCCAGCTGGCTAATTCATCCTGAAAATCTTGGTGAACATACTCTTAGACTCTACGGGTTGTTTCTTTGAAGAATCCTAATACATCTAAAAAACTGTGTGTAATTGTGTTTATTTTTTATGAAAGTTGTAAAGGTCCCTGTAGGTCAAGGTAGAGCAATGAAGACCCTATCTCTTTCCAAGGAAGCGTCAACATCACAGAGTAAGAAGAGCATGTATCATGGTACGCTGGGGTTAGGGTATAGGACGGTCAGAAGAAAGATTCTTAGAGACAGTAGTGTCTACTGGATTCCGAATGCTTAGAAGTTAGCCAAGGAAGAAAAGACTATTGCAGATAAGAGGTGAAACAAGATGCAGCGGTATTAGATTACATCTAGAAAATTGCCAGTATTTCATTATTTGTTTTAGTGGGAAGGATCTCAACTTACCCAACTCTTCTCTCCATAAGTAAATCATGGTTTCTACCAGTCAGGCTGAAGATACTATACTTCAGAGGACTTGGTCTGATGTTTGAGACTAGTCCACCCATTGTCATCCTCCTTCCTGCTCGGCCTGGACCCGCAGAAACTGGTGGTACGTGCCTCCGTGGCAGCAAAATAACATGTGTCTCCGGGGCCTGGGTATAAGAAGGTGAGAAGAGATTTTTTCAGACGTCAGCAAACTGCTTCAACCACTCTCATCTGGCTGTTTTTCAGTACTCTGAAGATCGTTTACTGTGCTGATACCAGATAATACAATCTATTTTTAAACATTTCCAAGGAGACTCCTCAACCTTCTTGTATATCTTATTTCAGTCTCTATCAACTCTTTTTATTGGGACAAATCCCAACAGGGCCTTATTTTCTAACCACAATTACCCTCTAGGACACAGGGAGCAGACCCTACACTTTTACTTTTACTTGGGGAATTATAAGGCACTATCAGCTGCCTTATAATATAAATATAAATATTTGGATATTGCTGGGTTTTTCTTCATTACTTTTTCTACTTTATCCAGAATTACTTTCTATCTCTACAGTACTTTTACCTTTTCATTCCTTTATATTTACTTCCCCCTCAAACTTCTGTCCCCACTGAACTTTTAGAACATTCTCCCTGGACTATTGAAATGATTTAATGATTGATCTTTTAACCTGTTGTTTTTCCCTAGCCCACCACGTTAAACATCAGTGGGACTCTTCGCAGACGTCCTTGAACAAACACGGGTGTCCTTTAGAAGCCAGCTACTGAATACCTTTCTACCTTTTCTTTTCCAGGCTGAAAGATCCGACCTCCCAAGAGGGTGGCTCCCTGTGCTTCTCTAACATAGCTTAGTGTGATGTCTGCTACCCTGAGTCAAGTGATTTCTAAATAGCAGCCTTCTGGTAGCACCATCATTAATTAGCATCATTTCTCAGAACATCTAAAAGAAGCTGGTTGGGAGAACAATGTGCTCCAAACAAAGCTAATGAAGTTCAGAACTTGGCTGATTTTAAAAAGAAGAAAAAGTGCAGCCCTGCGGCTTGAATTTTCATGCAGAGATCATTGGATTTTTCTCTTCTTGAATTTCTTCTCCTCTCCCTTGACCCTCTCACCCATCACCTTCTTGTCCTCTTTATGGACCACACTGTGCCCCATTCACGACTCATTACTAACAGAAGTCCTTGTACCACCAGTTTGTGTTAGGACTGCCTTTGCTCACAAGACGGGTTGCTCGTTTAATCTAAGAGCTACTGCTCATGTTTTTGAGTTCTATAATTATAGCACAGTGCATGGCACATAGTAGATGCTCAGTGAATATTTAATGACTGAATGCATGAAAACATTATTAGTGAGTGGGTGGCATTTTGCCCATTTTTGGTAAGGCAGCCACTTGAGACCTAAGATATTATCCTGACGTGATCCCATGGAGCTGCTCCTGGTCAGTTGCTCATGTTATTTCTGCTGAGGACCCTCTTTCTTCACCACTGGGACATGTACTCATGATGAGTAGGTTGGAGATTAGCCATCATTTCCTTGAGGAAACTTCCTAATCTTCTCCTACCAGACTCTCTTTTCCCTTGCTTCCTTACCAAGTTAAGGAGTTACATGTGTGCTTTGTTCTATTCATGTTCTGGGAGGTGGCATCATATTTTTAGTATTTGTTTATTAATTATCTCCATTCACCTTCAAATTACCAGTCCCCTGAGTGAAAGGTCAAACATATTTTGCTTTAATTGTATTTTCAGTGCCAAACAGACTGCCTGTTCTGACACAGCCTCCCAGTAAATATGAATAAAACTTAGTGTGCATGATTAATAAAAGCAAGATCCTGTCTTGTGGATCATGGAAAAGTCTTCTCTCTCTTTTTTCTTCTCCCAACACACAGCTACAGTCCTCTAGTTATAACTGTGCTGTCAAAAGATAAAAACCTAATAAAATATAACACATATAATGCATTGTTCAAAAACCCAGAAACACCTTTTATTTATGCTTTTCTCTAAAAATATCCCATTAGTATAAAATATGCAGAAGAGGAAGATACATGGTTGGCAGGTTTTTGTTAAATTATGAAAAGCTGTGGTAACTAATGGGTTTGGGCCGCCTCTGCTGCTCATTGTGAATGGGCCGTCCCAGCTATTTTGAGCATTATAGGTGCCATTCATCTACTTCTTAGAAGGGAATATCATTACTGTGAGAAATATGGAAAATTTTTATCTAAAAATGACAAAAGAAATTAATAGTTCTAATATAACCCATTCTGGAATAATTTTTCCTATTCTTTATGTTTCAGCTGCTCTGGGCTTTAGAACCCAGCACTACCAGGCAAGGTGACAATGTGAAATTCATGGGCTCATTCGACCCCATGAGAAGTAAGCCTGGTCTCCCCAGTTCTTCGTCTTGTGATAATGATAAGGGTTATCCAGGTGATTGTTTTTAAAACTGCAGCTCCTACAGCGAGGTTTGGGGTGAAAGGAGAAATGAAGTCTTCTTTTTCTGTTTCCTTCAAAATTTCTCTTGAAACCTTGGCTTACTTCTCCAAGGCCCTTTTAAATGGATTCTTGTCTTAAAAGTGCTTCATGGAGGTGGTGTCTAACATCTTCCCCTGAATTCTAGAGGGGATTGTTCTTTTTAATTTGTCAGTGGAATATTTTTCCATGTGTGGCAATGTGAGATGTTCCTGAGAGATGTTTAGTTCCATGTTAGAGGGTTTCTTTTCTTTTACATCTGCCAATGGTTGGTTTTATCTCTTTAGAGAGAGAGAAGTAGGAAAAGTGTTGGGCTTAGGTGTCGAAATTTCGCTGTTTCACTATTAGCCCTTTGGAAGTTTGGAGAATATTACTAAATCTAATATAAATCTAATACTTTTTGAAGGGTAAGGGGGTGAAGGGAGGGCAGGGGAATGGGGGAAAAATAAGAACCAAGATATATCATGTACAGGTACAAGATCCCAATGATGAATGTAACTGTACTGTATACCTAAAATGTGCCAATATAGAAAAGAGGAAAAAAAAATCTAATACTTTTTGTGGATAGCTTCTATCCAGTTTTATTTGGGCTGCGAGTTATTTAAAGGAAATAGAAGTTAATTTTCACCAGGTATTAAAGAAGTCGAGAGCCTCTTAAGGCAGATTCATGGAGTCACTAGGAATCTAGATGCTGTACCCTGGGGCTACACTGTACATTTCCACCTGTGGCGCAGGATCAGCTTGAGCTCCACCTGTCATTCTGCCGTTTAGCCCCACAGGAGTGAGAAAGGAGAACCAAAATTTGTGGTTGCCTCTCTTTCTGGAAATTATAGCAAGCACTGCCTCTGCCAAAGCTTAGAACTGCAATGGGAGGGTAGAAAAAAAACTTCTACTTCAGATGAGAATGGTTTCTGTTCCTCTGACAATAAGAAGAGTGGGTGTTGGGGGCCAATTACAAGTCTTTGCCACCTTTCGGTTCCTGAGCCTGGTGAGGATTAAATGAGATGACATACAGATGCTCTCTTATGCACTATTAAATACAACATCATTGGCAGATTTTATTATTAAAATATCAAAGGGCAATTGTTAGATAAAGTTTTGTTCTAGAGAATTATGAGGCACATTTTATGAAGAATTATTACAAGGAAAGACGTCCTTCATTACCTTTTTACACAGGGGATGAAGAGAATTAGGGGTGAAAGGAGAAGTAAATAATTTTATAAATGAGAAGATGAGCTCTGCAGGGAAGTTATTTTTCCAAATCATGAAGCTGGGTAGTGGCAGAATCAGAATTAAAACCCAGGATCATTGGCAGAATAATCACTTCAAAGACTACCTCTCCCAAATAAAAAATTAATTGTAGAATAAGGAGTGATTAAATTATCAAAGGAAGCTTTGATAGAGAAGTTACCAGAATTTTCTGAGAATGGACCAGATAGCCCTTTGCATCAAGGGCTGGGTAAATACACTTCTTAAAGTGACTGGAAGCCCAAGATTTCCTCAGCACTGAAATTGCAAGGGGTAATTAAAGTATATGGTGAAAGTTTAAATAATAAAAAAAACTATTACAGAAAAATATGCATTGCCTTTCATTCCCCTCAAAACACTTCCCCTTGTTTCAAACACACATCGTTCTTGCCACTTTCTGAAGCAGTTCTGGAAGTCCTCTTTTGTGTCTTTAAGAGGGGTGATCAAGAATACATTGAATGAAATCAAAAAGAATATATTGAATGCTGCTGCATTCATCCATCCATCAGAAAGTCAGGCCTACAGAACATTTGGGTGTGTCCTCCTCCACCACCTTATTCACTTCTTGCACTGTGTAACTCTTGGCATATTTGCAATGTCAAAGTGGCTACACAAGGTAGACATTTTGAATTCATACAGTGCATCAAGGCAGCCATGAAACTACAACTAAAGACAGGAAAGAGAACTTTCAGAACTCCTTTGGAAAGTGCCAAGGATGATGGGTAAGTGTATTTGAAATAAGGAGGAATATGTTGAGGGGCTTTAATGGCAGTCTGTCTTTTACTGCAGCCAATTTTGAAAAATTTAAACATTCACTGTAGTTTTGATCACACCTTGTAAAATTTATGATGGCTCATTCAACATTTTTTTTTGTATCGTTTCCTTCATAATTCTAGAGTTGATATTGGCCACCCCATGGCTACACTAGAGCTCTATTCCTACCTTGTTCTTGATTTCTGTTCAACAATGCTTGCTCTTTGGTTGCAGCTCTGAATTCGGGAATTCTGAGTGTATTAGCTCCCGTTGCTTTTTGCCATAGAGCTTTTCTTACCGCTGTGCTGAGAAGATGGTGGGGGGAGTCATCTCCTCCTGAGTGTCAGAGCCTTCTTTACAGCTCCATCTGCACATCAGAAATACCTATTTCTATCCTCAGAACGTGACCTTTACCTTCTTTTATGAACACTGGCAACAAGCTCTGAACACACTCCCCACACCACCAGCTGATTTTTTTGACTTCTCCTTTGAAGTTCTAAGGAGTGTTGCTGACTAGCTGCTGAAATCCTTGTGCTTTGTGTCTGGTGCTTGGTGTATTGTTTTACTGCTTGGTAATATCTTTTTCCTGTTGTGGTCTTTTCTTTGCCCTCTTATTTAAGATGACTTTGTCTCAGCAGTCTGTTTTCTGCTGTGTCAGGTTATATACCACTCTTTCCTTAATTTCCTTTGGCAGGCCTTATTAATTCATATAATTTTGCTGTGCTAAGTGGCAAGCAGTTACTTTACAAAACAGCCATTACTTTCTGACTCTGCCCTCTCTCCATGTTATCCAACCTTATTACAAGTCACTTGTTTTTTGTTTTGTTTTGAGCCTGAATTCTTACACATGGCAGAAATTTCTAGGGGCTACATAATATCCGTTTTTTTTTTTCCTTTTTCATTAGCAGAACTCTGCCTTGGACATATGCATCCAGTCTTAAAAATTACAATTCCCAACATCCTTCCTGTCTAGGACTGGCCATGAGATAATGTTCCCATCAGCAAAATTGAAAGTGAAATCTGGGTAGGGAGGTTTCTGAGAAGTTTGGGTTCCCACAGATGTCAACCTTTTCTTCTTGGTCATTTCTTATTCCTGTTCCCTGTAGATGGAGTTGCAATAGCCATTCTTTAATGAGAAACAGGTCCAGCATATTGGAGAGACCTCAGCCCCAGAATTCTGGACACTAACTGAATGCTAGTATATTCCTATTTCCAGAATTCCTGTTAAGAGAAAGTAAAGCTTTTGATGAGTTTACATCACTCTTTGGGGAACGCTGCTACTTTCAGCTGATTGCAGTTCCTAACTGACCCATTTATATAGCTAAATGAAGGCAGCCTCAGTGACGGACACAGTGATGTGCCCCCTAGACCCTGCACAAGGAAAAACGTGTTGCCCTGGCTCTGGCAATGCTGGCAGCACAGACAATCCAGGCTTGGCCTCAGCTTCAGGCAGTTTGCCACCCAAGGTCATGGCCTTGCCTGTCACAGCCCACATTTAATAAACAATGTGTGAGCATGTAAAGGCCTGCTCATATCAGTCCAGCTTGCGACAATGCCGAAGAACCATTGAGAGCTCTCCATAGAAGCATCAGTGGCTTGTCATTGGGCCTGTCACTGCTTGGCTTTCCTTTCTCTCAGTCCTGATTCCTGTCCTTTCCTTCCACATGTGCTGATCACAGAATCACACCTTAATGAACACAGGTGCATTCCTGGTCTTCTTCTTGAAGAATCCAACTTGTGATACCTTACAAGCTGCTTTCCAAGCCACAGATATGTACTGGAATCCTACTCAGTACCAGGCACTCTGCTATGCCTTGACTGGAGGTGGTGGTGGAGGTTAGGAGCCCAAGGATGACTAAGACAGTGTCCTTATTTAAAAGTAGCCCTAATTGAGCAGTAGAGGCAGGCATGTAGACAAATAATTATTATTTAGGGTGATGATTTCAACTATATGAGTGATTACATGTGAATATAAAGGACAGATTGAAATCTTGCCCTGAAGAGCTAGAGAAGGTTTCCCAGAGAATGTGAGGATTGGGATAGTGTTTGTCATAAAAGTAGAAGTGGAATGGCATTTTTAAAAGGCTAGCATCATTTTATTAAATGCAAGAATTCAAAAGGATGTGGAATTTTTGAAAAAGATAAATGATTTTCTGGTAGGAAGAGAGATGAGCCCACATAGAGGAATTGAGATCAGATAGTGGAAGGCATTATGTAAGGTCTTTGGGACTGAAATTAAAGTTGTGTGAGAATTTTAAGGTTGTTAGTACATCAGTTAGTGGCCAAGTAAGAGGTAGACAGGCAGAGACCAAATGTAAAGAAACCACTAAAGATCCTGGTAGACTATTTGGGCAGCAGAAGATGGGGTCCTGAACTAGAACAGGGACCAAAGGTATAGACAGGACATGATGGAGTTTGGATATTTGGTGGAAGAATTAACAAGATGAGAATTTAGCTTGGCATGGGTAACAAAGAAGAGAGTGGAATCCAATATGACTGAGAAGTTTGTCTGAGGATGTAGAGTCATGCTATTGTCAAGAGACTGGATAGAGCCTGATGGTGTGGAGAACCAGAACCCAGGACTCAGGAGGCTGAAACAGGAAGACCACAAGCTCAGCCTGGGATAGTGAGACCCTGTTTTAAAATAAAAAGGGCTGAGGATGTAGCTTCGTGGTAAAATGCTTGCGTAGTGTGCATGTGGTCCTGGGTTCAATGCCCAGTACTATAAACAGAAACATCTCTGAGCATAAGATATAGTTTTATAATGTACTGAAATGTTTGTCATTTGAAGCTATACATTTGACTGATGCTTTTAAAGAGAGGATACAGAATGTAAGAAAAAAGTTGCAAAGGAAAACACCCCTAAGAAACTTGTGGATCTTGAATAAATACTGCTTAATCTTGAGGAGTGTGAAACTTAAATCCTTACTTCCCTTCATTAGCATCCAGTATAATTCCATTTACTCTTCTGGAAAACCCTAGTTTGATTTTATGACTTTATCTTATCTCTTTGTGCCCTTTCTTGGCTAAAGCTTGCCCACTTTCTATCCTTTTGAACTCGAGCTTTTTGTTACCATATTAAAAAATTGTTTCAGTAGTTTTTCTCCTTAGGCCTAACAACTTCTAAAATCTTATTCTCTTTTAGTAAGATGGGATATCCCAAACTCAGAGACATCAGAAGCAGAAAGCAGGAGGCATCTTATGACTTATGAATCCTGAATCTCTGAGTAAGGAGAGTGTTCTGCAGAGGGATCCAACTCAGTCCTGAGCACTTATTCTATAATGTCTTTGAGTACAATTACTTTTTGGTGAAGAATAAATTAAGTAACCTCATATGGATGATGTTTTATAGTTTTACCTGATTCCTAATGTTTGGTTTTCTACAAAAGTGAGTTATGTATACACATGCTTCTGAAAGACTAAAATTTAGGTCACTGTTAATATGTTTGTGATTGTATTTTTCTGTAAGGTGAAACAAAAGTCAGTGAAGACAGAGGCAGAAGAGCATAACCAGACATGGGCTCCTTATGTTGAAAGTAACAATCTAGGAGCACTGGTACTGATGTCCAAAAATTGGACAGTGATCTCAGGGATTAAAGGCCATCACTGAATAGGTGTTACTCATTCAAACTTAGACTCACTTGTCATTTTTGAGAATGTTTTGTGTGCTAAGCATTGTGGTTTTTTTATATTATTGTTTGCATTGTTAGGCACACAGAAGATGGTAGATGGTTACTTCATCCTTCTAGCATCTTCTGTGACATATGGATATAACCTCCCATTTACTGATGAAGAAACTAATAATACTCTGAGTTTGACTGACTTAGTCACATGACCTACATATAGAATTCAAGTTTAGGTCTATCTAACCACAAATCCTGTATACATTTTTCAAATATATTCACACAGTCTCCACTGAATATCTTATTGAAGTATATAGAAGGAGATACATACAGTTCTCAAGTGTCTTAATCCTCTGAGTTTATACATTCTAGGGGCAAGAAATTGTGGGTGAATATGTAGACTTTATCTTTTAACTATTTCTCATTCCACATTCTTTCATATCTTCTATGTGTTTTATAGAAATAATTAAAATGCACACCCACATTTTTAAAAGGAGAGATTTATTTGGCTCCTGGTTTTAGAATGTTTAGTCAATGGCTACTGGCTAAAAAGCAGAAACATTATGATAGAAGGACTTGGCAAGAGAATTACTACTCACCTTGTGGTTTTCAAAAGCAGAGTAGGAAGACTATACCAGATAAAAAGGGACCAGGGACCATTTTTACCTGTCACAGAGCTCAATTAAGCCTTGGCTTTGTGTGCCTGTCTTATTCCTCCTCTTCTTGGGTTCTGTACAGCAACTGATCCTCAGTTAATATGGAAATGGTTTCTAAAACATTATCGTTAGTAGCAGTTTTACTTTTGTAGGAGCACAGCCTTAAAAACTGCTGATTCTGGTGGGTTAGGGCTTGTTTGTGGCCATCATGTGTTCCCAGATGTAACTTATGGGACATTTATTGGCATGCTTTATTCTGCGCTACACTAACAACTTTATAGATACAGAAGGGCTGATGGTGAACAGTTAAAGACCCAAGTGCCTTAGCTAGTCCAGTTTATGACTTTGGGATTTTCATACTTCTATGTATATAACAGACAGATGGAACCCAGGAAAAAGTGATGAGATAGGGGAAAAGGAATTTGGAAGTTTTGAGGGGAAACATGTAGAGTGATGGAGTCATCATTCTGTGGTTGGATTTACACTAACATTTTCTATTTTATTAGTTTCTGGCCTCAGTTCCATTGGATCAGCATCATCACAATTTCTTCAAGCAAGGTCAGTTCCTCTTTACATCTTGTCCCAATAGCCACTGGCATGAAGACTACCTTCCAGTATATAATTCCCAAGAAACTAAAGAAGTCTGGGCATCAGCAGAATCATAGACTTAATCTGAGGATCCCCTTAATCTGAAGTAGACTAAGTTCAGAGGTACTTAATAGAATCACCCGGACAGCTTTGTTTTTCAGTTTTTACTATTTATTTTAATTACTTAGAAACCCCACATATTCTGCTTTTATTGTCCTTGGTTGTGGCCTGGATGTTGGAATTTTTAACCTCTCCCTGGAGGTGCAGCTGAGCACAGAAGCTTGATTTAGCAGCTTGATGCTACATTTGAAGGAAAGAAGAATGGAAGACAGAGGCACTGGCCTGAATTGCAAAGGTAAATCAAAGGAACTAACTGCAGATGCTTTCCAGTGATGAGTATTGGGTAGTGAATAGTATCTTGAGGACCGTTGAGATTGCATCATGTGACAGTTAGGCAAGATAAGGAGCCCTCTAAGATTTTGGTTGGCTTTTTTTTTTCTTTCTGTTTTTTGTTTTTTGAGGCAGGGTCTCACTATGTAGTTGAGGCTGACCTGGAACTCACTATGTCGCCCAGGCTGGTCTCAAACTGACAGTGATCCTCCTATCTCAGCCTCCCGAGTGCTGAGATTACATGCGTGCACCACCACACCTGGCTTGGGTGGCTTTTTTAATAGATCTTCATTGATATAGCTACCATATAAATTACCATGTAAACCACAGAGCATTAACATAAAAGGAAGTACTATTCATAATTATACTGGTCCAACAGGCACACTGCATGATTATCTTGGGCAAGTTAGAATGTATGAATACTCTTAGCATGAGTCTCATTTATGACTTCTGGTCTAAGGTGATTTATTGGCTTTCTTTAAACTTGTTATTAATGAGAAGGTAGGAAAGGGTAAATTTTTTTGATCTCTGATAACATCATCCCCATGCCCCACCGCCTTCTTTATATAGTTTTTTTCAATTTTAGCTATACATTAGAATCACCTATAGAACTCCTTAAAAAATACTAAGATCTGATCCTCGTCCACAAGAGATTCAGATTTTGGTGAGTAGTATCCAGACATTACTGTTCTTTAGAAGTTTTCTAATTTTCTAATGTGCTGTGACCCACACAGTGCAGGGTCTGAAGCCAGAAAGAGCAGTAGGAGTTGGAGAAGAGACAGTAAGACCAAGATTACTCTTGATAGCTGGGACCAGGTGGGACCATAGCTTGTTGGGAGCTAATGGCCACCTGGAGCACCACTCATTCTTTATTTATATTTTAAGGCAAACAGGAAGAAAAGGTGAGATCAATAGTGCTACGTGGCTTATGTGGCCTTGGCAGACTGTAACAGGATTGTTTCTGATCTGGGCATGCACAGGAAGAGAACAGGGAAGGATGCAATGTAACTATCTCCTGGGGCTGCACCATCCAGGGTCTACAATATGAGGAGATCTGTGGAAGAGAAAGGAAGCAGGGAGGAGAAAAGGAGCAGGGAAAAGATGAAAGGCCATCTTCAGGCTCGCTGAGGCACTAATGACTCTAATTTGAGCCACGGTTGAGCAGCATTTTTAAAGAAGGAAGGCATTGCTCAAGCTCAAAGTATTTGCATCTGTTTGTGGAGAGTTGCTTGGTAGTGTATGTCAATGTTATAATGATTGATTTTGGTTGTGCAGTGATATTTGATGTTTTATAGTCACAACTCAATATAATTTTCATATTTGTTGTTAAAACTGTGGCTGCTATATGATGGTTTAGGAACTCATGGTCATTATGTTGCCATAGTCTTGGGAAGAGTTTTCCTATGATTGTTTCTAAGTGTTTCACTGATATGATAACATTTGAAGGAGAAAAGGCCTAAAACACCTTTAATAAAACTTTTAGAATACCATGATGTTATAGCTTATATCTGGATGATCCACAAAGCCTCATGCACTCAAAGGTGGGGCTTTCAGGAGTGACTGGATAATAGGTGTGTGATAATGGATTACAGATGTGTGATGCTGAATTAGTCCACTGATTGGTTTAGCATAGTTCTGGGTGTGGAAAATGGGAGGACCCACCCTGGGTGTGGGTGGCACCAGCTTGTAGCCTGGATGGAGTAAAAGGGGGAAGAAGGAAGGCTCACTGCATCCTGTCTGCCGTATCATGAATTGTTTTGCTCTGTGTGCTTCCCTGCCTTAGAACCAGCTGACTATGAACTGAAACCTCCACTAACTGTGAGCTAAAGTAAACCTTTCTTCCTTTATTTTGTGGGTGTCAAGTATTTTTCCCAGCAATGACAAAATAATTCAGACGTATGACATTATCTTAGGATGCTTTCCCAGCCAGTTTGTAAAAGTCTCACTGGATGACAAGTAAAGGGAAAAAAAGTTTCCTCTTCAGTGTCTTTAGTAAATATCAAACGCTGCCTCTTTGTCAGCATACCTTCTCTTATCTAAGGCTCTGTGTAGACTGTCTGTGCTTGTCTGTGGTTTTATGTGCCCTGGGGTTGTGTTTATTTTGGGTGTCTGTCAGAGGAGAGAACAGTATTGGAGAAACTCAACTCAACTGCTGTTTTCATTAATGGATGTGGTGGTAGGGTTGAATGGGAGAAGAATATGAAGCTAGGGTTAAAATGATGCTTTAACATTATCTGTGTGATGCGGTTCATCTTTCTTTTTCCAGTTTGTATGTTTTCTGAGAATAATAATTGTCTTGATGTCAGAGTCTAACAGAAATTTAAAGATATAATTTGTGTGAAATAACTCACAACATAGACAGTGATTTTTAAGTTAATGTCCCTAAAGAAATGTGTATAGCTGTTCTAAAAAGTTGGGTAGTCAAGAAAAGTGACTAATTTGCATAATTTGGAGAACTTATTGAAGAACCAACACCTGTGTGGTAGTATTTATATGGGCTACATCTGGTGTTAAGGCCCTCCTCCCTCATAGTTCTTTAATTTTTTTAAACCATCTAACACCTGCTGGAAATTTCTGTGTTGTTAAGAGAAATGGAAGTTGTATTGGATTTCTCAGTGGATTCTATAATATAATTATCCCGGGCTGGAACTGACTGAGAAGCAGGGAGTCTGGAAATAGTGGAGGCCCATGTCAGGGTTTCTCTCTGTTTCCCCCCAGAAGTTCACTTCAGAAACCAAAAGGAACATCCCATCCTGAAGCCAACCAGCACTGATTCTCTAGACTAGTGGTGGCCAACTATGGTACAGGTGCCACAGCGGACATGCAGAGCCCTCTCTGTTGCCACAGGAACTACGTTGCCCCAGAGAAACAAGTTACCCCAACATCGTCCGAGCAGCTGAGCATTCAGGTTTCATTGCAGTGTTGGTACTTTGTGATACAAGTTAGATTGCAGTTTGGGCACTTTGTTGACAAAAGCTTCATCAGTGGTAATAGCTATGGAATGTCATATATGAAGCCCTAGAGAATATCTGGACATTCACACGTTTTTTTGGAAAATGAAGACAGTAGGGTTCAGGGGACTGGAAAATGACCCCAAAGTCAAACTGATCAAGGTTGCTAGTCCTCAGCTTATTGTTCCTTTCTTGGAATGCTACAGTTCAGCCTATTATCAACCTGCCGGCTTCATTGATTTCTTTTGGGGGCTATGCAAATGAGGAAGCATTTCCTGTTGAACAGTGAATATAAACCCACTTGATTTTACCTGATTTATAGTGCCAGGATCCTTCTAAGATTTCCATGGTGGAGAAAGCCACTACAATCATTTTTGTGACTAAAAACATGATATCCATTGGCCTCAAGAGTAAGTTCTCAGTTATAGTTTTGAAACTAGAATCTGGCTCTGGGATCAGCGCAAAATATGTTTTACTAATATCTGTTTAAAGAGTATGGGAGAACATATGGATGGAAAAGCATGATTCTGGTCTTTGTTCAGTCATTCTGTCCTTGAAGCAGAGTTCTAACATATGCATCAAGCTGGTATGTACACATGGCCTAGGTCAGAAGCTGATACGTGTACTTGAAATGTTACATGTTGGAAACAGTCCTATTTATTCCATTGACTGAACACAATCATATATCATCATGGGGAGGGACATATGAGTAGCGCAGCCTGACTGGGTTCATATCTAACTGATGCTTTGGGATTTCAGGAACTACTATTTTATCTATTCGTTTTAACTGAAGCAAATTTGCATATAATGTAGTCTTCCAGAAGCACAGATCTATTCAATTGCATGTTCAGTGCATATTATATTCACAAGTATATACACTTGTGTATTAGCCACTCACAACAGTATAGCCTCGTCACTCTAGGAAGTCTGCTCATCCCTTTTCCTCTTCTCAATGCCCCCCCATATCTCTGTTTAGCTTTGCAGTCCCATAAATTAGTTTTACATGTTCTTGAACTTCTTCTATATCTAGCTACTCTCTCTCTCATCTTGATGTTTTAGAGGTTTATCCATGTCCATTATTTGGATATAACAAAATATTTTTATTCTTTTCCCTGTTTAGGGTTGCTTTTATTGTTACCTGTTTACAGCTATTATGGACAAGCCACTAAGAATATTCTTATATAAGTATTTTATTGAGCACATATTTTTGTTTCTGCCGGGCAGATACATAGAACTGAAATTGCTAGGTCACATAGTAAATACAGAGCTTAGCTTCTTAAGAAACTTAGGCTGATCTTCCAGAGTGGTTGTACCATTTTCTGTTCTCAGAGGAAATGAATGACAGTTCCAGCTTCTCTACAACCATGCCAACACTTGGTCTTGTCAGCTCTTTTATTTTAGCCATTCCAGTGGGTGTGAAATGTTTATAGTATTTGT
The DNA here is from genome assembly GCF_012274545.1 of Fukomys damarensis. NCBI lineage: Eukaryota > Metazoa > Chordata > Mammalia > Rodentia > Bathyergidae > Fukomys > Fukomys damarensis. Next base: position 45,448,518 of record NW_022900949.1, on the reverse strand, counting down.
GTGGATTCATTTCTAGACTCCATTATTTTTATTTATTTAGTTGTCTATTCTTATACTAGTTTCACAGTTTCTTGATTACTGCATTTGCATAATGAATCTTGAATTCAGACAGTCTGAGCCCTTCAACAGTCTTACTTTTCAAAGTTGTTTTGACTCTTGTAGATTACATAAATTTTCATAGAAATAAAGTCAGATGAGTAATCTCTTCAGAAAATTCTGCTGTTTCTTGGATAAGGATTGTTTTGAATCTATATAGTGGAAATTGACATAATATGTATATTATGTAGAACATGAAGTGTTTTGTCTTCACAAATAATGTAAAAATTTTTTCTGCACAAGTTTTGGTAGTTTTCACTGTACACTTTATGTACTTGCCACTAAACTTATTTGTGGATTTTTTTTGTTATTTAACTTATCTTTGATTTATTATTTTAAAATACAGTTGTTTTTTATATAGTGACATTGTATCCTTTGACTTGGTTAATTTAATTAGTTCCATTTGTTTAGTTTTGAAATTATACAGGACTTTGAGTACTCAATAATGCAGTACTGGATGGGAGTAATGACAGTTGTCCTTTGTGCTCTGATTTTTTGTTTGTTTCTTTGTTGTACTGACTGTAACATCTATTATATTGTTAAATAGATGTAGTAAGATTAGAAATTTTTGCTTTATTCCTCATCGTGGGGAGAGGTATTTCGTGTTTCACCATTTAATGTGATGCTAGCCCTGGATTTGTCATAGAAACATTTCATGATGTTCTGTAGTATCCTTTTTCCCCAGTATCTTGAGAAATTAAAGAATGAATAGATGTTTAAATTTTATCAGATGTTTCTCCCCCTACCTCCATTTTTATTTTTTATTTGTGCTGCTGGGGATTGAACTCTCCTATGCTAGGTAAGTGCTATAACACTGACCTACATCACCAGCTCTCTTGTATTCTTTAATGTAGTGAATTAAAGATGAACTCTGTTTAGTCATATTGCATTATCCTTCTCATATATTGCTAGCTTCTTTTACATTGATCACATTTGTTAATACTGCAGGGACATATGACCATGTTATTCTACTAGATTTAATTTCTGGAAAGGGAATTTCTTTCTAATTGCCAAAATTGCTTATTACTGTATCATATTCATAATGCCCAGTAAGTATTTAAAATATTTTAGGAATAAAAGATGTCATGAGTGAATAGATTAATAGTTATGCCTTGTTTCTCCAGTGTCTCTTTTGAGAACAGGTTTTACTTAATTAAATATTCAGGCTTAGCTCACGATGCCTTATGCAGATGTGCATCAGTACAGCTTCCCTTCATGTGGATGTGTCACTGTGGCTCCATTTTCATTCATAAATGGAGGAGTCATCATCAGACCATGCAGTAGGAGGAAAGGGCCAAATCATAGTATGGGATCTCCTACTAGCGAGAGATCTTGGGCAACTGTCTTCTTCCTATGTGTCTGTTTTCTCACCTATAAAGTGACCAAGCTGTCTGGTCCCTGAGACCCTTTGTGTATAAAATTCTAGTTATCTGGAGATGATGATTGAATTGAGGAAGGGCCAGGAATAGAAACCCAGTCCTTTGGAGCCATGCTGGCTATTTCTTCTGCTGAACTGCTCTGCTTTCCTCTTTTTAACTGTTTCATGCTATTCATTTGGAGACTTATTAACATTATCCAACATAGCAATATCTGTTCTTCCTCTCTTCTACCTCCAACTCTCAAGAAATGACTGTAAAATTTAGTATACTGTATCAGTCTGTGATAAGGAGAGAAAAGAAATCTAAGTTTTATGTACAAATGTAGTAATCTCTCCTTAAAGCTTCTCTGATTCATTTAGAGGGCAATGGTCCTATCTGTTTTATGAATTTCTACTCCTAATTTTTTTCTTCTAGTTCTATTTCCTGTGCCCAACTGTTACACAGCTGGTCACAGCTCATAGAACAGTCTTAAGTGAGCCTTTGGAGTTTTTTGTTGAACTTTTTGTCAAGGAGAGACTAAAAATAATTTTAATTAAATGAATAATATAAAATATAATGTTGAAAGCTTCAGATATTTTAGATAATGCCCAAATTCTTCTGAATTACCCACCTTTCTGGGTTACCTTAAAAGAAGTCACTTGTTTGGTAGCTTGTCTTTTATATGTATTTGCATTTATACATAACATGTACCTAAAAGAATCTAAAATAGTAACACAAATGGTATCGTGCACATCCACCTTTTAGTACCTTCCTTCCATATGTTGCTTCAGTTTGTCAATCTCATAAATGGTTCTGCCACACAGCTCCTTTTGTTGTCTTTCACCCAAATACAAGAGGAGGTGGCAGGAGGCAGAATTGTGCATCATGGAACATATGGTGTTTAACAGATATCATAACACAGTAGATAAGAACATGGGTCGTGGGACCAGTCTGTTGTTGCTTACTAAATATCTGATGTGGGTTTGGTCAGGTCCTCTCCAAAACAGGTATAAAATTTCATGGTTTTGTTGCGGTTTCATAAGACAATATAAGTGAAACACTTAAAATAGTAGCCAGTGTGTCCCCAGTACTCTTAATTTTCTGAAGCCAAGGACCATGTGCTATTCATGTTGTATCTGGAGTAAAATGCTGTGCTTATACATATTAGGGGTTCAGAAAATCATTATTGAACAATCAAATTGGACACCTAAATGGGTATTCTTCTTCATAGCCATGCTCTATACATAAGATGTGGAGGAGTATCAGTGTGAGAAAGCTATAAGCATAATTGAGTATCATATTGGTATATGTTAGGCATTGTACTGGATCTTTTACAATCTTTACCTAATTTAACTGCCCAGTGAGTTTTATAGATCAAATAATAGAGGCTTGGAAAAGTTAAGTAACTTGTCCAAGACCATATTGGACTAAGTTTGAATTCAAACTCAGTATTGTTTGCTTTCTTATATAATCCACCCTAGGCTGACAGCAGAATCTCTTCAATTCTGGTAGGCACAGTCCACATGGGGAAAAGGTATACATTTTCTGGAGGTCACAATGTAAGACTCAGTCTCACTTCCACTCCACAGAGCGTGAACAGCCAAAAGGGCCTCCACGATGTTGAGTCCTATAGCCCAATGATGGCTCCGGAAGCAAGACCCAGGGCCTTACTTCCAAAAGCCATGAACAGCTCAAAGGGCCTCCACGATGCTGGGACCTATAGGTCAGCAAGGCTCCAGGAGCTCGACGGAGGAGTGAGAAACCCAGGAAGGAACACACCAGGCTAGATGGTAAATAGGCCTTTATTAGTCTGGCCAGACGGCACTCTCAGAACCAAGTAGCTGGCTCAGAGAGGTGCCAGCTCAGAGGCTGAGGTCCTTTTTATAGGGGGGTAAAAGGGGGGGGTTGACATTTTAGGCTTGTAGGCAGGGGACAAAGGTCTGCTGATTTGAGCTGGTGGTCAGCAGCCATGTACTCAGCAGTCACACATTGATAAGTAACAGATACCTATAGGATGTTTCAAAGGTCACCAAGACATTCCGGATGAGCAAACAGTTTGACAATTAACTTGGAGTCTCTATGTATCTCATAGTCTAGAACCACTAACTTACATGTTAATCAGGATCCGGACTTTACACAGTACAAGATTGCCTTACATTTTTAAGCCAGGGTTTGAACAAAGGTCAGGGCTATGGCTACAATGGGAGGGTTTTTTTCAGTAACTGGGTGGTGGCCTGATCACAGAATAGAGTAACTTTTTCAAAATGGAGTCAGTTTTGGCCCTACAATAATCCTGCATCCAGGGCCCTTAGAAAGAAGTTTTTTAATGGCAGACTCAGTCTTAGGATCTGGTTAGCATTAAGTTGATCTTAGACTAAAAACCTGGATCTTAGCCCTTCCCCCAAAAGTGTTTTAAAATTCACAACAATGGAAATCATGGATTGTGTTGACAACTGCAAGCAAAGTGATACTCTCATATTAATAAAGCATACTAGTCATGAATTGTACACATTGTATAAGCAATAGAATGTAGCATCTATACTCACATTGAAGAATAGGTTTACATAGTCGAGAATGGGGAATGCCTATCTCTTGATGCTTGGGTTTAGTTCTCTCAGCTTGCATTTGCTACAATGATGCTGTTGAACAGATAACTGCAGAAACTGGTACACAAACAGGAAGGATATTATTTGGCTATTCTTGGCTGAGAACCAGATGGTTTCAGCTGGGCTCTTTTGCATTGTGTTTGGTTGAGGCCTCTCTGTTGAGAAAAATTCTTATACTCCTTCTGGGACCAGGGAGATAGTAAGGTTTTTGTTCTACCTGTGATGATGGTAAAAGCCCTAGAGAAAATCACACAAGCCAAGGCTCAGAACTGACACCTCATTCCTTCTGCTTCGTTCTATGGCCAAAGAAAGTGACATATACCGAGGTTGTGGAGAAATAAGCTCTGTGCTTCTAGTGAGAAGAACTTCAAAATCATTTGCCAAAGGGCGGGAAATCAGAGAGGGTGAATTCCTGGGAGCAATCTCCCACTAGTATTATAGTCAAAGCATGCCCCAGGATGCGCCTGTTAAACGTTCCTCCAACTTCGGTTGAGCAGTTAAAAAAAAAAAAAAAAAAAAAAAAAAAAAAAAAA
>NW_022900949.1:45401901-45443835 GCF_012274545.1 Fukomys damarensis | reverse complement strand
TTTTCCTTTTTTTTTTTTTTTTTTAGCATCACAACTGACATCCCACTAGTGAGGCCAAGATGGAAAGTGCTTCCTTCTATCCTCCCTCCCCCGTGGGCACCCGAAGTGAAGAGTAATTTAAAATGAACAGACTGCTTGTGGATTTTTCAGAACACCTGCATCTTATTTTAGAAGCAATTGACGCTCTTGGCCTGGTTTGTGCTTGGGCAATTTAGACTGATTAAAGAATTTTGCATTTTGCAAGTGCTTCTGTGTTCAGATGAGCCAAATGGGGGTGGGCGCAAATCTTTAGGGCTGTTTTTTTTTTTAATGTACTTTTAATTACTAATCACCTAAGAAAGTGGCCAAGATGTGAAGTTCCCAGTGTCCAAGTTTGAATTCACAGCAGAACAAATTTAGAAGCTGCCCTGGCAAAAATTCCAACTTGCCTTGGTATTTCCCCCTTCCTTTCTCATATTTAACAACAGGAAGTCCTCGCCCCTGTGTTTACATTTGTTCCCATGGTGTAGGCTTGAAGGAAGTCAGCTTCAAACTATTGCTCTCTTAAGTGACAATTGTCTTTTACTGATGAGATGAAGTGGGGAGAAGAGAGATGCAAGGAATAAAAGAAAACCATTGTTCGTGCTGAACAACGAGAATACAGTATTTTAGAGTATTTTAACATATTTTCTCATTTTTCATTAGTTTATGACCTTAATATTCAAGTGGAAGAAACCTTTGTCTTAAGGAAGGTTAGGATTATTAAAGCCATGAAGCAGTAGGAGAAAGTTATGTGCAACTTTTGATGGTCTTAAAGTCTAAAAGGATTTCCTAAATTTTGGAAACTTCCCTTACATAGAAAGACTAAGCCTGTCTATCAATGATTGTAGAATTTTATTTCAAACATTCATACAGAGAAGAAACAGTCTATAAATAGAGAGGGTTGCTGTCTGACTGGAAGTGGACATGAAAACTGGAAAGAGAGACTTGAGGAGGCTGAGGTGCCACACGGATCCCAGCTATGCTGAGCAGCTGATGCAGTGAGACCGGGGATACCCACCACCTCATCCTGGGTAAGAAGAGCAGCACAGACCACAGAGAAGGACAAAAGAAACCCAAATCCCTTCTCGGAGGCTAGGACGGCGTGAGCTTCCATCTGCTCCCAGACATGCTTGTAGAAAGGTGAGAGGGGTGAGGAGACCCTTCTGGAGAAAAGAAATGGTGGGGCATGGCTGCTCACACCTGTCCTTCCAGCTGCTTCGAGGCAGGAAAATCACATGCGGCCAGGAGTTCCGGACCATCTTGGGCAACATAGTGAGACCTCATGGGGGCAGAGAGGTGGAACATTTCATCTTGAAGAATGTTACTTTTTTATTTCAAAACTCAAAAAAGGTGAATTAGTAGGAAGTAAAAAAAACAAAACAAAACAAAACTTTTTTGTGTTACTGGAGTTTGAACCCAGGGCCTTCACACTGACCTATATCCTCAGCCCTTTTAAAGAAACTACATTTTCATAATCTGATTTGAATGAAATATCCTCACCACCTATTCATCTGTAGACATATTTCTGAGAATGAAAATATATATTGTATATAGAATTATAAGTATATAGAGAATATATAGAGAAATTAAAATGTATATGAGAAAGAGCAGTCTTTAGCCTTCCATAGTTATGTTGAGTTGGAGTCCTTAATATTGATGGGCAGCAGTGAGATCTCAGCTGATATCTGAGGGCCAATAGATATTGAGAATTTGAGCATCTTTTATTGTCAACCGTTGTACTGACATCTAATATATTATTTTAAATAACCTTACAAAAATGCTGTGGTTTAGGTAGCAGTATTTCCATTTATAGATGGGAAACTGGGGGTAATATATTATTTTAAATAACCTTACAAAAATGCTGTGGTTTAGGTAGCAGTATTTCCATTTATATTTCAGTATTTCCATTTATATTTCAGAAATGCTCTGAAAATTACTTAAAGATAATTGTCCACTGTCTTGCTAATCTAGACTTAACTCTGAAGTAGACATGCTTCACTTTCTATATTTGATGTTCTCCAAAAATGTATGTTTACATGTTAAGATTCTTTAGCAGCATGCATTTTCCTTCCTCATATCCTTCCTCTTCTGGGTTTTGCACCCCTGATTTTCCTTGCTTCTCTTATATTTATATGGAACTATATTTGTATAGAACTATATTAGTTCTTTCTGGACATCAGTGTTTCTGTACTTTGCTCTCACTTGCGCTCCTGTAGACTGTCTCCTGTGGTCTGATGGCCACTTGTCAGAGTCCCTCAGCCATGGCAGGGGACAGGTGCATGGATACCAGTGTCTAATCACATTGCCCCCAGAGGCATACAGCGTTACCTGGTATCTATGATTGTGACTAGGACTTGGGCCTAAGACCATCCATTGTATATTGAAAAATGGCAGTTGGTGACACTGCTATGGAGCCGCCTTCAGGTTAGCTGATAAGAACTTTGGTTCTATGTGACATTTTGATATTATAGACATGTCATCTCTATGTACTGTGAGTGCCAAATCTCCACATCCCCATCCTGGCAGGTTCTGTGGTGATGTGGGAGCTGTAAAACTTTTCTTTCTATTTTGTTACTCATTCTCTGAATAAGCCTTCTCCTGTCTTACTTTTCTATCTTGGAAACACAACATGTTAAGAAAATTTTACAATTCAGTGATTAAAGCAAATATTATGTATGGTTATTAGAAGCCTACCTAGAGTGATTGGTTGTACCTTGGAGAATCTGAAAATGCTGCTTAGCCAATAAATCCACAGCTTTAAAGAAGAGACAATTCAAGAGGCAGCACTCCCCTTCAATCCTTGAACCTCTTCATTTTAGGAAGTAGGCCTACAAAGTATTCCTTTTACTACTGCTTTGCAGGGTAATCCTGCTGTCTGCATTCATGAGTTAGCTTTCTTCGTGGTTCATTCTCCCCAAATGGTAGTGCATATCATAACAGATGTCAGAAATGCATTCCGCTGTCTTGCTTATTAGCAAAAGGACACCAAGAGGGGATAGAGGGCACGACACTGCCCACAAATCCAGAAAATATAGTATATGGCATACAGAACAGGTTGGCCACACAACAAGGGTGAACTGTGCAAATAATAAATAATGCAATGCTAATCATTCCCACTAAAATCAGTGAGATAGCTGAAATACACAGACACTTCTGCTCCATGAAGTACTTATTCCACTTTTAGGGATCTTTACAAAAGAACTAATGAAAAATGCAGAAGTTGTACTGATTCTATAGTATTAGGTTTATTAATGTCTTCAGTACTATAAAATGTTTACTGTAAGACCATAAGGGTTTAGCCTGTTTTGAAGGTAATCCTTTGGTTATGTTTTCATTTTTTGTAATGGTTATCAGAGAATTGCAATTGCTGCTTTTCTTATGTCATTTTGTTACTTCATATTTTTCTAATTTCCCCCAACATTTTGTTCTGACATTTTTAAAAACATTTGAAAATATAAAAGAAAAACTTTACAATGAACAATCATATCTTTGTCACCTAGATTCTACCATTAACATTTTAACGTGTTTGCTTTGTCTCATTTCTGTGAACCTCGGTACATTGGAAAATAGACTACAGGCATGATAATAGGATTAAAAAGTGAAAAAAAGGGAGGTTTTATGTCTGTGTAAGATATTACTTGGTGTATCAAAGGAGGTCTTGGGAAGAAAGAAGCATCTTATCAAATTAAGCAGTTTGGGTAACAGAGTTCCCAGAGGTGATAATGGTTCAATGCCTAGGGCCAAGTGATAATGAGACACTAATGCCATGAACTTCTAATCAGTCAGTGAACTAAAATGAGGGCTGGGGATTTAGCTCAGTGGTTCCACCACCTGCCTTGCAAGTCCAAGGACCCAAGTTCAATCCCTGGTACAAAAAAAAAAGAAAAAAAAAAAAAAAAAAAAAAAAAGTAAAATGAGGCATAAAGGACATCATCTTAGCAGGTGTCACTGAGAGAAAATTTTACCTTGGGATGATCCCACATATGCCTATTCTGATCCAAGCCAGGGTTGAAGAAGTAGAAAAGAAACCCCTGCTGTATGCATAGCTGATACTGTACTTACTGCAGCTGTCCTGTCTCGCCAAGTGTATTTTTATATTTGAGAAGTCTGTGTCTTATGTTTTGTTTTTTGGTACTGGGGATTGAACTCGGGTCCTTGCACTTGTGAGGCAGGCAGCAGAACCACTGAACTACATCCCTGGCAGTCTGTCTTATGAATTTGGGAAGGAGACCAAACCTCCTGTCTTCCAGTAGTTGAAGACTCTGTAGATTGGTCATAACAGTGCTGGATTTGACTCAACAGTTAAATGAGACAGAGAGGACAAGCAGTGCTTTTTCTCCACTCACAGTTGCTATTGGGCAGTAATTTCTTTACCAGAGCTGGTTCAAAGAAAATTGTTAGCCATTTTTTCTGCCTGCCCTATCTCAAGAGTGGACTCCAAACCTTCTTAAAGACCCCATGCACTACCCCAATTTTTTAACATCACTTTTTTCTTCTTTGTCTTATTTATAATTATGATCTTTGAGTGCACATAAATCCATGCTTCAAATATTATTCTATCCTAATAAATACATGTGCACAAGCTATGGATAATTTCATCGACAATTCCTCAAGTAGACTCTTAAATGGCTAATAGGCACAAAAGCGTTCTACTTTATTAAAACTCAAATAAGCATGATTTTTAAAAGAATACAATTTTTCAATTACCTTAATTGCTAATGTTTTTACAAATTATAGTAACCAGTGTTATTGAGAGTAAAGAGGAGGAATTCACTATACGCATTATGATTACCAGTGGAAATAGGAGCTAATGAATACATAAACCTTATGTATGGAGGATGTGGCTCCTCACAATGTTATTTATAATAGTGAAAATATGAAAACAGCCTATATAGCCAATAGAGAACTCATTAAACAAATTTCACTCATACAATTCAATAGTGTTCAGTTAGTAACAATGTGATATGAAAACAATACTTAATTGTATAGTCCAGGAAACAATATTGTTTTATAAGAAAGATATTTAACCACAGGGGTAATATTTCTGTCAAAATTATTAAAAAGTGTGTTATTATGTTAAGGTGCTGATATTATCAGGAAAAAAAGTTTACTGAAATGTTATCTCTGGATTATGAACAAATAGGAAGTATTTTTCTTTATTCTTATTAGTATATCCCAAGTAGTCTTCAATCAGAAAGTAAAATTGTATTTTTAAGACCATGGCCATCATTTTCTTCCTTATACTCTACCACTCAGCCCATCTGCTAACAGCGAACATCTGTTTTCTCACACCATTTGAATTTTTTTTGTTCTCTCTTGAAATTGCAGCATTTAAAAAAATAATTAGGCCTCTAATATGTTCATATAATGCCCAAATTTTAAACACTCATTTCACCCACCTGGACCAATTCAGGATGTGTGGGGTTTGAGTAATCCCTATTGTTTGGCATTTTAACACCTGTTTAGCTGTATCCCTGAAATTACCTACCGACCCTTGATTCTCTTTCCAGTTCTGCCTCAAATCAGAAAATAATATTTACTCCCTAAGTAGAAAAGGGCAGGAGTGCATTCAGTTGTGTTTAATCATATGCCTGGCATTGAAGCAAGATAAATTATTGAAAAATTAGTTCCTGAAGCAAGATAAATTATTGAAAAATTAGTTCCTGGTTATGACTAAATATTGAAATTAAGAGGAATTTTCTTCTTTACTGGAGGAGGTAAATGGCATACATTTAAAACTTTTTGATGTACTACTTCTCTTTCTGAGTCTGGCTTATTTTGTTTAACATGATGATCTCTAGTTCTGCCCATTTTCCTCCAAATGACCTGATTTTATTCTTTATAACAGTAATATTCCATTGTGTATATATGAAGTGTATTACTGAAAAATGCAATAAATGTTTAAATTTTAAAAGAAATTATTACAGTAAAAGATATATTCACATTAGCTCCCCAGAAATACTCCATCAACACTTCAAACACATTTGTCATCCTTCCTATTTTCTGAAGCAGTTCTGGGAGTCCTTTTGGAATCTGATGTGCTGTCACAGCTACATCAATGTCTTAAGCAATTCAAAACTCTTGGTTCTCATGGTCATTTTGACTTTAGAGAACAGCCGGAAGTTGCATAGTGCCAGATCCAGAGCATAAGGTCGATGGGAACACATCAGAATGTTTTGGTGAACGTTTACCTTTTGTTTTATGGCTCTTGGCAACAGCATCCGCTATATTTTTAAATTTTACCTCCTAAAAACACTTATGAAAGAGGACTTCCAGAACTGATTCCGAAAGTGGAAACATCAATGGGATATGTGTGAAATGAGAAGAAATATTTTCAGTGGTACTAATGGTAATCTGACTTTTACTGTAATTGATTTAAAATTTTTTTAAAACGTGATTTTTGATCACTTCTTATGTACCACATTTTCTTTGCCCATTCTGTCAGTGGGTACTAAGGCTGGTTCCATATCTTGGCTATTGGGAATTATACCACAACAAAAAGATATGTAGATATCTCTATAGCATAATGACTTTAATTCCTTCAAGTATTGTTTTCCTAATTTCTTTGTCAGCCTGTTCTTTATTTGTGTATAGAAGAAACAACTGATTTTTAAGTCTTGATTTTGTATCCTGCTACTTTGCTGTATTTATCTGTTCTAAAAGCCTTTTGGTGGAGTCTCTAAGCGTTGTCTAAAGATAGAGTCATAATGTCTTCAAATAATGACAATTTAATTTCTTCCTCTCCTAGATGCATCCTTTCTTTCTTTCTCTTACCTAATTGCTCTAGCTAAAATTTGAAGTGCTGTAAATGAAATAGGAGTGGTGAGAGTGGATATCCATGCCTCATTCCTGATTTTAGAGGAAATGCTTTCAGATTTTCCCCATTCATAATGATGTTGGCTGTGGGTTTGTGGTATATAGTCTTTACTGTATTAAGGTATGATCCTTCAGTACCCAGTTTCTTAGGGCTTTTTATCCTCAAAGGATGTTGAATTTTGTTGAAGGCTTTTTCTATGTCAATGGAGATAATCACAATTTTAAAAAGTCCTTCATTCTATTTATATGATGTATTACATATATTGACTTGCATGTTGAACCATCCTTGCATCCTGAGAATGAAAGCAACTTGATCATAGTTTATGATCTTTTTAATTAATGTGTTGTTAAATTTGACTTGTGCTATGATTTATATCTAGATGTCCCCTCTAAAGGCTCATGCAGACGTAGGTGGAGCTTTTGGGAGGTGACTGGATCATAAGAGCATGATAATAATCATTGGGTTATCCCGCTAATGAGTTTAGAGCTAAATGTGATTTGGGAAGGTGGAGTCTGATCAGAAGAGGCTGGTTACTGTGGGCATTGCCTGGAAGGGTCTATCTTCCTTTCCAGCTCTTCTCTTCACTCTCTCTGTGCTTCCTGGATGCCCTGAAGTAGGCAGTTTTCATCTGCTGAGGCCCTGCTGTCATGTCCTTCTTCCTTAGAGGCGGCTCACAATGTTCTAAACATCTACAAACTGTGAGCCAAAATAAACCGCTCTTCTTTAAGATATGTTCAGGTACTTTCTTGCAGCAATGAAGAAGACTAAGACAGTTTTCAAGTATTTTAGCATCCCTGTTAATCAAGATATGAGTCTATAGTTTTCTTATATTGCTCTGTCTTTGTCCAGTTTTGGTATCAAGGTCACGTTGTCCTTCCAGAATGAGTTTAGAAGTGTTCCCTCCCTTTGAATTTCATGGAACAATTTGAGGAGCATTTGTTAGTTTGCCTTCTTCTCCTCCTCCTCCTCCATCTTTCTCTTCTGCCTCTTCTCCTTTTCCTTCCCTTCTCTTTCTTAAATAGCACTTTATTTTGAGAAAAAATAAAACAAATTCATAACAAATAATAATAGAGTAACAATGGTTATCATTATGTTCTTTAAAGGCCTGGAAAAATTCAGTACTGTACTCTCTGGTCCTAGACTTTTTTTTATTGGTAGACTTTTGATTATTGTTTCAATCTTATTGCTTATTATTGATCTGTTTGGGTTTTTTTTTTCTTACTATCCTCTTAGTTCAATTTTGGTAAGTCATATGTGTCTAGAACTTTTTTCATTTCTTCCATATTCTCAGACTTTTCAAAGTCGTCCCTAGTGATCATCCAGAATTGACGTCTTGTATAACATCTTTTTTCTTGTTTCTAATTTTATTGATTTGGGTCCTCTCTTTTGGTAGTATGGCCCAGTGCTTATTTTATCTTTTCAAAGAACCATCTCTTATTTCCTTGAATTTTTTTGCCTCTATGCATTGTTCTTTTAGCCTCCATTTCATTAATTTCAGTACCAATCTTTTTAATTTCTATTGAGTTTTGTTTTGGTTTGTTTTTGTCTTTCTAAGACCTTGAAATACATCATTAGGTTATTTATTTGAGACCTCTCTGATTTTTTTGCAGTAACCTCTCATAGCAATAAACTTCTGTCTAAAATCTTTGCTCTGTCCTAAAGATTCCAGAATGTTGTGTTCTCATTTTCATTTGATTCTAGGAGTATTTAAAATATCCCCTTGATTTCTCCAATGGCCTCCTGATTGTTCAAAAATGAATTGTTCAATCTCCATGTGTTTTTGACATTTCTGAAATATCTCTTGCTATAAATTTCTAATCTTATTTTGTTATGATCTGATAGGAAAGTATTTCAATATATTTGTGAGCAGCTCTAGTTAAATGGAATGTTCTGTCGACATCTGTTAAGCCCATTTAGTTTATGATGTAGTTTAATTCTATTGCTTCTTTGTTAATTGAGGGAGGATCTGGATAACCTATCAGTTGGTGAAAGTGTAGTAATAAAGTCATCCACTATCATTTATGTTAAGGAGTGTTTATTTTATGAAATTAGGTACACCAATGTTTGGTGCATGTATATTTATAATTGTTATATATTCATGGTGGATTGTTCCCTTTACTAATATATAGTGGTCTTTGTCTTTTTTAGTTTTGTCTTGAATTTGGCTTTGTCTGACATAAGTATAGTTAGCACTGCTTGCTTTTGAATTCCATTTGCATGGAGTATTGTTTTCCATCCTTTTACCTTCAGTCTATGTATGTCTTTGCTACTGAGATATGTTTCTTGTAGATAGCAAAGTTTTGGGTCTTAGTTTTTAATCCAGCCTGTCAGTCTGCATCTTTTTTTCTTTTTCGGTAGCAGGGATCACACTCGGGTCCTTGCGCTTGTGAGGCACGCAGCAGAACTACTGAGCTAAATCCTGGGTCCCTGTTTGCACCTTTTAATTGATGATAAAATCATTCACATTCAGAGTTATTGTAGAAAGATATGTGCTTATTCCTGTCATTTTGTTGTTTTTCTAATGTTTCCTAATTGTCAATTGCTTGTTTATCTTCTCTTTCTTTTTTGTTTGTAGAATTCCCTTAAGTATCTTCTAAAATTCTGGCTTAGTGGTCATAAATCCCCTTAGTTATATTAGAAGGTCTTTAATCCCCCTTTGATTTTGAAGCTTTGTTGTATATAATAATCTAGGTTGACACTGATTTTCCGTCTGAGCTTGAAATACATCTTTCATGTCCTCCTGACCTTTGGAGTTTCTAAGGAAATCTACAGTTATTCTTATGGGTTTGGCTCTATGAGTGGTTCAACGTTTCACATTTGTAGCTTTCAGTATTCTTTCCTTATTCTATACTCAGAACATTTTAACTACATGTAAGGGATGTGGGGAGGTTCTGTTATGGCTGTGTCTGTTTGAAGTTCTAAATGCTTCCTTATGTTAATATCCATATCCATATCATAAGATTTGGTAACTGTTCTTTCAGAATGAATATTCAGAAAGTAATAATGAATTATTATTCATTGAATAGATTTTCTTTGCCATTAATCAGAACCTCAGCACTTTCTTGTAAAACAAAACATTTTAAGTTGCACTTTTTAATTGTGTCACAGTTCTTGAATGTTTTATTCATAATTTATTTTTAAAATACAAGTGTGATAATTCTTGAACCTTAACTTCAAATTCTAAAATTCTGTCTTCTGCTTAGTCTATTTTATTAGTGAGGCTTTCTACTGAGTTTTTAAAATTTAACTTACTGCACTTTTCTTCTCCATATTTGTTTGTTTCTCCCTCACAATCTCTATCTCTTTTTTGGATTTTACCTTCATATCCTGCATTGTCTGTCTTAATTCATTCAGATGTGTGTTTGTGTCCTCTTTAAAGTCCCTAATATGTTGCTTTGTTTTATTTATTTATTTGTTTTTCTGGTACCAGGGATTGAATTCAGGACCTTGCGCTTATGAGGCAGGTGTCAGAACCACTGAGCTAAATCCTTGACTCCTTTGTTTTAGTATTTAGACAGGGATCGGTAGCCTAGTCTGGCCTTGAGCTCATGGTAATCCTCCTGCTTCAACCTCCCAAGTGCTGAGATTACAGGCATGTGCTATCATACCTTATTCTAGTTAATCATTTTAAAAATTAGTCTTTCTGGGCCAAGGATTTAGCTCAGTGGCACCATGCCTGTCTCACCAATGCAAGACTGAGTTCAATCCCTGGTACAAAAAAAAAAATTAGTATTTCTGATTATTTGTCCACTTAGTTACTGAAGAATTATGGACCTTTGGGAAGTCATGTTTCCTTGATTTTTTTCAGACTTCTTGTGTTTCTGTACTGAGATATTTGTGCATTGGTTGGATGGATATCTCTTCCACTTTTCTGTGAGGGCTATCTTAGTGTCCTTCCTTCTTTTGAAGTCTTGATGTCCAGCCCTGCTCAGAGAGGAGAAAGCAAACCACAGTCATGATGACTACAGAAAATCAAGACAGATATTTTCATATAGTAAAAACTAATTAATAGTAGAAAAGAAAGCAACAACAACAATAAAGGTTAAACTAAAGGGCCAAAAATTAATAAAGATTAAAAGTAAGAATAACTAAATAATAGTAAAAATGGGCAGGGAATAGGAAAAATGAATGATATTACAGCTTTTTTAAAAGAATGAGAAGAAGATAAGATGGAAGCAGAGAAGCAGATGAGTTAAAACTTACAGAAATTATATTTTTTCAATATGCACAATATGCTTTAGCATCACATGAGAACCTTCTCTAAAGAATTTTGAAAGAATTTTAAAAAAGAATTTTGAAGAAAAAAAGAGTTTAAACTGGAATAAGTGTTGTATGGTTATGTATTTTATTATCCACCTTTCCTTTACTTCAACAATGTAACTGAGATAACTAACTTCTAGGGAGGAGAGGTGAATTAGGCTCATATCTCCGGAGATTGCAGCCCATGGTTTGGCCCCATTGCTTTGGGCCTGTAGTGAGGAAGCGCATGGCAGAAACTGCTCATCTCATGACAGCCAGGAAGCAAAGAGAGAAGAGGCGGTTTCCCACAACCTCCTCCGAAACCACGTTCCCACCACCTGAGACTTCCTATTAGCTCCACTTCTTAAAGGTTGTACTGCCTACCAGTGATGCCCAGCCCAGGACTAAGCCTTTAACATGTGGCCTTTGAGGGATATTCCAGGTAAATTATAGCATTCATATAGGCTTTGCAATTTTAAAATAAAAATGACAAAAAAAAGTGATTGTATTTTTCATGTTCTATTTTGTTTCTTCTCCCATTGTTTCCTGATTGAAATCAGGAAACCAACTACTCTGTGCCCAGCATCATGCAGGACTCTGGTATGGAAAGAGCCATGAAATGTAGATGTCATAGCACAATTCCCATGAGTTTAGTCCAGATCTGATATTTTGGCTTAAAATACCGTACCGTTCCTTCATAGCTCTGTGTGATTGTCTTAGTTACTTTTCTCATAGCTGAAACAAAATACCCAACACCCAAAGTTCAGGGAGGAAAGATTTATTTTGGCTCACAGTTTGGAGAGGTTTGAGTCCACAGTTGGCTGGCTTCAAGGCAGGGTAGCACATGGCAGAGGGGCATTGCTGAGGAGAAATATTTCATGGCAAGCACGCAGGCAAAGGCACATTATCCTCCTTTCTGTCCCTTATATTTTATACAGTCTGCCCACCCTAGGGTAGTTGTAGCACTCACACCCGTAGTCCTAGCCAGGACTATGCCAAACCAATCAGTGGACTGATTTAGTACTCAGATATCCTTGATCCAAGCAGTACACACTCTAGATCCCACCACCTTTGAAAAGCCTCACTTATGACTGCCTGAGGCTTTGGGCATAAACCATAGCACAAACTATAGCATACAAACCATAACAGTGACCTTCAATGCATTTATTCTTCCTGAGCCTCTGTTAACGATCCATAAGGAGGATATAATAATAGTTAAACTGATGGCTCTTATGAATATTTTGTAATACCTATTATCAAAACTGCTTAGCATAGACAATTTATTAACAGTTCTAACAATATAAATTTAACTTCATGGAACTCAGTATAGTGCATACAGTGAATTTGAAATAAGCAATGTGAAAATAGAATTCTTCCTATTAGCTCCACTTCTTAAAGGTTGTACTGCCTACCAGTGATGCCCAGCCCAGGACTAAGCCTTTAACATGTGGCCTTTGAGGGATATTCCAGGTAAATTATAGCATTCATATAGGCTTTGCAATTTTAAAATAAAAATGACAAAAAAAAGTGATTGTATTTTTCATGTTCTATTTTGTTTCTTCTCCCATTGTTTCCTGATTGAAATCAGGAAACCAACTACTCTGTGCCCAGCATCATGCAGGACTCTGGTATGGAAAGAGCCATGAAATGTAGATGTCATAGCACAATTCCCATGAGTTTAGTCCAGATCTGATATTTTGGCTTAAAATACCGTACCGTTCCTTCATAGCTCTGTGTGATTGTCTTAGTTACTTTTCTCATAGCTGAAACAAAATACCCAACACCCAAAGTTCAGGGAGGAAAGATTTATTTTGGCTCACAGTTTGGAGAGGTTTGAGTCCACAGTTGGCTGGCTTCAAGGCAGGGTAGCACATGGCAGAGGGGCATTGCTGAGGAGAAATATTTCATGGCAAGCACGCAGGCAAAGGCACATTATCCTCCTTTCTGTCCCTTATATTTTATACAGTCTGCCCACCCTAGGGTAGTTGTAGCACTCACACCCGTAGTCCTAGCCAGGACTATGCCAAACCAATCAGTGGACTGATTTAGTACTCAGATATCCTTGATCCAAGCAGTACACACTCTAGATCCCACCACCTTTGAAAAGCCTCACTTATGACTGCCTGAGGCTTTGGGCATAAACCATAGCACAAACTATAGCATACAAACCATAACAGTGACCTTCAATGCATTTATTCTTCCTGAGCCTCTGTTAACGATCCATAAGGAGGATATAATAATAGTTAAACTGATGGCTCTTATGAATATTTTGTAATACCTATTATCAAAACTGCTTAGCATAGACAATTTATTAACAGTTCTAACAATATAAATTTAACTTCATGGAACTCAGTATAGTGCATACAGTGAATTTGAAATAAGCAATGTGAAAATAGAATGTAAGGAACATTCAGAGGTTCTTGGACTCTTACATGGAGGAAAGGTTTGCTTTTATCTGCCTGAGAGACTCAAGTAAAATGTGACAGAGGCCGCAGAGAGTGATCGGACGTTTTGCATACTGTGACTGGACATGGACAAGGGTTATGGGGAAATAGGTGTGGGAATGTGATCAGGGCTCATAGATAAAAATATGGAAATGAAAGGAAAAAGAAGCTTTGCTTTGGCTAGTTTTCCCTCTCCATCTGTATATTGCTTTCTTGCTGCTCACTTCCCCTATCTTCCAGCTGCTCTAATCCAGGGACCTATGTCGATACATTTTTAGTGTAATATCACAGCAGGTCATGCAAAAAGATTCCATACTGTTTGTGAAGACTTCATGAAAAGTGTCCCCTTGGTCTCCTCTTACAATACATCACTGGAAAAAACAGACGTAGTGTCGCTGTTTAAACTAGGTCTGTAAGGGAAAGGCTTGACGGTGCACCAGATTCACCCTTCAAGTTCTCCACAGATGCTATACCCTTCCGTTCTCACTCCTTCTTGCAAGGGAGATCTTGTGGTCTTCGTTTTTCACAGAGAAAACCAAGGACTGGGAGGTAAAAATGCTGGAACTTGAGCGAGTTTCAAATTACAGGGTAGAAACAATGACCTGCTTGTCTGAATAGCCTGCTGAGTAGCAAAGGCAAAAATAAATTCTTTTCAGCATGGACATTGTCAACACGCATTATTTCCTCTTTTTAAAAATGTATCTGAAGTGTGTTGAATTGATTAATAAATACTCATATTTGCAATGTAAACACTCCTGTTTTCTTTTTTGCACTATATCACTTTGCCCCCTTTATTTGAGCAGTGTACCCTGTGATGTACAAATAAGAGATGACAACTCTTTATTTATGGGGGTGGAGAGGATCTGATGAAACAGAAGCATGCATAATTCAAATAGAAAGCCCTGTCCTACTTAGCTCTTGAATAAATAATTTGAAAATTCTCTGGACTTGTGCCAAGAAAGGCCCCCGTTCCACCCGCTGCCTTCCAGAAATCTCAGAATCCTATCCGCCAGGGTGTAGGGAGATAAGGGTGGGTAGAGATAAGATTTGTTTTTCTCTGTATGGTCAGTTATAGCATTTTCTTCATGTTTTATGATGAATGTTGTTGGGTTTAACTTATTTTTGCCTATAGGCAAGTTGAGATGCAGATCTGGTCAAAGGCAGCCCGAGGGTACTATTGCATAGGGGTGGGAACAGTGAGAAGGAATAAGCCATTTGAGTGCCAGTGTAGGGTTCAGGCCTTTGGGTTGGTTCTTTGTTCTTAAACCTTATTTGCCCCATGAGTAAATGTTGTGCTTATCCCTAGTTCTTCACAATGTGAGAGTCTTTTCCGGTATGTGTCTACTAGAGCCAGGTGTTATGTGATTCTTTTCTTTTCTTTTTTTTTTTTTTTTTTTTTTTTTTGGTACCGGGAATCGAACTCGGGTCCTTGCGCTTGCAAGGCAGGTGGCAGAACCACTGAGTTAAATCCTCAGTCCACATGTTTACTTGTAACTATATGTAAGTAGCCTTAAGTTTTTGATGGCAATTCAGATATGAAAAGATATGAGTTTGTTTTTTTACAGCAGAAAATAACTTGCATCTGAGCCCCTATGTCTGCGTGATAGTGATGGTGACATTAACTTGCCTTTTACTTGGAAGTAACTTTGTCACTCAGTTTACTGTGGTTGTCTAAATTCACATGGTCATTTTGGTGTAAATAGTCAATTGAGGATTTAATTGCAGTCATTCAAAATTCAAACTTCATATCCAATGATCCTCCATTTCAAGGAGCCTCCCCTTGCTGTTCTTTTTCCAATAGAGTACCCAGGTTGAGAAGGTGACTTGTGTAACTACACAGCACCAGAGAGAGCCCAGCTCTCATATAGCTTCTGGATTCCTGCTCATTCTTTCTGAATGGAATGTCTGCATCCACTGTACTAAGTGAAAAATGGGTGAATGCAGGCAAGAGGGAGGCAAGAAAGGAGGAAATGAAGGTTAAAGGAAGCTGCTACACTTCTGGAGAAGTTTCCCCAAGGATGTGACAGGTGACACCACATCCAGATACATGGCCCACCCAGAGCTCCTCTGAGATGGTGTGGACACCTATTTGTGTCATTATTGGTGAGAAATAACTCCAAGTGCATTTCCTACCAAGGTTATATTAACAAGCCAGAATTTTTGTTCTAGAAATTCAACTGAAGATTCAGAATGATATAAAAAGCTAGTTAATAAACACCATGAAAGTCTTCTTTAATGGCAGCCAAGGACTTACGGTGGTGTCTGACTGTGTTTAAGAACCGTATCATATGATGATAGCAACTGCAGCCCTAACACAAATATTTGTCCTGCTGCTTTGATGGTCTTTTTATTAGAAATCTAGAGTTAACTAGTTAGACATACCATATACTCACTGAGCAGAAATTTAAATCAAATGTAGTATTCAAATCCTATTGATAAATATTTTGGCTGACTGTTTCTTACTTGAGACCGGCATTTAGCCAACTTACTTGTTAACTGAGCTGTGCTTTGTTCTTTTGGATTCCAGTTCACTAGTTCTGTGTCACTCTTTGGCTGCTGACAGGGCTTGCTTCAAAGGAAATTGAAATAAAAACTAGTAATGATCCAAACTACCAATGGAATATAATTGGAAACCAATTGAGAAAATTATAGAGGAGAAAATCAGCTGAACTGGGAGTAGAAGAGATAAGGATGATTATGCTAACTCCTTCATGAAAACATTTCTGCTCGCCCTATCAGATGCGGCTGCTTCTTTTAACCACCTATCCTCTTACGGCATTCACCCGTGTCTTCTGCATGACCCATGGATTTTTATATGTATAGGATTGCTTCCTCCTGACTGGACATATAGGCCTTTGAGATTAAGACTACCTTGTCCATCTTGTCATGCATTATATGGTGCCTCACACATGTGAGGTAATTGAACTGTAAGATAATAGAGTTATAAGGAAACTGAAATAGCGTAATATAACCCTTCCACTAAGAGATGACAGAATTGAAAAGGAGGTATCCTAATCTGCCTGCGGTTATGCGGCAGTGGTAACATAGTGAGCTGATGCCAGGTCTCCTCACTCTCAGTCCAGTAGTCTTTCTCTGATTATATTATTGCATGCTTACATATGTTACACATAAACGTACTCCTACCTGTGACAAAAATATAAAGCACAAAATAAATACATCCTACATTTCTACCAGAATAACGAATCCCCACATTATATTCAAAATATGTATGTATAGATACATAAAAGTCATGTAACATAAAAAATAAAAGGTATATGCACATATGTACTCTTTATATAAATATAACCACCATTTACTAAATATATTACCATAAAATATGAATATCTAATATGTATATATGTACAAAGTTTTACATTGGTTTTTAAATTGATTTTACATGGTATGCATCTGCACATGGTATTATGTTATCTCCATCAATATGATCTTTGAAGATTACCTTAAAGATCCATTGTATGGACACACTTGAAATTTTTTGACTCTTCTCTCAAAATTATTCAAATATTATACCATTATAATGCAAATCTTTTCTTTCAAAAAAAAATTTTCTCTGCTCTTCCCTATTAAAATGCAAATGTACGACAGTCATGTTTTCATACACTTTTCCTGTGCACTTCATGTTTTTCCTCAAAGGTGACTTCAGAAACCAAGTCACAGACACAAGATGGTTCTCAAACCAATGTGTATCAATATATGCTCCCATCATTATTTAACTCTGTCAACAGATATTATATCCGTTTCTTTATTTTAAAGGACATGTTTTGATTATCTGAAAAGTACAAATATATTTTATTTATTTGATCTGAATAACACTTCTGATCAGAATTCTGTTTTAAGTCATTGTAAGTTATATGTATTTGCTGAATTTATGCATTCACACATCTGCATATATGTGTGTATACATATATATACATATATATACATATATATATACATATATATATACATATATATATACATATATATACATGTATATATGTAGCCACACACACATGTAATAACGTAGTTTATAGAAGCTATTGCTGTACTTTCATAATAATATCCTATCACCTGAGTTTATTATTTTATTTTATTGTTCTGTGAGTTTTTTTATATTTTCTCTTTGGCCCAAAATTTTCTTTTCATAAAAGTCTTTTAAGAAACATTTCGTGTTAACTAATATCATTATTATTATAATTTTAACCTGAAATATTAATGTTTTTTCCCTTAATTTAGCACAAACCATTCAGAATTGGTAGGGATTCTTTTTAAATATCATATTGTATTCCCTTCCAAAATAAGTTTGCTAAATGCTTTGCTTACTTTGTTTTTTTCATACTGGATTCTGTCCGGTGAACTTGTCATCAGTAAGAGCTGAACTTTTTCTGTTCAGTGTTGCATTATCTCAGGTGTTTTAATGAAAGCAATGTTTCTAAGCCCTGAGAAATACACCGTGATCTTATTTGTATTTTTGTAACATACATCATATAGGAGATCTTTAACATATTGATAACACCTGTAGAGAGTGCATATGAATACCTGGTAATTTCGTCAAATTTTTAATAAGTAAAATTTAAGGTCATAAGATTTTGAAATGTTTTGTAACATTTTGAAATAATTTTGGACCATTACAGAAATCGCAAAAGTGGTATGGAGACCAGAACAGGCATGTCAAAAGAAACATGAAACAGCCTGGGGCTGCAGATGGAAATGGGGTGACTGCAAATGAACAGTCCTTCCTTGCTCCTTCCCTCATTCCCTCCCTCTCTCCTTTCCTCCTCCCCGCCTCCTCCTTTATTTCTGTTTATTTTTGCATTGTACATATTTCTATGAGTTTTGTTACCTGTGTACATTTGTATAGCCCTCACCACAGTCAGGATACCATGGACCACAGCTGTTCCTTCACCCTCACAAAAGCTTCTCTGTGCTATTCTATTCTAGTTGCTGCTTCTCCCCTTCCTAACTCTACAACCACTGATTTGTTCTCCATTGCTATAGTTTTGTCATTTGACAGTTTTATATAACGCTAAGTGAAACTGCTCGTTTCCCCCCTTGTACTAATGCCATTGTGACCCATCTGTGTTACTGTGCGTCAGTAATTTGTCCTTTATATAACTGTGCAATATTTCATGGTATGGCTATCCAACCATCTATCATCTGGTGCAAGACGTTTGAGTTGTTTCCAGTTTGGAGCTATCAGCATTTTCACATTGATTTTTGTGTAAATATAATGTTTTCTTAGGAGTAAAAAGTCACAGACATCAGTTCCCAGATGGGTAGCAGTATTTTACATTCCCACAAGCAGTGTAAGAAACAGCCAATAACTCTGCCATCCACAGTATTGGTTTTCCCAGTAGTATTTTTTTATTTTAGCCATTCTAGTACGTATGTAGTGGTATTTCACTGTGGTTTTAATTACATATCCCTAATGTCTAGAGATGTTGAAACACATTTTTCATGTGCTTTTTTCATATTAGTATATCTTTGGTGAAGTGCATGTTCAAGCATTTTACCTACATTTATTTATTTATTTTTATTTATTTATTTATTTTTGGTTTTTTGAGACAGGGTCTCACTATGTAGTTGAGACTGACCTGGAACTCACTATGTAGCCCAGGCTGGTCTCGAACTCACAGCAATCTTCCTGCCTCAGCCTCCCAAGTGCTGGGATTACTGGCATGCACCATGACGCCCAGCATCCTATATTTAAATTGAATTGCTTAGGCCTGAGGGATTTAGCTCAGTGGCACTGCACCTGCCTCACAAGTGCAAGGTCCTGAGTTTTATCTCTGGAACAACAACAACAAAAAATGCCTCTTTCTTACCGTAGAGATTGGAGTTCTTTCATATGTCTGGATATAAGTCCTTTGTTGAACATATGATTTGCATATTTTTCCCCATTTGTAGCTTCTTTTTATTCTGTTAGTAGTACCTTTAGAAAACAAAAAGTTTTTTTTTTTTTTTTTTTTTTTTTTTTGGTACCGGGGATCGAACTTGGGTCCTTGTGCTTGCAAAGCAGGCCACTGAACCCCTGAGCTAAGTCCCCGGCCCAAAAAGTTTTCATTTTGATAAAGTCTAACTTAATTCTTTCTACAGTAGATCATGCTTTTGAATTAATGTTTTAAAACCTTATATTTTCTTTTGTAAAGACAAAAATATTTGCCTAGCCCCATTGTATTTTCCTTTGCAAGCTATATGTCTCTTTTATTTCCTGTTGCCCTAGCTAGAAAATCCAGGGCTAGGTTGAACAGAAGTAATAAGAGTACATCTGGCCTTATTTCCAATCTTACGAAGAAAACATTCGATCTGTCACCATAGCATATGATGTCAGCTGTAGGCGGTTTTGTAGATGCTTTCCGTTATATAGAAGAGTTTTCTTCTGTTTCTACTTTGCTGATATTTGCTATTGATATGACCCTATACACTTTTTTCTTTAGGCAATATGTGTGGCAAATTGAGTTAATAGATTTTCAAATGTTGAACCAACTCTGCATCCTGGAATAAACCCCATTTGGTTATGGTATATTATTCCTATCGAGCATTTGCTAATATTTTGTTGATAATTTCTGTATCTGTGACCACATACGCTGTGGCTCAAATGTCAGATC
Organism: Fukomys damarensis; assembly: GCF_012274545.1. Classification (NCBI taxonomy): domain Eukaryota; kingdom Metazoa; phylum Chordata; class Mammalia; order Rodentia; family Bathyergidae; genus Fukomys; species Fukomys damarensis. The sequence continues at coordinate 45,423,709 of NW_022900949.1, read as the reverse complement.
TATTTTCAAAACCTTAAAGTGCTGTTTTGGTCTGCCCAGCTCGTTCTATAAACAGACACTGGCCTGCCCTAAGAGCTGGGTGATGTTTTATACTATAATCCACTTTGGAAAGTTTGCGCTTTGTTAACTGTGGTCAGTTTCATGCGCAGGCTGCTTCAGGGTGAGTCCAGGACTTAATACACAGTTGAAAGGATCTCTCCCTCTAGCTTTGTCTTCTCGGTGACAGTCTTCCCACTCTCACGTTGGGGAGCTGAATTGAGACAGAAATGCTGCTTTGCTTACATGGAAGAGTGAAAAAGGAAGATGGTTCTAAATTCTGCATATATTCTTCTCTCTGTATATATTCTACATCTTGAGCTGGACTCTAGAACAGGCTTCAACTCATACCCACTAAAAGGTATGGTTTAAAAAAAAATAACTAGGAAATTCTGCACCCTCTGAATTCCTGCAGACCTCTGTTCCCCTGTATTTGTAGCAGCCATGCCAGAGGAGGCAGTCACAACCATTTCTCTGGCATCTGCCTTGACAGGTGCCTAAGGGGTGAACTGGTAGGGTCCACTGAACAGGCCAGTTGGAGAATGCACTCACTAGGGAGCTGGAAGCAAAGAAACCTACCTGTGTGTCACAGCAGTGCTGTTAGGGGGTGAGAAACTGCTTCTCTTGAGGTAGTAATAAAGGCGATAGCTTAAGAAAGATCCTTCCTGCAGAACCTCATCTCATTCCTCAGAATGGAGGGAGCAGAATTTCCTAGTTTTTTTTTTAAACCATACCTTTTAGTGGGCGTGAGTTTATTAAGTCTGCTCTAGTGTCCAGCTCAAGATGTGGAGGAATAGATACAGAGAGAAGAATATATACAGAATTTATAACCATCTTGCTCTTTCAATGTTCCAACCAATGTCTTGATTCCATCTTTCAGAATCTTTTGTTGCTCCATGTGGATTCTGGATTTTAGATGAGATCAATAGAAATAAAATGAAATGTGGTTGTCCATCAAGACCAGAACTCAAAGCTATCATTTTATCTTTTACTACTAGTGAGATAGAATTTATCCATCAATTGCTATTTCTTCTTTTAATTTTTTGGCAAATTTCAGATGAGATCTAAATATTCATATTATTTAATCTGAATACTTTATATATTTATTTTTCATATGTTGCTTGTTTATATAACTTTTTAAGCAATTTCACCAGCTTTTTAAAAATTTTATAAATATGTAGTTATTTTTCTACTGTGATTTTCTCTTTTTATGTGCCAAATTCAGATAAACAGTTATACCTTCTTCCATTTTATTTATTTGTTTTATATTTAAATCTTAGTCCATTTTGAATCTATTTTTATTTTCTGGTGAGAGGTGATGTAGCTTGATATTTTTCCCCTCCAAACAGCTAACTAATTGTCCCAGTACTCCTGTTTATTTACAGATCTTTTCTTTACTAACAGATGTAATTACTGAATGAGTAAGCCTTTTTCCTTCAAAGATGAATTTCTTTTCCACCCACACTTTCAAGCCTAATAAACTCTCCCAGATTCTAAATATGAAAATAAAATCTAACTTCGCCTATAAAAGATAACATAGAAAGAATCTCCTCGTCTTCACTCTCCCACTCCTCCCTCATCAGTCCACATCTAAAGGAGTAAACAAGTAAACAAAACAAAAGAAATAAGAAACATAATTTAAAAGAAGATAATTAAGTCTGTCTGCACCATAACACTAATAAATGGAGAAAATGCAGAAGATAAAGGTTATTATAAATTATAAAAAGGAAATTTAAACCACAGGCTTTTACTCTAGTCTGCATTTTTCTCCCTAGCCTTTGTCTTACAAAGAAGAAGGAAACAAATGAATATTTATTGTCATCTTATCTTTTCAAAATGTGGAATTAGAATTAGTGTTTCATGAGGGAGTGATTATATTTTTCTTGGTTTGCAGATATTTATTTTCTTGTTGAATTATTCAAATAATTTTAATTGATTACTGTAACAGCTATATGAATATAAAGATATATGTACAGTCAGCCCTCAGTTCTGCCCTGCTTTACACAGATGGAAGAAATTTACTCTGAATGTCAATTTCCTTTTGCTGGTACATATGTGGCTATTACAGTGAAAGAAGGAAACATAATGAAATGTGGGTTACGGGAGATATGATTGAAAAAGTTGGATGTTCTTGATGACTCAGTGGTAGTAACTTTTGCAGATTTATCTAGTTTTTCCTCAGTTTTGATGACTTGTTCTTCATTAAGTCAGCCCAACCAAATTCTATATCTTGCTTCCTTGGGCCTTTTTTTGTATTGGTGGGATTCTTAGCTGTAGAAACTGAAGTCATCCATTCCCAGACAAATCTTATTCAGAACCTGTCATTTACTGTCATTCTCTATTCAAAACAAGTGAAACTTGCCATCTTAATCCATTTAGGCTATGACAAAAACTTCGTGGCTTATGCACAACAGAAATTCATTTTTTCACAGTTCTGGCGACTGGGAAATTCAAGGTTGAGGCACTAGCAGATTCAGTATCTGGGGAAGACCCACTTCCTGGTTCATGGGTGGCAACTTTTGGCTGGAACGTGCACAAGAGTTCTTTGAGGTTTATTTTCCAAAGGTGCTAATCCTTCAAGGGCTCTGCCTTCATGAATCAACCACCAAAATCCCCACTTCCTAATTTCCTAATACCACTATCTTGGGCATTAACATTTAAACATAATTTTTTTTAAAGAAAGTGTTTGGATTTTTTATTGGTACATGTTTGCAGTACATAATGATCAAATTCATCATGCAAGATTTTTATATGTACATATCTTAATTTTTTGCCCCCTTCCCTCCAACCCTTCTTCTCCTCCCTATTTACAAAAGCTCTATTTTTATTTTTTTCTTCAATACATTTTTCTTTTAAATCCCTTTTCCCTTCCTTACCTTCTCCCTCCTTCATCTCTCATTCCTTTTCCTGTTTGAACAAGTCCTTCCTATTTGCTAATATCTATTCTCCACTTGACTCTTCATAAATAATTTGAATTTCTGACAAAAGAAAAAGTATGTGATATTTAAACATGTGTGTCTAATTTATTTCACTTAAGATTATGGTCTCGAGGTGCAACTATTTACCTAAAATGTCTCAATTTATCCTTGTTAATGGCAGTGTAGTACTGCATTTGACATTGACCCCACACCCCCCATGGACTTCTAAATCAATAGAACAGAAAAGAAGATGCAGAAACAACTCTAGGTGTACTCAGCTACCTAATCTTTGATAGAGGGGTGAAATACCTTCAATAGAGGAAATACAGCCCCTTTAACAAATGGTGCTGGGAAAACTGGCTTTCCACATATGGAAGATTGAATCTACACCCATATCTCTCATCAAGCACTAAACTTAAAATGAATAAAAAATTCCAAATATTAAAGAAGAAACATGTAATCTGCTGGAAGATAAATAGGAACAACTTTGAAGACAGATACAGGCAAAGATGTTATGATCAAAATCTTAGTTGTGGTTAGATAGGAAATATTAAAAAGAATCAGCAACTGCAATTACATCAAATTAAAAAAATCTTCTGCACAGCAAGCATGAATGCCAACAGTGTGAAGGGAATACCTATAGAATGGTGGCCAGCTATTCCTCAGACAGAGGACTAATATTTAGAGCATATTAGAACTTCAAAAATTTAGACTCTCAAGTTTAAAGACCCAATCCAAAAATGTGGATTTGAAGTGAATAGACATTTCTCAGATGATGTGCATATGGCTAGTGAGTACATTAAAAATGTTCAAAATTGCTGGTCATTCAAGAAATGCAAATTCAAACAACATCAAGATTCTACATCAAGCCAAAAATATGGCAACCATCAAGAAATCAACCAATAACAAATGCTGATGAAGCTGTAAGGGAAAAGGAACCTTTCTCTATTTTTGGAGAGGGTGTAAGTTGTACAACCACTGTGGAAAGCAGTACGGGAATTCCTAAAAAAACTAAAACTAGAGGTTCCATTTGACCCAATTATTTCACTTTAAGATGTCTTCCCAAAGAAGTTAAAATCACCAAATCATAGTAGTACATGCATACCCATATATGTAGCAGCACAATTTATAGTAGCTAAATCTTGAAAACATCCCATATGCCAATCAACAGATGAATGGCTATAAAATGTACATTGTACTTAACATAAATTTCAAGAGAATGTAAACATATAGCATCTCGCCCTCCCTCCCCTTTCATAACCATCCCAAGAGTTACATCAGTCTGAACTCTTTCCAACACTGACTCTAAAATCTTACATTGAGTATTGCCTAATTATTACCTAAATCAGAAAGTACAGTTCATCCCGAGGCAAATTACTCTCCAGTCACAAACCTGTTAAATCCAACAAAGTATATATTTTTAATATACAGGAGTAGGACAGACACAGGATAGTCATTTCCACGCCAAAAGGAAGAAATGGGAAAGGAGAAAGGGATAGTGGATCCCAAGGAAGCCCAAACTATAAAGCAAAATCCAGTCCTCTCCAGCTCAACTTTTGCCCCTCCAAGCCCAACAAAGCATCATTTGTCTTCCTGTGGTTCTGCTGAAGCCCTGTTCCCTCAGCTCTGGATGGAAACAGGCCTTTTGAAAGCAAGGCAGCGGTTCCCTCTTGAAGCCCAGGAAACGGCCAGCCGTAATGTCTCTTCACTTCCTTTGTAGTCATTCTTCCTTTGTCTTGAGGAGTAGTGCATTAGTTCTGCCATCCTCTTGCAAAAGCCAAGAAGTCCAATACTTTTCTCATTCCTTCTTGTCTTCATCACATTAATGGTTCGGATTTCAACACATGAGTTTTGAGAGGACATAAACATTCTATCTACAGCCGCTTGCCATGTAAGAATCTCCACAGCAACCCCCCTTTAAAGCTAAAGTAGCATTGATGTGTGTCAATTACAAAGTATAAACCAAAAATACATTAAATCAAAATTTGAATTTAAGTCATTGAAATTAAAGGCCAAGCATCATCTTTTTTTTTTTTAAGCCAAGTTGAATCAACATTAAAATACTTCCTTTGTGCTTTCACACATGATATCGTTTGTTCGTCACATCTATCTTGAAATAGGTCTTATTAACTTCATGTTACAGATGTGGGAAAGTGAAGTTTGGAGATATTTTTCTAAATCAAGGTAGAAGAGTCAGTAAGTGATGGGATCAGTGTTTAAATTCAGATATGTGATTGCAAAGTCCATACGAGGTACTGTGTGGCATCAGTGACACAGAGGTGAGCATAGCATCGGTCCAGACACTGAATCTCACCGTGAGACAGTTCTCGCCTTACAGTCTCTCTTTGCCCTAATAATATAAAAAAGGAAGTTTCTACTCTGTCTGTCCATACATTTTTAACATTTTGTTTTCTATTTGTAATAAGAAAAGACCTCAGTCTCAAAGCATTGGGCTCCCAATGATGTCTAGCTAGAATTTTATAATTTTAAAATTTCTCATTATGTGCATTTTGATTTTTCTCTTCAATTTATAGCAATACAAATGTTTTTAGTAGTGGTAGTGATATAAATCTTTAATGTTTAGATATATTTAAATTTTAATGTATAATTTTAAAAGAAATCATATATAAATATAGCTCTTGGGCCGGGGATTTAGCTTAGTGGTTCCAGCACCTACGTTGCAAGTACAAGGACCCAAAAAATTCCCTGGTACCAAAAACAAAACAAAACAAAAAACAACCAAAAATATAGCTCTTAGTGGTCTAGAAAATAATGGCGTGTGGGAAACATTTTGTTGTGCATGTGATGCTATAAATTCTTGGAAGTGTTAATTTTTGGAGTGATATGATATACAACCCTTCCCCCTAGGGTTTTTCAACATTCATCCTGAGCCATGGACAACTGCATTTGAAAAATATCAGTGCCAGAACATAATAATGTTTTTCTTGCTTGTGAATTTATTGTTCTTAATTTTGAAGAATTTCTAGCAAATATATCAGTGAAGAAAATAGATAATAATCTGTAGAGTTTGCCTTTGTGAAACTAGTAGGGGAAGAGAGACAATAAATAATATAGAAATGCAGTAGAAACATAAAATTATGATCAGTGCTTTGAGATAAAGAGGATTGGAAGGCAGAAAGTTTGGGATTTCATCGATGTAGTTGAGAAAGCAACATTTGAACAATGAGTTGAAGGTAATGAATAAAGTGGTAAGGAGGGGCAACTTCCGGCCATTTCAGAGGGAGGAGCATTCCTGGCGTGGTCAATTCCATCGGGGGGCATGAGTAGTTGGAGTGGACACTGTAAAACAACAGAATGGTAGGAGTGAAGAGTCCAGAGAGAAGTAGAAGCAATGGTCTAGCTTTTAAAGTTTCCGTCAGCTGGGTTAACAATGAACTGCAAAGAGTAAGGATGAAAGCAGGGAGATTAGATGGGAGAGTATGATAATAATAATACAGGCAAGAAATGATGGTAACTTGGACCAGGGTGGAGAGGAAGAATCATGGTCATGTTCTGGATATACTTTGTAGGCAAACAACTTTTTGCAAATTTAATGTAGACTGTAAAATAATTTATCAACAAGAGGGCAGTGCAAGATGAAATGTCTGGGAGAGAATACTATAGGAAAGGCATAAATTTACAGTAGGTTTTGGCTCTTGGGCAGTCATATTTTAACAACTTTTCTAAGCTCCAAACAATTAAATCAAGAGAAAAAATGGTTTTGTTAATTTTCAGATCTAAAAAAATAATTCATTAATGGCTTGATTATAATACAACACTGTTTTCTGCTGGTAAACAGCCCTGCTGACAGGGATGTATATGAAGTTATTTCAACAATAGATGACACATAAATGCAACCACTTTCTCCTCATCCATCTGTGAAGGGTGCTGCTTCTGCTTGTGTCTTCAGCATTTGTCAGAGTTGCAGAGGTTTCATTCCTTACTTTGTCAGTTTTTTAAAAATAATGCTACAGTGTCATTTTATAGGATTGTATAGTTACTGTTCTGGGCATTATTTCTTGTATTTCCTGGACATCTAGTCCATTTGGAACTTGAACATTAGTTCCTAGTTATTGTGACTTTTTTTTTTCTTATCAGGGATCGAACTCAGGGCCCTGTACTCTTGAAGCAGATGCCAGCACCACTGAGATAAATGCCCTGCCCTATTGTGACTTTTCATATTGGGCTGATGCTCAAGAAGGATGAATAAACCACACCAGTGAAAGGTCATTTTGGGTGATTCAGCAAAGCACACATTTTATTTGATAAGTGTACACTCAACTTTGACCAAGTGTCAGGCACTGGGATCATAATGATAAACAGATATTGATGCTACCTCAAGGTGTACTATTCAGCTGAATGATGATAAGCAGTATCCTTAATGGTGGATGAGTGACATGTGGATGGTTTCAAAAGTCTATTATTTGTGTACATGAAAAACAAAGATATCATGTATGATTTCTCAATAGATAAACCATTTTGCAAGAAACATATCATTAATCAAGCTTTTTAGCAAAAAAATCCCATTTTGTGGCCCATATCAGCAACGGATAAATTGAAATGAGAGTTCAAGAAAACACCATATGAAGTCAACAGTTCCCTTCCTTCATGGACTAATAGGACTGTAACAACTTTACTTTCAATAGCCCAAACTGGTAATCATCCAAGTGACTTTCAGCTTGTGAATGGAAGAACAAATTGTGGTATAATCACATAATGGAATACCACTCATCAGAACAATCAAATTAACATGGATAAATTTTATAGATTTTCTTTTACCATAAGAAGACAAATATTAAAATGTACAGACTATATGATTACTCTTAAATGAGCCCAAAACAAGCAAACCAAGCTGTCATAAATTAGTGCAAGGAGAATCTTTCTTAGATGAAAATATTATATATCTTGAATATGTTATTTTTTATATTACTAAGACTCATTTGCCAAGACTCATTTACTTGTACTCTTAAAATCTGTGGATTTTATTGTAGGTAAATTATACCTTTCATTCAAAAATAGTGAGGGGAGCCAGGCGTGGTGGCGCACGCCTTTAATCCCAGCACTCGGGAGGCTGAGAAAGGAGGATCGCTGTGAGTTCAAGACCAGCATGGGCTACATAGTGAGTTCCAGGTCAGTCTCAACTACATAATGAGACCCTGTCTCAAAAAAAAAAAAATAGTGAGGGGAATAAAATTTGCAGATGAAACACTTAGAAAATTGCATTAAACAAATTTGTAATCTAAGCAATACATGTTATATATAATTGCATTAAACAAATTTGTAATCTAAGCAGTACATGTTATATATAGTGGTACTACCATCATGTATGTGACTTACCATATTAGACTGCTTTAAATGGTTGCTTCTGTTTCTTTCTTCCCCTTTGAACTATGCAGTTACTAATTTGTCTTCATAACGTAATGCTTGTCTTAAACAGTGTACTTGGTGTGTGTTATGTTATCAACCTAGGAAAACTGTACAAGGTACCAATGATGACAGCATAGCTCCTGCATGTGTTGTTCTAAAGCTACTATATATTTATGTCTTGCTATGTCTGGGTCTGTCCATGTATAAATCTTTCTTTTTTCTTATTGGTTTCCCCATTTGTTTCTACTACAAATCTAACTTGAGAAATACACTCTCCTGTTTCAGTCCCAAATCAGCATTGTTTCTTTGCGATATAATTAAATAAGATTCAAGACTAAAATTAAGTACTCTAAATCATAATAGTCATTGTAAAGATATGGGAAGTCTGTAGTGGGTTTTATTCACTTCTTTCTATTTTGTAGGGTTTTTTTGCATCATGCATAGTTAACATATTTGGATAATAAAATATTTTATGTCTTGCTATGCTACTTGCTATATCCTGTCTGTTCACTGCTGCTTTTCTTCTACAAATATATATAAAGATGAAAGGTCACTACATTAGGTGAGCCCATGAGACTGTCATAGAGGCCTGTATACTGATTTCTGTGGATTACTTTGTTCCCCTGGCTTACCATAGCTCAGTTCATCCTGAGTATGTGCATAACCGTCATATGTGTAATGAAGCAAGTTTCCATTAGTGGTGAAGCCAATAGAGGTTGGAATAAAGGGATCATTTTTAACAATACAAAGTTTGATTGAGCACTAGATGCACACACTTTAGGTAATCCAATGTCCTTGGTTGAACAAAGGAGTAAGTGGGGACTCAGCTGAAAGAGCATGATGGTGTTTTCTTTAAAGTGGTCATCATATTTTTCTTTCTTTCTAAATAGAAGTCTTAGAGACTGAAATTTTAGATGAATATTTTTTAAAACTCAGTAACAGGATTTCTGAGAATGATTCCAATTTTTCTCTCTTTTTAAAAAATTTTATTAGTACATGTGTGCACTACATAATGTTTACATTTCTTGTGGGACGTTGGTGCATAACACATTTTAATTCCTTTCCTCATCCCCGGTCTTCCCTTCCTCTCCTCTCCACCCATCTCTTGGTTCTCTTACACCTTTTTGGTTTGTTTTTGTACATGTTTGCAGTACATAATGTTTACATTTCTTGTGTGGAACAATTCTCTTTTAAAATGAGATGTAATATATAACTTTAAATTTTGTACAGTAATCATCAAAGAACACTAAAGATCAGGAATTGGCAGCCAGAAAGAAAAATTCAGGCAAAGCAGAGTTAATTGCATTCTGGTGATTGAAAAAAAGACATCCAGAAATTCTGGGTTGGTTAATTATATAGTGTTTGTGTGTTTACATTTACAGTATGGGGGCAGCTACGAAGAGCTCATGAAATGGTCCTGTTGAATAAAGTGTTTCTAATGAAGCTTAGGAGAGAATGTCAGCTTAAACAATAAGTGACATAAATCTCTTCATTTACTTCAGCTACCTCATTCTGAGTGCCTGTTGCAAAGGAGTTCATGTCACAGAGGAGCTATACAGACCCAGGGACATATTAAGTCTAATATCTGGTTAGAAATTTTCCTTGAGAAAGTAGTTTTTACTCCCTGATCTGTATGTCTGCTTTTCTTTTGCTCTGACCTGTATGACAGAAGAGAATTGATGAAAAACAGATTTACTAAAGCTTTGATTTTTTTTTTTTTTTAACTAGGATTGAACTCAGGGCCCTGCGCTTATGAGGCAGATGCCAGTGCCACTGAGCTAAATCCCCACTGTTTCTTGATTTTTGAGACAGGGTCTGGCTACATAGTTCAGGCTGGCCTCAAACTCACTATGTAGCCTGGGCTGGCCTTGAACTCATGGTGAGCTTCCTGCTTACCCTTCTGAGTGCTTGGATTACAGGTGTGTGCCACTATACCTGGCCACTAAAACCTAGGGAGGCAACTAAGGATGTTATAGTTTACTGGAAGCTACTGGATAGAGTTAGAACAATGACCCTGCGTAATATTACAGATTTGTCTTTGTCCTTATATATATATATAATTTTTTTTCTATATTCTTCCAGCCCAGCCTGACTTCCTGAGACTCTGGCTCAAAGCTTCTCCCAGTTACAAAATGATCCTAAAACTTTCTCTTTTCCAGTCTATGGACCTGTCCTCAAGTGATGTGATTTGTATCCTTTAATGAGATGTTCAAGAGTTAAAGCTATGACCTTTATGATGCCCCAGGGCTCACTTTAAGGATTTGCTTGCAAGATCTATTTGAATGTACGTCATCCTTCAATGTCAGTTGTATTTGGAAATTTTAAGACTACGACACCAAAACCTGATAAGGAATCTCACAACAGGACCTAGTTCCCTAAAACGTCTGTCTCCCTCAGAGTGTTCTGCTTCATTGGTCAGTTGGCTCATTTCTGTTCTGCTGATGGTGCAGTTTTGAGTATCACATTCATGAGTGTATGACTACAGGCCCCACCTGAATAGTTCCCCCACAACTTCAAGATTCTGAGCTGCTATAAAGAATTGTCTGGGAGATCAGACCTATTATGCTTTCTGTTCCCAAATCTGCCAACCGTGCCAAGCCCCTAAGCAAAGGTACTCTTCAAATCCCAGGTTCTCTGGTTCCTCCCTAATTCTGAACCCCAAAAGGAAATGGATGCCCCAAATAGGTTTTCTTTTGAAGGGTTCTTCTACTAAATCTGTTTTCACTCACATAACTTGAATTTTTCCTTGAGAGACACTTATGCACATCTGCTTATTTGAATATGGGTGAACCTGAGACCCAAAGGCATTAAGACCCCTGACTAGGATTAAGCTATGGATCTGGTCTCATTCTCTTTCCTGCCATACTCAACAAAAGGATAAGGGCAGGCATCAGGTCATGTTGCCTTTGCAAAGGTCACTGGCCTCCAGTAAGATGAAACTAACTTCTTCTGAGGATATACTCAAGAGACCCCAGTTAAGTTGCCTTTCGAAAGATAGTGATTGGTTTTAACCTTTGAGTTCTAGATTTCTTTTAAAGCCACACTTATGTTGAATTTCTATGGTGTTGGGTAGTATGAGAGATATCAGAGAGTAAGTATGTTCTGCATAATTTGGGGTTTTGATTTCATAGAGTCATGGGGTCACACTCTTAAGAATTTTCAAGCTTTTTATTGGATAACTGAAGTATTAAAGACCAGAGAGTTTAAAAGGCCTGCCCAACTGGTTATATTCCAGTATTTTTTAATTTCCTGAGAATTTGCCATATTAAAGATTTTCAGTGTTAGGTTCTGTCTTCTGCCCTCTTATTAAGGAAACAAGCTCTCATTCACTTGTTTAGGAAGAATTCCTTATAATGCCTGTGTTAGGTGTTGAGGAGATGCAAACAGTCATAAAATATTTGCTATACCCAAATCTTACAACCTAGTTACAAGCTTCAGTGTGCACACCAACATTTTCATGTCATTTTTGTTTAGATAAGAAAAGAAAAACTGGCTTTCTATTCTTGATACCAGATTAGAAATAATATTGTTTGGATGTATGGTCTTATTGAAAGTATTTTTCCCCCTCATTGAGTTTATTGGTCCATTTTAGATATACAGTACAGTTACATTCATCATTGGGATCTTGTACCTTTACATGACAGGCCTTGGTTCCCTCTTTTTCCCTTTGTCCCTTCCCTCCCTTCACTCCCTCCTCCCTTCCCTATTTACAAATACTTTATTTCCAGTTTTTTCGTTTTCTCATATTTTTTTCTTTGCCCTTATTTCCTTTAGTATGTGCTTATCTTTAAATACTTTTGTAGTGATACAGTGATGAGAGCAACTTGCCTTTATGCCTAACCTTTAAAGAGATTATAGCTGCAACATGATTTCACAACTTATTTTCGTATTCATTACAAAGTACCTCATTACTTCAAAGCTCATCTTCCATCATTTGCTTCCAGGCAGGCTTTTAATTGCCACATACTTAATGAAAATGAAAAGTCCTGACCTTATCTATATCTAGACATATAGCACATTTAAATCCCAATACCTCGTAGTGGTGATGTCTGTGTTGATGTGACAATCTTTGATGGCTAACTTCTGGATTGTGGCAGTGCCAAGCCTGTGGCTTTTTGGCATTGCCATAGTGAAAGGCAGAAGGGCATTGGAGTCAGTGTCAAATACACCTCTGCCATTATAGGCTATAGGGCCATAAGAAAATTGCTAACCTCTCTGAACAGTCAATGAAATAACCCAGCAACTCAGTGAAAGACAGCATCCTGCAAAAGTTGCAATGGGGACTGAATAATATGTAAGAAATCTAGCACACTGCAAGGTACTAGGCTTCTAGTAAATACTCAATTATTTCCTTTTTCCTATATAAGAAAACTTGTGATGTTTTGAAAAAAGGAAATTAGTTTGGAAATCCAGTACAGGATAAAAATAACAAATTGAAATATATGAGACAGGGATACTTTCCAAACAATCTCAGGTACATAAGTTTTTCTGGGACAGCAGGAGTGAGGTGATGACCTGGATATGTGTTATGCAGCTTTAATGCCTGCTGACCCTGTAAAATTGTGTCTATATAGGCATTTGGTTTCCTACAGAGGCATAAAAGCCAACCAACTGCCTTATGACAGACAAGGACATCAAACTCATTGTCAAATTGTCTTCTTGTTAAAGTAATGATTATGTAATTACTTGGGATATATAGAGTGATGAATATTTAAGGAAGAAAGGTAGAAAAGCATTATTTTCTAAACCTTGTTCATTCATCACTTTGGAAAATGATCTATTTACATGAAGGCTGGGTTGCAGGTACAGGTTTTTGGTGTACTCAGCCTAGAGCAGTCAGCATTAGGAACATGTATACATCCTTCTTTGGAATGGTTTTCAAAGAACCAAATACTACAGGGAACTCAGAGGTAACTTCTACACAGGTATACCAAATGCCTTTTGTTATAGCCTGACTAAAGAGTAAAAATGTAAGTAATTTACATTAGAACGTGAAAGAAATAGTTTTATTACACATAGCTGGCCCATGCATGAACTCCATTGACTATTTTCCAGTTTTCCAAAAGAGACTTATGGAATATTATTGGGAAGCATAAGAACCTCTGTGAAGACCTAGCAGGTTGAGAAATAGAATGTACAAATGTAAGTGAATTTGATTTGTGGACATAAAAATAAGCGATGTATAGTTATAGAAATTTACATTGTGGTACACAGCTACATTCTTCTTCCTAATAAAACCCCATTTCTTTTATGAAATGTATTCTCACCCAGTTTTCATAGTCTAGGTGGAGGAAGAGTTCTATCTGCCCTGTCAACAGTATAAACCAAAGGTACCCCACTCCTCCGTCCTCTCCATGGCAAATGAAAGGGATTATTTCTCTCTTCAGCATCTATCTTGAGGGAATCATGAAGGTATTCGTCATTCTCGGTGCATCATCAAAATGCACAATATTTGTCCAAACTGCTTACAATAAGGAGAACTTAGACCTTTATTAAGTCTTGTCTTGCATGTTTCACCCCATTAATTAATATGTTGGATTATTAGTGGAGAATTCTGAAGAGAAAAGAGAAAAAGGGTTCTGGAGAGCCTGTAACCCAATATTTCTCCTTCTTTTGTAGTTCCTTGGCGGTGGGGGAGGATGAGACATGGGTTGATTACACTTTAAAATGTGAGAACACTGTGATATAAAGGTTAAGTGAGTTGGCAAGATTATGAGTCACCTTTCCCCCCCAAAGAAAGATAACACATTTCCCCTGAGATTGTTGCTCAATTGGTAATGGACTGAGTTGATGTTGGGTAAATGCAGAACTGGTTTGAGAAAAAGTACTGTTAAAAAACCTGTATAATATAGTGTCTGTTCACCCTTCAGCTGCTCACCAGAACTATGTTTTCTAGTTATTTCCTGCATTTATTTTGTTCAGCTGATAAGTGGAAATGCACACTACCTTGTGGAGTTCTTGAGAAGTTTAAATGTGTGGATTTCAGACCCTCAAATCTAAAAATTCCTGAAAGTTATTTTTAAGAACCAAACTTGTTATGATGTTCATCATAATGACTTTTTTTTTCTGGACACCAGAATCTCTACTAATGAGATATTTGTATAGGTTACATATTTGAAGGCACTAAAATAGTATGTGATGGATGTAGAAATGCAGCATGCAGATTCCCTTATGAAGAACTCATAATCCAACTACTGAGAAGGGTTTCTGTCCTCTGGCAGCCCATTCAGGTACCATCCTAACTGCAGAGAGCCCTTCACGCATGGTCATGTCCTTCCACGGGCAACCCATATCTGTCAACTAACTGAGGCAGGAGAAATGTCCTGGCCACATCAACCCACTGTCAAACAGCTCTGTTAGGTCATGTTAGTTCCAGAGCCTTCCATCAGATCAGCCAGAGTTGTTGTGAGACCTTCACCACAGCTCAATTTCAACTTGTTTCCTTTCCCTTCTGCTGACCTCAGGATATTCTTCAGTAAATATCAAAAATTCTGAACTCTGACTCTGCTTCAGGGGATCACAATCTACAGCATACTGTATTAGGCATTTTTGACCCTTTTAGGAAACTTCTAAGATACCTGATTTTCCCCAATGTATTAAATGAGAGAATAGATGCTTAGAAAGGTAAGAAAATTTTCTACATAATCACATTAAGTAAGTAAAGCTGAGATGCAAATCTAGTTCAGTTTGATTGCAAAGATCAAGTCTCTTAAGAAATTATTGATACATCTTCTCTTGACCTGAAACAACAGTGTTCTCTCAAAGACAGAGCAGCTGGGCTCTACTTTGGGAAAGGTCAGAATCCTACCATCCACATCATTGCTGAGGTAGGTTTAGGTGAGATTTACCTTTGCCTTTATTCCTTAGCAATCTTCCTTACTCCAAGTCCATTTCTATTGTTTTAGCTTAAAAATAGAAAGTTAAGCTTTTACACATTTTCAGAAATTTCAATGTAATTATTTAAAAATAGGTCCCAAATTTTTGTTTTCTCTCTATTGGCAACCATGGTTGCCATGGAGTTCAAGTAATAGATTGTGATGTTTAACACTGAATTAATTACTACTTCTCACTCTGAGGGAACATCTAATTATACATATTCATGCTGAGCAGGATTTGGTTTTAAGGAAGATGTGTGTATGTGTGTGTGTGTGTCTGTGTGTCTGTGTTTGTGTGTGTACAGGCCGTTTACTGTACCAGGCATATTTTGGAAAGGTCTTTATAAGACTTACCTTCCCTCTTTAATTACAATTGCTGCTTGATCTGGCCTTTGATGAGATCCTACTGTCTTCTTATAGTTGCAAAAGGGCATTCTCCATGCTAATGGTAGCCTCTTTCCTTTATTATGAACATCATGAGGCCATAAAGTGCTAAGATTTTCCTTTCCTCTCTCAGCATTGCTTTCTTAGTTACATTTATTATGACATTGTGAATTATCTACTGGAAATAGTCTGTCTATGTAGGAATCAGAGTCCAAATCCTGGTTTTACCATTTCCTTGACTCATGGCAAGTCACGTCAAGGTTCAGCTTCAGCAACTTAATGAAATGGGAATGGTATTATTTATCACAGGGTTGTTGCAAAGATGAAATTACATTTGAGGTAAATTTAGTGATGTGTTTCTTTTCTCAGACTTTAATGTAGAAGATCAAATCTTATTAAAATGCAGATTTTGATTCAACAGCTTAGGCAAAGACCCCCCCCCACCCCAAAGTCTCAAAATACAGGTGAGGCTTGGAGCCCCCAATGTTGTGAATTTCTTAACAGGCTTCCAGTTGATGTTGATATTGTTGATCCATGGACAACACTTTGAGCAGGGAGAACTTAAATAATCCTGGGCACATATATATTGTAAATGCCTTTGGTGAGCCCTGAAATTATCCTTATCCTATGTGTTATGGACATAAAAGCACAAAAATGCACTCATTTTCCAGATAAGGAAACTAAGGCACAGACAAACAGATCTTATAGTGTCAACTAGACACCTCCTCCACTGAGTGTCTCTGCTGTTTACTGTAGCTTTGCCCTGTGAAGCTTCTATTCTTCCCTTGTGTGGGCTGTTGCAGCTCCTGCTGCTACAAATGGGAGTTACCCAAAGCAAGGGTTGGGAAAAGAACATAAATCCTGAAGTATTTTTATATACTCAACTAATAAAGCAATTTCGTGTTTTATTGAAAAGAAACCAAATTCTTGACACTGACAGCATGGCACTGAGAGATTTATGCCTTTTGATTGACTCATCAGGTAACTGTTTTTCAAAAACTGGATTTTGGGTATTCATTGAAAATGGAGCCATGGTTCAAAGGCCTAGGAGATCTAAATGGTTGAAATTGTGTAAAGTGACATGGTACATTTTGAAATTAAAATACAGCCCCTTGCTGAAGATCTCCTGGGGTTCTTACAAAACAGTTGGCAACCTTTCAGATATGGGTAGGCAGTGTTTCTTTTATTTATACACTTTTTATTTAGGAGAGGTGGTAAGATACTTCTTATTTAAGAAAGGACTTTTCAATAGCTTAAGGGAGTGCTTCTCACTCTCTCCTCTGCGTTCTCTCTTTCTCTCTTTCTCTCTCTCTCTCTCTCTCTCCCTCTCTCTCCCTCCCTCTCTCCCTCCCTCCCTCTCCCCCCCCAGGACCTTGCACTTGCCAGGCAGCCACAGTGCCTCTGAGCCACATCCCTAGCCAAGTGCTTGTCTCTAACTTCTGCCATAAACATCAGCAACACATTTTCACATCTCCTGGGCCTCCTGACTTCTTTCCTGGAATTTCTATGTTCTGCTGCCCTGTGTTTTTAACCATGCATTCCTTGCTGACTTTTATTGCTCCATAGTTTTTAATTTTGGACCAAGATTAATATGTACCTGACACTTTTATCTTTGCCATTGACCTTTGCTGGTCCCAGGCTCTCCCTTTTATATGCCTCCATATGACTTGTGGCAGAGTAGCAATCATAACCAAAGTTCTGCAAGGAATACCTCCACCCAGCATGGTGACTCCTCCATAACCTCTCGGACCTGTGCTCTTTCCATTTACCCCACCCCCACCCCCACACACAACTGCTCTCCAGCCACACAGGTATTCTTGCTTTAGGGTCTTTGCTTTTGCTGTTCTCTTTGTCTTGAACTCTCCCCTTACCCCTCCTAAAACCTAGGTAACTCCCTCCACTCTTTGCCCTTTTAAGTCTTACCTTTTCAATGAAGTCTCCACTACTCATTTACTACTGCACGCTGCAGTGATGTTCTCCACTCCTTGTTCCTGACCCATCCTACCTACCCCGCTTTACTCCCCCCGCACAGTACTTGTGTTCAGATGCAATGAACTACATTTCCAGCAGCAATCACTCTTCACCCCTTCCCACTTTTGCTGCTTTGGCTGCAAACACCCTTTTCTCCCACATTAATCAAATGTAGGTCATCAGAAACAGCAGAAATAGAGCTTCTTAAGGAAATATTAAGGCTCTTCTGTATCTTTATTTTGGTAGTCGCTATACAGGTACACACATTTGTCAAAATGTATCCAACTGTACACTTTAATCAGATGCAGTTAACTGTAAATTATATTTCAGTACAGTTGATTTTAAAAAGTGGTTATATAACTATCAACCTTAGGTAGGTGAGAGAAGGGGTAGTAGCATTTAGGAAGGTCAATTTCTTCCTGGAAAATAGTATGGACAAAATAGATGTGTAAAAGTTACTCTTCAAAATCTGATGATAAGAAAAACTCAGGCCAGTTCATTTTATATTGTTCTGAGTTTAGTTGTTTCTGTTTCACTCCCATAAAGGAATGAGGATAACAATTTATAAACTCTGAGAACTCATGGTTTTCACTTGAAAGGAAGAAAATAACCTTATCTTTCTTGAGAAATATGCCAGAGAAAAGTAAATGACTGAACTCTTCTTACTTTAATAATTTTCACAAAAAAACT
This sequence comes from Fukomys damarensis, assembly GCF_012274545.1. Classification (NCBI taxonomy): domain Eukaryota; kingdom Metazoa; phylum Chordata; class Mammalia; order Rodentia; family Bathyergidae; genus Fukomys; species Fukomys damarensis. Next base: position 45,405,468 of record NW_022900949.1, on the reverse strand, counting down.
TCAGTTTAAAATGTTTCCAAATGAATCAGGCCAAGTATTTATAAGTTCTGAGGTCTTCTCATACTAGAATAGAAAGAATGTTCATTGTCCAGTGCTTTGTGGTTTACCTAAACTCCACTTGCTGTGAACTCTCAGAAATGTTACCAAGATGTTATCTGCTTTTGTGTTGCTCCCTCAAGATGGCATCTAGCTAAAAATTATGACTCTGTAGCGTGGATGCAAGAGATGAGGGTTACCCCAGGGGTGCTCTTCTCCATCCTTGAGAATCTCCCTACCATTGGCCCCTTTACCAGTTTTCATCCACTGGATTTTTTCACCATCTTCTTGAGTGAAAAGTATTCAAGAATGCATCTGTGACTCTTGATTTATTTATGTCATCAGTTTGCAAATTTCATGATACCACAGCCTAATTCTTCATTTCTTTCTCTAGAATATCTAGCAATCCAACTTTTCTGATTTTCATGCTAAATAATTCCTCCTCTGATCTTTATATCTTATGGATATTTTTAGATTACAGCCATGTCCACCTCTGCCACCCACTGTGGCTCCCTACTGGGTCTGCTCAGCCAAACTATACATATTTAATTCTTCTTATCTTGCTTTATCCACCAGACTCACCAGTCTCTTAAAATTGTATTGCTCTTCTTTAGACCTCCTCTTGATTGCTGATGCCCTGTACTCCAGGAGACATTATCTCTCTGAGATGGCATTTAAAGGCATTGCTAAAACTCATCATAATATTTCATGCCTCAATTAAAAATAAGCAGTGCAGAAAGGACTCTCTTATGAGTCATTAATGGTGTTCCTCAGTTATTTCTGGTTCTCTTGTCTTTTGGACACACAGTAGGGTTACATTTCCTGGCCATGACAATTAGTAGAGCATCCTTTGATTAACTCTGGCAAGTGGGTTATAACCCGTGAATCACTTGCAGGCCAGTGGAAAACACTCCAGAGTGCTACTTTCTCTCAGGCACAGTGACTGTCATATTTCACCTGGCAGCCTATTATAATACAATTTGAAGTACATGAATACTGCTAGTCTCCTGGGTCCTATAGCACATCAAGTTTTGCATTTAACTAGATTCTTGCCACTCATCAGTCAGATGGAAATCTATTCAAGAGGTCATTAGACGCTTTTGCTCAAGATACAAAGATTAAATATGCAGAAAAATTAAGTACTGTACTTCTAAAATCTCCACCCCAAGATTTTCAATGCCACATCAGGTGTAATTAAACACTGCATCTTAGATTCAGATCCTGTGGCAGCCGCAGAAATAAATATATATTCTGGGATTTCTCCCATTACCCAGGGCTTCATGGCATGCTCATCCCCTTCCTGTGGCTTCTGTTTAATATTTCTGTTTAAGAATAAAAAGTAGAAAACTCCTTTTGCCCCCAGAGAAATGGTCAATATGATTCTTTTAATCTTGGATAAAACAGAATATTTTAGATATCCTAAACCACTTTTAAAATATTCTTATCATAATTTAATGGGACCTTGGTTCATGTTATTTTAAATTTATATATGTGTATACATACATACATTTTTTAAAATAACATGAATGGATTTTAATATTCAAGATGCTTCTGTTCTGTTACGACTATCTCATTTCTCTTTTCTTTTTAATCTTTATCAATATGGAAACATTTTACATGTTTGAATTTATATTATCCATGAAGTTTTGTTCTTTGTATTATACCCGCCATTATTGTATGGATTCTTTTCTCTCTTTCTACATAGTCTTCATGAATTTTCTCTCACTGTAATTGGAGTAACTTTTATTAGGTTGAAATTCTATTGTGTTAAATGATACAGAATGGCCACATTCAAAAACAGTTGAGTAGACCATTGAATCGGTACAAAAAAATTTTAACTTTTTTTCCATGGCTGAACATGCTGATTGTTTCCAGATTTTAACGTAAGAATGTATTAACTTTAAATATTTATATATGCATTTATTTTTTGAAATCTACTTTCTTAGTGTATAATCTCAGATGTGGAATTACTGCTTGAAATATTTTTTTCTCTCTCTAATCCCTTGTGGTGAACTTCTGTGTAATTTTTGAGATCCAGCTCAAGCAGTTCCCTTAGACCACCCGCCCTGCAACATGGCGCCTACTTTGGACCACTCACTGGCTCTGGAGATTCTGTATCTTCACGTCTGCTTTCACTGACCTCTGAGTGCCGTTAGATAAGAATTACATGTTATTCTTCTGTAGGTCACCAGTGCTGCCAACCATGCTTGGAACTGAATAAACACTCTATATGTATCATGGAAAAGAATGAATTAAAAACCATGTATACTCAGGCATACAACGTTTCTACATGATATTTGGTATTTATCACCAGCACTGTTGGTCTCAAGGCAGAACTCTGAAAATTTTGGGTTCTTCTGTCTTTATTTGAAGAGGTGGAAAGCATGCTTCTGGCTAATTGACAAAACAGCAGGCTCCAGTATCTGTTTTTATTTCCCTTGAGCACAGATGTCTGCCTTGACTAGATATTCACCTTGCTTTGCATGAAAAAAATATGTGCTAAATATTTGTCTTTGACTTTTTCCCTCCTGAGCATTTGTTTTGCACCTTTCCTCTCCTCTCCAAGTTAAATCTCTTTGCTTTACTTTCATCTTAATATCTCTGATTTTGTTGATTCTTTTAATAGAGCTGTATTTCTCAGACTCCAGTTTTTCTTCCAGTTTGGTCAACTTGATTTCCATCTTATTTCTTCTTGGGGAGCCACAAACATTGAATCCTAATTGTGGTCCTGGATGATTTAAACTATGTTAGGGCACCAGAACAAGATAATTTGTTCTTTATGGATCCAAAGACACCCAAGCAAGCAGTACATTGAAATTTCTATTGAGCAAGATTGATTCCTTGATTTCATGGACAGCTCACTCTCCCATGCTTGAATATCAAACAGTATTGCTTTAGCATCTCCTTTCCAAAAAGTCATGTTGCCACCTTTGCCAATTGATAGCTGTGTGACCTTGGGCCAGATGCTTAACCTCTTTGACACTCAGTATTCTGGTCAGGATATTTACACCTACCACATCAAAATGAAGAGATAGATGATGCCTTTAGTACTTAAACACCAATACCTAACATGACAACAGCCCTCCCTAAGTTTCAGAGTACTCTTTAGTTTGGAATGTGTTCATTTGATTTTCTATACTAATTGTTAACTTAGAAAATCTACATAATAACCTCTTTCTGGGATACTCAGAGGACTAAGATTTTTTACATAAGGGCTGATTTGAATAAGATTTTCTGAGAAAGAACTAGAGGTAGCATTTGGATAGAAGAAAAACATGGAAAAGTGCACAGGTATGAAAGGCAGCTTTGAATACACAGCAGCAAATTCGGTTTATACTGGATCTTCTTGCTGGATTGAAGCCATTCACTGAGTTGTCTTTTACCATTTCTCTTTCAATGCCCAATGTTCTAAGCAAACATAGTTAGGTTATTTAGGTTATTTGCAGGATATATATGCCCTCACCTTACCTCTCACGCCCAAGTTGTCTGCTGTGTGAATTCCCTCCGTGTCGTGCTCCCCTGTCCTAACCC
>NW_022900949.1:45396246-45401541 GCF_012274545.1 Fukomys damarensis | reverse complement strand
AATTGGAGTGCAATTTACATATAAAAGGCTATACTTGTTTAATGTATACAACTTTATGAATTTACAGAAAAGTACACAACCTGTAAGACCATTGTCATCATCAAAGCTGTAAGTATATCCACCCTTTTCAAAAGTTTCCTCCCATCCCTTTATTATAACTACTACACACAGCTAAGTTAGGCAAAAATTAATATACAATCAGAGAAGGGTTGGGCCCTCAAAGAAGTCAGCAAAGAAGATGAGATACACAAAGATTTTGCCCAGAAATACATCTGAAGAGAACCAGGCCATAAGATGTAGATGCAATAGCCAGACCTGCAAGCCTCCCTAGAGATAAACAGAAAGTTGAAATTATACTGTAAGTAGCACCACCTGGTCCAGTGGGCCCAGATAGACAGCAGATGCATAGGTGGGTGACCAGAATATTTGGTCCCATGCTCCCATCCCTTTCCAAGAATTTCTTTGATCTTTCAATATACCCTTGCTATGTGATGCATTTCCCTATTGGATTAATATTAGCTAGACAATTATACTTATAATCCTATAGGTTGATTGTAGTTTGACTCACACTGTACCCACATTGTGTTTTTTACTATGTAAAATATTCCCAACAAAGGGCCTCGGTGGCCATCCAGTTGGAATTCCTAGAAATCCAGTTGCTATTCTTCCTGTCCTTATTTTCAGTACAACTCCAACTTCCTCCTGTGGTTCACAACCTTCATTCCTCGATTTTGAGACCATGAACTCAGCACATCTCACATCTAACAGGTTGGGAGTTATTTTTCCCCATCATGTTACTAACATTATTGTTGTTATTATTAATTTGTTGTTTCTTTGCCAAGAACATTCAACATAAAGTCTACCCTTTTAGTAAATTTTAAGTATGAAGTACAGTACAGTTAGCCGTAACACCTCTCCAGAACATTTGATCTTGTTATAATGAAAGTTTTCTACCCTTTAATTGTCACCTTTCCATGGTCTTCTCTTCCTAGCTTCTGACAACTCTCAATTTACTTTGTTTCTATGTCTTTGACTATTTTAGATTCCACACATATGCGAGGTCATACAGAGTTGTCTTGCTGAGTTTGGCTTATTTCACTTAGCATAGTTTTTTCCAAGTGTATTTATGTTGTTGCAAATGGCAGCATTTCTTTCACTTGTAAAACTGAGTAATATTCCATTGCACATGTATCCCACATCTTATTCATCCATTCACTGATAGAAGTATGTTTAGGTTGTTTCCGTCTCTTGGCTGCAGTAAATACAGAGGTGTGAATTTTTCTGCCAGATTGTGATTTCATTTCCATCAGGTTTATACCCAGAAGTAGGCTTACTGAATCATATGGTAGCTCAAGTTTACATTTTTTGAGCAACTTCCATACTGTTGGTGCCACTTTCATAGTAGTTGTACCAGTTTGCATGCCCTCCAGCAGTATTTAAGGCTTTCCTTTTTCTCCACACCCTCACTAACACTCTGTTACCTTCTCTTTGTTTTGTTTTCTTTTGCTTTGCAGACAGCCATCCTGACCAATGTGAGTGATATCTCATTGCGGTTTACTTTTTTTCTGATGACTAATGTTGAGTTCATTTTGGCCACTGAAAGAATCTTTCAGGGAGAAATCTGCCCATGTTTCAGTCAGATTTTGTTCTGTTTTAGTTTGGGGACTCAGTTGTATGAGTTATGAATTCCTTGCATGTTTTAGATATTTAGCTTTTATAGATGTACAATTTACAAATATTTTCTCCCATTCTAGAGATTACCATTTAATTTTGTTGACTTTTTCCTTTGCCGTGCAGATGATTTTTAGTTTTAGGTAGACCCCCTTATTTTTGCTTTTATTGCCTTAATTTTGGTGTCATATCCAAAACTCACTGCCAAAACGAACACCAAAAAAGTTTTCCTCTATTTTTCTTATAGGAATTACATGGTTTTAGTACTTATCTTTAACTTATTAACTTCTTTATACATTTGTATTTTCATCATTTCTTTTTTCTTCTCTCTCCCTCACTTCCTTTTCTTTCTGGCTCTTTTTCTCCTCCTTTTACTCTCCTCCTTTTCTCTCTATTTTCTCCTTCTTTCACTCTTCTGTCTCTTTCCAGGCTCCTCCTTTTCAACTCTGTGTGTGTGTGTGTGTGTGTGTATTATGAAGCAAGAAAGTTTTAAATTCAAAGTAGGAATAAAATCTGATGTTCTAATTACTTGGCCCAACCCCAAATAACCATTTTATAACTCTTAAGAAACACCACCTGCTTTATTAGCACAGACCAGTTGTAGTTGTTTGCTGTTTTTTTGTATTAAGGTTTGCCTATCTCTGTAGTAATCTCTTGGGTGATCATGACCTGTTCTCACTTGTATAAGCAAACAGTGTAGCTTATGATTTGTTTGTCCACATTTGATTTCTTATTAACACATGTTCTGTTGGTTTTTCATCAGCCCTGGTATATTTTAATTTCAGTCTTATCTGAATTTTGTTACCACACAGTTGTGATCTGATCCTTTATAGTCTAATGTTTCACTTTTCTCTTGGTATTTATTGAAGCTTTGTGCCTGAGGGGAGAGGGCATGCTTATTTTCTACTGCTTTACTTTAATTCAGGGGCTTGTAAGAACTCAAGTTTTTATCCTACATTTTATACAATATAAGTGTAACACAGACCTCTCTGGCTAAATTGAAGGTGTTGGCAGATCTGTGTTCCCTGAGGAGGATCTATGGGAAAATCCCTTTCCTATTTTTTCCAGCTTCTAGAGCCACCTGCATGTCTTGTTTCATGGCCTCCATCTTCCATCTTCAAACCAGTAATGTTACATCCTTGGGTCCTCTTCTTTTTCACAGCCTCCCTCTTCTATTCTGTAGAAACCTTGTGATTACCAACGTAACGATTCAAGCTTATTTCTCTGTTTTAAGATCTAATGCTTAGCAGCCTAAATTTCATCTGCAGTTTTAGTTCCCCTTTGTTACATAACCTAGTGTATTAACACATATACATGTCCTGTTTGGAAAGATGCCTTTCATCAGTGGGAAAGCCACAAATTTCTTCTACAAAATGTATAAGTTCTGTCCATTCAAGTACTAGAAAAAAAAAAAACACACTTCTGGAGGAAGCATCTTGTCTTCTAGAAAAATTACTGTTATTTAAGAGCTTAATTAATGTTTTTCACAATCCCTTAACAAAAATCCTTCTGAAAAGATTAGGCAAAAAAAAAAATGTAATCTCTGCCATTTTGTAATTGATGCTATCAACCTATTAACCTTCCTTCTTGCTCCATTCCTCCCCTTCCCTTCCTTTCCTTTCCTGATCCTTGCCTTCCTTCCTTCCTTTTCCAACACTGAAGACTGAACCCAGGGCCTTCACTCTGAGATACATCCTCGGACCATTATTATTATTTTCATCATTATTATTTATTTTGAGACAGAATTTCACTAAATTGCTCAAGTGGTCTCAAACTTGCTATTCTCTTGCCTCACCGTCTGAGTGCTAAGATTATAGGCATGCACTCTCATGCCAGTTGTGTTTCTTTCTTGTTTTGGATTCTACAAATTTGTTACTCATATTACTTTCCTAGTAAATTATTACTTTTTATAATGTCACAAATAACAAAATAATTATATTTAGGGCATTCAAGCAATTATACCAAAGACCTTGTTTTTAAAACTTCAAGTGATGTAGAGTAAAATAAACATCACCATATTTAGGTGACTTCTATTTGTTTGTTTATTTGGCCTTGAACTGACTATGTAACCTAGGCTGGACTCAAGCTCTCGGGGATCTGGCCTGCCTCAGCCTCCTGAGTGCTGGGATTGCAAATGTGCACCACCGCGCCTGGGTTTTGGTGACCATTTTAAAATGAAGATTTCTCTCCCACTATTTTTTTTTCTCTTTGTGCTCGGACTTAGACACACCTTCCTTTCTTTGTCTTAATTCAGGGAAACCTTTCATGTGGGCTGAAGAAACCCTGATTTAGATCTTGTGTTTGTTAAACAAAATTTCAGAACCCTTAGCTTCCTCCCTGTTATTCTTTTCTCCTGATAAATGTTATATTTTTGGAAAGAAGTCCATGAGGATTTGCATGCCATTCTTTCTCCTTTCTACCCTGCTGTATCCATCTTCAGAAGCAAAGGAATGGAATATACCACCTGGTAAAAAACAAAGTAAAAATGTGAGGGAACAGATTCTTTTGCTTTAGAGATTGTGGCCAATTTTTTTTCCTGAATCTGGGTCTTAACTGACCAAATTGTCTGTGTTTTCTTGTTCTAGTCTAAGAACTGTAAAATTACTGCATTCTGATTAATATTTTAAGGGGAAGTTCGTATTTTAAATTAAATGCCATTTAGTTATATGTGGAAAAATGGCATCCAGCCAATTGCAAGTTTCTCATTAACTTCCAAGACACCTTTAGGAAGACATAGATAAAGTTTCAAGTAGAGTTTATAGTTATACCTGGGACCAAGTTGAATATGGCCAAACAGTATTTACTATCTAAGTTATTGGCTGGCATGTTCCTAAAAGTAATGACTCTAGGATTTTAGGATTTCTCACCACTTGTATGCACATCCGGCAGACTTTATTTTCCAAATAAGGCTGTAATAATGTTTTCTACCTCATCCTCTTCCTAAAGTATGACCTTTCCACATTGTAGGTATGAAAAGTAGTCTCAGTCCCCTTTCCCTGCATCTGGGCACCTTGTGCCTTGGCCAGTGGAGTACAGTGGGAGGGACACCATGATCTCTGAAGCAGTGAGTGAACAACCACTTCTCCTAGACATATCTTAGCACATTTGATCCCCGCCCCACTCATCATGGATTGAACTCAGGACAGAGCTCACACAAGGCAGGCATGGTACCACTGAGCTAAATCCCCAGCCCAGCATATTTGCTCTTAGTACCAGTGTGCCATGCTGTGAGGAACCCTTGGCCACCTGGAGACACCATCTGTAGGTGTTGTGGCTGGCAGCCAGCACCAACCACTGGACTTGTGAGTAAGGAAACCAGCTCCTATTAGCATCTGGCTGCAACTTCATGAGAGGTCCTGCATGAGAGTCATCCAGCTCTGCCTACCCCATACCAAGAACAGTGAGTGTTAACCATAAATATTTTTTAATTCTATTACATTCAATAGACAAACATAGATAACTAAAACAGCACGCTGGTCTAGAGACAAAACAGCTCTGAATTAGAAAAGTAAGCGTTGTGGAATTACCTCCTTACAGCTTTGCTGATGCTAATTTTTTTCTATCTACCTCTTTATCTTGCCACAAATGATTCTTCTTGATCTATAGGGTCAAAATCATAAATAT
>NW_022900949.1:45375931-45396202 GCF_012274545.1 Fukomys damarensis | reverse complement strand
TATATATATATATGCAAAAATTTCCCTCAAATTAGCTATCCAGAATAATGTATCTACCTGGGGGACTAAGGAAAGCAAGAGTTGGCCCTTCCAGAGGAATGCATGTTTTTCTCGGTTTTATAACAGACTAGTTAAATGGGAGTGAAGATATAAAACTCACAGAATGGACAAGCAGAATTCTTCCACCTAGACTCAGGTGAAAGAATCTGGACGTTCTCAGGTTTCAACTCACTTGGGAATATAGGCTGCTTCTAAATATTTTCCTCGAATAGTAAAACTATCTAAATCATAGTGGTTTAAAACAATTATTTCTTTGACTCCCTATTATGTGAGTCAGCATTTTATGCTGTGCCCAGTGGGGCAATTGCTCTGGTCTCAAATGGAATTTCTCATGTGTGTGTTTTCAACAACAGGTAAGGACTAGCAAATGACAAGGGCAATGGGGAAAAGTGGGCTATCTTCTCCAACAGGTTAGCTGGGGCTTGGTCACATGGCAATGGCATAGGTCCAACCAAAAGGACAGAAACATTTAAGGTTCTCCTGGTCTAATCTTACCAGATGTACTGTCACTTCTACCACTCTACATTGGCTATAGTTACAGGGCCAGCCCAGATACAAGGGATGGGGAGCATGTCTTTCTATGAGAAGAGCTGAAAAGTCTCATTGTGAAGGAGATTAGACACTGAGAAAGGTTAAAAACATCCATTTGTGCAATCGCTCAGCACTGATATTATTGGTTGACCATTTTGCCAGCTCTGTGGATCAGGTCTTGTGGGAAAGTCTGATAAGAAGTCAGTGCAGCTTGGTGCTAGACGTTTATTGATGAGGATGAAGACATACTCTCAAAAAAGACATAACTAAGTTTGCAAACACTTCTTAGGCCACCTACTCCACAGATATTGCAACTTGTTGGCTGTTTCTTGATATTAACATTTCCCTTTCAGTATCCCAACTTCATTTGAGTTCTGCTTGTGGAAGCCATTTGAGTTCCATGGAATATACTATAAATGTTAGTAATTTTTTATTGTTGTTGTTGTTTTTTGAGACAGGGTCTCACTATGTAGTTGAGATTGAACTGGAACTCACTATGTAGTCCAGGTTGGTTTTGAACTCATGGCATCAGTAACTATTAATGTAAATGGATGAGGAAGGAAGAGGTGATGTCAATCTTCAAGACTTCTGTGTGGTTGTGGAAACGCGGAATCACAAGTACTTTAAGTACTTAGATTTCAAGCAACCACTTTTCTGATGGGATGGATTAGTCAATAAAAATTATTGTGTATGTGACACTAAAACTGACCAATCATATGAATTATGTGTAGGTATAGGTACTAGGTATATATGAGATAGATGAAACAAGAATTAAAAGAGTACAAAATTAGATGCTCAGAGATGGAGTCAAACTTTAAGAGCCTTAATTTTTTATTTTATAAGAATAAATTCTGTTTTGTTTTTATTACTGGAGATCAAACTCAGGAACTCTGGATTCAAATGTATGTAAGGCAGAACACTATACTACTAAGCTACACCCCAGACCAAGACTCAATTATTTATGGTGTCTACTCTCTTTATAATCTTCATTTTGGTCACCACAAAATGTTCTAGCAGTTAGAAGTGCATAATTTACTTAACTATTTTTCTGTCAAACACCCATGTTGTCTAGATTTTTTTATCATTAGAAATAGTGCTACAGTAAACCTTCCCAATACAGTATGTTCTCCTGCTCTTGTAAATGTCCTATCCTGATTCAAAGGGACAGTTATCCAGTATCTTCTATGACAAAAGCAATGATTGGCACAGAGTATATGCCTCATGACATTTATTGGTATGTTATTAATGCTCAGAGTTTTCATCATATTTTAAATTCCTACACAGGACAGATTCCCAGATATTCAAACATTTGAAGTACTCTTGCTCAAATATTTCCTTCGCACCAGAAAAGAACAAGCTTGCATGCATTGATTTTTCTTGGTGTGAAGAACCAGATAAAGGCGGTTATCAACCAAATTTCCTTTTACTTTACTTAGAAGAAATAATGAACTAAATTTGAGCAGGGCTGACTATATTAGAAACAACACAGAAAGGGAAGAGTGTTAACATTTCCTGTTACCTAGCGTGTAGCAGACACTGTGTAAAGCATAGCATTTAAATCATCTGGTGACATCATCTTCATAACAGCCAATAAATGAGTGTAGTCATGCTGTATTTCAAGGGAAATCCAAGTTTCTGAAAGATCATGTAATTTGCTCCATTCCAGTGTCATTGAGGTGGCTCACGGTGGAGCTAGGATTTCAATTCAAATTCATCTGACTTCAAAGCACTTGAAAAGTTCTAATTCTGGCCCACATTTATGCAAGTTTTCAGTCTGAAACAGGGTATTAAAATACCAGGCAACAGCTCGACGTGCTTATTTGGGGATGATTGTCTCTGTGGGCTGCTGACCTGTTGTATAGGAATCTGGGGCTCTGTGTTATCATGATCTGTCCTTCTTTGAAAATTATTAGGGAAGAAGCAGTATCTTTCCTTGTGTTCATAAGATATTCTGTCTTTACTGTTTGATTAAGTTCTGAGTTCTGACATACACTAACAGGTTCAGGGGAGATCTCAAGAGTTTCCTCTGTGAGTATTTTGTGCTTTGGGGTTGCTGCTAAGGCTCATCTTAGATGTCATTCACAGTCTTGCTGTGAGACACTCAGAGCATTGTGACTTAGCTCTTTTCATTTAATAGCTCTTGTCAGCACTATCCTGGCCCCATCCCAGCTAAGTTCAGCATGAAACCAGCATCTACTGAATGGCTCACTCCATTTCAATTTTGGATCCCAGAAGGAGAAGCTGGGCAATTTGTCAACATTTTTGTGGTATAGACCTGAAGAGTTTGTTTATTGCTCACACCTGAGACTAGAGGTCTGAGGCCTTCAAATTATAGTCCTCGGTATTCTTTGCTATTTTCTTCATTGGACAACAGACATTTCTATGGCTTTAAATCACTGTGCCTGTTGGAAAGGAAATCCCTTGCACTCACTTTGACCAGGTGACCAGAAACTGACTCTTAACAAGAGTCCTTCTGGTAGATTTTCTGTGCTACTGTTTTTGTTTTTTGTTTTTTTGTTTTTTTCTCTTACCTAATTTGGAATGAAACTGAACCCTTTTTTATCCTTTCTTTTACTTTCCCTCACTGTATTTACTTGACCTGAATGGTGAGTTATTGCTATTCCTGCATCCAGGAATCCTAGCAATGCCTCTCTCTTTCTGTATTCCTGTTGATTTTTTGTCTTGGTTCTTTTTTGAATCCTGGCATAGCTTGGGCTCAGTGCCTCTATGTCATGTAACTAGACTTAAGTCATGACACTGAGCATGTATGGGAAATTTAACAGCACTCAGAAGCCTCATAAAATGCTAATTAAGTATATACTACGTTTTATGCTAGAGGGTGTTTTGCACTGTGGTGTCCTGTTTTGAAAAGAGCTGACCCATGATTGAACTGTGTCTTCAGTGAGAAATAATGATGTAGAGCTGTCCAGCCTCCCCAGTTTGGCTTTTCCTGATGTACGACTTTGACAGATACTTTAGCAAATGAGATAGCTAGGTTTGACTCCACTTCAGTTTCTGTTCAGAGTCATATAGCAACTTTTTTTCCTTAATTTTATTGGTTCAGCTCTTTGGCAGTGGTGTGTATCTTCTGTAGTGATTGGACAGGAATTCATTGGAAAATGCAGTAAAGTGCAAAAATAAATCTGACCCCATTTTAATCAGGAAAACAGCATGAGCTTCTTACAAAATTCTAGGCATTGCCTGAGGACTGATTGATTTGCCTGCTGTGGGCACTACTAATAGAAATAGGCCATTTCTTTCAGTGATTTAGTCATCCACGAAGTGCCATTTTAGAAATACGTGTTCACGTCCCACATTGTATGGGTTCTGGATACTTCATGTGTTTGACATAAGCCACTGCTGACATACTGTCCTTTTCCTCTTTTCTACTTGTTTCCTTATAGCTAACATAGGAGTTCTTTTTAGAGCATCTTTCTACATGACTATTTTCTGTGATGACCTGATCACTTCACCCCCCAAAGAAGCTCTCAATTCCATATTCTTTTCTCTTTTCACCCTCATCGAGACATCCATATTTCTTGTAGAGGGTAGAGTAATTGCCTATTAGACACATCTGACTTTGGTCTTGGTTTTCCTCCATTACTACCAGATTAGCTCCCCAAAAGTATATATCTGTCCTGACACTCACTTGTTGAAGACCTTCATCATGACTTTAGGGCCATGCTTTTAGGATGATATCCTAAACTTCCACAACTGCAACCTCAGATTTGCTTTTTGAGATTATCTCTAAGTCAGTCTTCCCATCCTATACATAGATAACATCTCTGGCAGATACACAGTGGGAGGGCTTCACACAAGGATAATATCCCCACTTTGCTTAGCAAAGTAGGTTGAAGGAGACCTTATTTTCTCACTCATTCAATATTTTGACAATAGCTCAAATCTAGCTTAGCCCTGATATATAGGCATCTTTGAAATTGGCACATTGCTACCTTTAAGATTAGAACCCTATATATATTTGTTCTTTTTCTACCTGTAGTGGCTTAACGAAATATGATAGAATTAACAGGGTGGCCAGATATATTTATGCAAAACCTTTTTCTGTCATTGTTATTGAGAGGATACACCCTAAAAGCAGTTCCTATTCTACCACATACCCATCCATCTAATCATTAGTCAACATTCATATTTATTGAGCAATCTCTATATCCTAGGCACTTGCAAGGAGCTGAGAATACATAGGTTTTTAGGAGGTCCCCAAGCAGTTTGCTGTGTAATAGAGGTAGAAACCTATAAACAGGTCTGCATTTATTCAGCGTCATGAGAGCTGCAATAGCAATCATGGTTACACAGGGGCACAAACTCTCTTGGTCTGGTTAGGAACACTATCTGCAAGAAGGAGATGAATAAATAAACACAAAAATCTGAACCAACATTAAACAGTTCATATGAAGATCAGACCTGGGGGTGAAGGGAGGGCAGGGTATGGGGAAAAAATGAGAACCAAGGTCTGTCATGTAAAGGTACAAGACCCCAATGATGAATGTAACTGTACTGTATACCTAAAAAGTACTAACATACTCATTGAAAAAAAAAAAGTGATCAGACTTGATGTATAAGGCTCTTGACACTAAAGCCTGCTTTCTTTCCAGGGTTGGCGTTTGTTCTTTTGATGATAAAGAGAAGGCATTAACCCTAGCTGCTGCTATCACCTTCCCTTTTATGTAGCCTAGGACAACCTGTACATGCAAGCCCTAGACTTATCATGCTAGGCATATTTTACAGGTAGTGATTGTACTACGTGAAGGGAATCTAGGCTGCCATTTTGAACAATGATTGATGCAGTTAGTGGTAGAGCCTCTGCCATGATAGTAGAAGGATGTAGGAAAAGGTGGGCATCATCAAAGATTATTTCATCATATAATTTAGAGACTGAGGAATAACAAATTCTTTTTAAAAAAACTAAACGTAAAAAATGCCAGAGCAGGTAGGAAATAATGATCTTTTTGAGGTTAAAGCCTAATTCTGTGAGCCAGTCTTGCCCAAAGGATGGGCTCAGTGCAATGCTACCATATACTCTGGCCACTATACTGGGAGAATTCTGAGCTTAACCCAACCTTTTGGGTTCCCTGTCTTTGGGGAGGTTGTTCTGATGGCTCCAGTTGCTATTCTTGCCTTGGCCTAAAAGACACTGTATTTTACCTTTAAATAGTTTATTTTTACTTTGGGAAGATGTGGTTGTCAACTCTATGTTTGTTGTTTGTTTGCCTGTTTTTTCTAATGCAATTGTATCCGGTCTCTCAAGAGATAATTTAAAAAGTTAAAAACACACCTGCAGTAACACTCTGACATTTTTCTTTCACAGCCAGTTTTCAAAACTCTTTAAAGTGAATAAATACATCTGAAGCTTTATGGAAATGCCTTATTAGGAGAGTTTGGAGAAAAGTGTCTTTAATTGACTATGGGCACACTCAATTTAAATTCCAAAGTGTAATTGAGTTAAACCTTGTGCAGTTTTATTTTTTTTTATTTTCTTTTGGATTTTTGGTGAAGGAGAAAGAGAAGAATGCAGAGATGGAAGAAAAATAAAAACTGCTAAGCTATTATTTTTCCTTGTGAAATTTGAGTTGTAGTACTATTGGCATTAATAGCATTTTCCAAAATATCACCAATTTTCTACAATTTAACATTCATTTATATGTCCCAATTTAACTAATTATTTGATCAGACTAAGTAAAGAATAAGTAGCAACTGCCTTCCTTCTTCCAAACTCTTGCCTAGTTGAGATAAAACTGGAAGGTTAAATTTCTTCCTTAAACTTCTATAAAACTGTCACATCACATCAGATTCAAAGATCACTTTTTCAAAGATGTATTTCTTAAAGTAGGATAAAAGAAATAAAGATAGGTAGAAAGGAGAAAGGAAAACTCATTTTTTGTTTCAATACCATAAAACTCTGGGTTAAATTCTTGCTTAGTTGTCTATGTAAGAGTGTTGATCATTTAGGAAAAGTTGGCAAAACAAGGTTTATTAGTCCTAGGTTTATCCAGCCTATCTCATCCCCCTTCAAGACCGAGGGCACCAAGATAATAGTAACTACAGTAATTTTCAGTCTTTGTTCAGTTGCCAGCTTTTTCAACATGCATTCTACATCCCTGAAGTAACAGCTAGAAGTCTCCAAACCTACAATAATAATTTCAGATTCTAAGAAAAGCAGAGCTTTGCAGGCCACCCTACGGTGAGATCACCACTACCAACCCAAGCAAGAACAGTGAACTGATGGGAACTGAATCGCCCTTTGAGCCATGAGGATTCCTCCAGAGCTATGAACTAAAACAGAGATAATGAACAACCAAACCAACTAGACCTTGGCCCACCTCAGTCAATCCACAAAAGCTGGCCTTGTACTTTGATGAGTGGACCAGTATGAACCCCTGCATCAGATACTTAAGCTGAAGTCCTTTCCTATTCCCCTTTAGTTTCTAACTGTACCTAATAAACCTGCCTATGCCTTACACTAACAGGTCTTGACATTCTTTTTCTGTGACTTGAATGACACTGTGTTCCTAAGCATGACTTCACATCACTCTATACATGTTAGAGTTCAAATGTTTTTATTTTTGTAATTATCTGTTTTAGATGCTCAACTCTCTTACACTGTGGCATTATTCAGGCAGAACCATGCCGTGTTTATCTTCCCATTGTCTTGTACAGGTCACAGAGCAGAGCACATGGTCATGGTGGTTATCAAATGAATACTATCAGCATCTCCATAGATACATCATACTGGTAGAAGTCGAGAAGTGATGCCTTTGAAGAATTAATCATAATTATGGCAGAGGTCCAATAGTAGAACATCTAAGGTCATATTTTCTAGAATTTAATATTCATTGAATATTAAGGACCCAATATTTGCATCCCCATGAAATTCATGTTAAAGGCCTTAACCCACGTGGGACTGTAGTTGAAGTTAGGCCTGAGAGAAGGTTCTGAAAACTAAAGGAGGTCATAATGGTGATAGGACTGGTCCCCTCATAAGAAGAACAAATATCAGAGCTCCCTTTCTCAGCTGTATGAGAACACAGTGAGAAGTTGGCTCCCTGTAAACCAGAAGACAGTCCTCATCAGGAATCAAATTAGCTGCTACCTTGATCTTGGACTTTCTAGCCTCCTGTGAGAAAATAAATTTGTATTGTTTAAACCACCCAGTCTGGTATTCTGTTATCACAGTTTGACCTAAAACCGTGTGTATTTCTAGACAGACGTTTGTAGACAGACATTTATATAAAACAGCTTATTCAGTGATCTTTGATCTGAAAAGTACTGATGTGTTTATGTCTGATGTTATTGACAAACATCTAGCATTAGTGAACAATGACCAACCATCTTATAAATCCTATATGGAGGATAACACTTATCCAGCCTTCTGTATCTATTAAACTTGAGGAATCAGTAAAGTCTATAACTACAGATCCCTCATTTCCATGTTCCAGGTTCCTGCAGCATAGGACAAAAACATGTAATAGAGGCCTTGAGTTTGAACCCTGCTAGAAAATACATTTGACAAGCTTGCAGTACAACCTGAATGAGAATTTTCTAATAGCTCTGTGCTGAACACATTTGACTGGTGAGGGGTTCTCTGTAAGGAGATGAAGATCCAGCCTGGATTAGCTCATGACGTGAAGCCAGCCATCATCATGATTCAGTCATGCTCAAAAAATTCATGGGCAAGTCCCTGTAAATTGAAGATGCCCCATACTGCCTCATACTCTTTTTCTCCCCAGAGTTTAGGAACCCTTTTCATGTGTGAGGCCCAGAGTGTGAGAGACTGGTGCCATGGGTGATAACGATACTTTAGTACTAGGCAAGGAATATAGAAATGTTAAGAATTTATTGATATACTGCAAGAGAGCAATGGACAAGTCAGAGAAGACTGTGGCATAAGGGTGAAAGGCTGAGATTTTTATATTTGATATGAACTGAGGGGGCTGGAAGCATCACTCCAAAAATGCTTTCATCAGATCATAATGGTTGTTGTTCATCCATCTCAGCTCTAAGGATAGCCAGGTATCATTTGAAACTAATACAATGGTTTTATTCAACAGAGTCCATTGTCCTTGGTATTGCTACAAACAGTCCTTCTGGTCAAAATTAATTAACAAATATGTAAAGATTGACTAATGTTAGTGATCAAGGAGATTAGAATAAAATACACATTTTTTTCTCTCATTGAGTTTATGGGTACATTTTAGGTATACAGTACAGTTACATTTATTTATATTTGAAAAAGACTTTTAAGGTTGGGATTCAGGAAGAAATCGTATTCTTTAAGACAGGATAGGCAGCTCACTAGTGATACATGCATTTTTTGCATAGCTTACAGGGAGGAAAGTTAATGTTTCACCACAGACTTATTCACCTGCAGTGTGGCCTTTTAAGAAATAACAGTTAAATAGCCGTGATTCCTCAGGAAATACTAAGTCAGATTTACATATTAAATATGTGAACAGAGTAAAGCCCTGGGTCATTCATTATAAATCATGAGACATGTGAAATAGTCTTGCTTTCAGCTCATATCTCCTGGACCAGTGAGAATGCCAAGTGAGATAGACTTGATGAGGCCTGTGTTTCAATGCAGAATTGACTTTCATGGCTAGAGAATACCAAACCTGCAGAGTTTAATTATTCAGTACGGAGTGAGGCTGACATGGAAACATGTCCAGAGGTTGGAGGTGACTGTTCCTGTAGGGAATGAATAGGAAATGGTCTGCCCTTTTCCAAAGAAAGTGAGAGCAGTCATCTGGTTGGAGGCAAAATGTTGTTACCTTTGCAAAGAAAGTTAAAGTTGCCCAACGTCGTTAGTGAAAGGAATATTTGTGCATTATTCTAACAACAAAGCAAAGGCAGCAAGAGGAAGGCTCCTGCAGCCTGCTTCAGGGAGCCACAGTGGCACTGATGCTCTTTGAGTGGGAGGTTTCTGTTCATTTGCAAATGTGATGACATTTTCAGCTTTTTGTACCAGGAACGGAAGCACCTTGGGAAGCTTGTGGTTGAATGCTTTCTCCCTAGAGAGCAGCAAATGAGGTCAAATCCATTTACTGATGGAAGGTGGGGGGTGCTGAGAGGAAGGGGTGGACTGTGTGTGGCAATAACTTCTAGTTTGAATTGATTTAGGAAAAATGTTTTTATTTGTTTCCTTCCTCCAGCCTAGATTATTTCCTCCAGAGACATCAGAAATAAGGCATGGAAAACATGTTCCCATTGTACAAAGCTATGGTGTAGTTGTGTGCCCTTGACCCGAGGGAGCAGGCCTATGACTGTGACTATAACCAAGCTTCAGAGGATGGTACACCTGGCCTCATCCAAGAGGGGAGTCAATTCAATGACTCAACAAAGAGCTAATTGGGTAGTGGCCAAATAACTTCCTTATGTTGTTAATGAAGCTGAAGATGATTCCAAAATGGCTTAATGTGGTTACAGGAAATAATATCAGAAATGAAATATGAAATGTGGTATCTCCCAACCTCCCAGCTGTATGATTCACTGAGTTCTTGTTCTCTAAAAACCGAGGAATGAATTCTAGGAACAAAGGAGGTTAAGAGTAGGAAGATATGTATTGATAGGAAAGTTCCTGAGGGGCAGTGGGGGTTCCAACTTGGTGGCTATAGTTTTATAGGATGAAACCCATGTGGCCACAATCTGGGACATAGCCATGAACATCCAATAAGTTTACAAGTATAGTCACTTAGGTAATGGTGGTCTAACTGGGAAACTAGTCATGTAACAAGCATGGTGGGAAAAAGCAAGGATTCCCCTAGGAAGTGATGGGTCCAGAGGTCTCTGGTCACCCACCAGGGTGGTTGATATCTGTCTAGACTTCTTTAGGATCAGTGTTTGTTCTTTGAGGAAGTATGTAGGTCTGGCTGACTTGTATTTATCTTGAGGCCTGGTGTTCAGCCAATGTGTTTCCTGATGCTGCTATGATGTGTTTTATCTTTGTTTTGATCCTCTTGAGGACCTAGCCCTATCTGACTGCCTATAGTATTTCTGCCTAGCTCATCTGTCTATAATAATGTGGCAGAAACTGTCTTAAGATGGCTTTGATTCAAATAACCTTGGGCAGCTGTGAAGAAAGTGCTCCATTCATGAACATCTCTATCACTTCTGCAAGCCAAAGATATTGGAGCCCAGAGGCAATGTACTTGATACTGAGCCTACCCCCTCAGTTTAGAAGGAGCCCTGATAACATTAAATGACTTATAGGGTCTGCTCTGTGCTTTAGTGAGTATGGCTGTCATGCTGGAATCCTGGACTCAACTGTTGACTTTCAGGCCTTGATTACAAACCAGGGATCAATGAGTGTGCTGTAACTAAGCTTCGGGGGGAAAAGTAAGATCAAGGAATTTCCAAATGATTATGGAAAAACTAGATTTTTTTTCAACTCACCAGCAGATTTTTGACTCATGGCAGATTTTCTACTGGGATAGTGATAGTGCACTTCACCCCTCTGAACATCAGCTTTGCTTTGTTGTCTTCAAAATAAATCAATAAACAACTAACAAAAATAGTACTGCCTGCTACTGCCATCACACATAGCGCCTTTGCAGAAATGGGGGCAAAAAGTCCCCTCTGGTGGTTGCATTTGAGAAAGACACCCTTTCCACTGGGCTGACTGCCCACTGTGGCAGCAGACCAGCTTGAGGAGGGGCTGGATTTTATCTCTTCTTAGGCAGGCTTTCATAAACACAAGCTGTGCAATCGAATGCAGGGACCCTGGCACCAGCCTTAGCCACCCAGGGAGTTAAGGGCAAGTGAGGAAGAGCATGTGTTTGTTCAAGTGCTTGGTAAGGTGTGGTGCCTCTTATCAGTGGAAGTCTCACAAAGATGTTGGAAATGGTGGACCACAGAGAGCTCACTTTATAGTGAAATTGTGTTTGAGCATCTGAGTTCTGTTCATTCCCACTCTTTATACCCAGCTCGACTGCATCCCTGAACAAGTTGTTTCCAAAACTGAAAAGATTTTCAATGAGTATTTTCTTCAGAAAGGTTTCAGGAAGATATAAAACTCCAAATGTCAGGGCACATCCCACAGAGAAGTGTGGTTCCCATGAGGCAGTCAGAGGTGGCTTCTGCATATATATATCGTGTGTGTGTGTGTGTGTGTGTGTGTGTGTGTGTGTGTGTGTGTGAAGGACCTCATAGTTTAATCCTGGTGCTTGCTGGGACAGCTG
This sequence comes from Fukomys damarensis, assembly GCF_012274545.1. NCBI lineage: Eukaryota > Metazoa > Chordata > Mammalia > Rodentia > Bathyergidae > Fukomys > Fukomys damarensis. The sequence goes on along the minus strand of NW_022900949.1, from coordinate 45,384,419 downwards.
CATATGAGAAGCAGGGAAGAAGGGTAACCACTGACAACCAGCTCACAGAAACAGAGTACATGACATCCTAGTGGCTGGTGATATAACTCCTGATTTGAGGATTCTGATCTCAGCTGCATAGACATGAAGGTTTACAAACCTGTTACCTTCTTCTCTGTGATCCTCTCCTTTTGGAGGACATATTTTGAATTGAGACCAGAATGAAGAAGCCAGAAACCAGTGTGGACTCTGGGTTTAAAGCATTTCAGAAAAAATAACCACTAGTGTAAAGGTCCTGGGGCAAACATAAATTTAGTGTATTGAAGAAAAACATCAAAGGATAAATGGGTCAATATGTTTGGATTTTAGTAAGTGAGATAGTGAATACAGAAATAGCCAGAGCCATGGATAGAAGTCATATCATGTCAAGCAGTAGTTGTAGTTGTCAGTGCCCTGGATAAAGAAGATGTGGGTTTGTTTTTAATAAAATGGAGTACTACTCAGCCATAAAGAATGAGACATAGCTAAGTGGGTGCACATTGAAGTGATACTCTTAAGTGAAACAAATAGGACACACACATGTAAATATTGAATAGTTTCTCTGGTGTGAAAAACTAAAAGTGTAACTAAGGATCAAAATGTATAATTGATATTGTGTAATAGGAAGAAAAGGTCTAAAGGAGTAGGGAAAATGGGAGGGGTAGGGGAAAAGAAGAATGGAAAAGAAAAAAATATGGTAAAGGAACAAAAATGGAAACAAAGTCTTTGTAAATAGGGAAAAGTAGAGGGGATGAAGGGAGGGCAAGAAAATGGGGAAAAAATAAGAACCAAGATACATCATGTAAAGGTACAAGATCACAATGATGAATGTGACTGTATTGTATACCTAAAATGTACCAATGCAATTAATGGGGGAAAAAAAGAAATGCACTTGTTTCACCTACATTCTGATTATTTTTCTCTGAAGTGCATCCAGGCACTGGTGTTTATTTTTCTTGCTACTGCTGTTGTTCTTTTAGGCTCTCCAGATGATTCCAATCATTGGTTAAAAATCAGTGAAGAGTCTTAGAGGCTATGGTAAGAAGTTTGTTATTTATTTTAAGAACAATGGGAAACCATGAACAATTCTAGGCAGGAAAGTAACATGAAACAATTTCCATGGTTAAAATGGCCCTCTTTCCCCTGTAGAAAGAATAGACTGAAAGAATAAAAGGAGGTAAGAAAGAGGCAAAGTAGCAGAAGGCTGTGACAAATATCCACGGAGCCTTAGTTCAGTGGAAAGAGAAGTGAACTATGCTGAAATGTTGTGAAGGTGAAGCCCCCCACAGCACTGCCTAAAGTGCTTATTTAGTAGTAGGTTGGCTATGAGGATATAGAAAAAAATGAAGAACTATTGAATTTTGGTTGGAGCAACTTAGTGCACATTGTGACAATTAGGGAAACAGAGTACCCTGAGAAGAAGTAAGGATTTTGTTGGTGGAAGGGGTGCTTCTAGGAAGACAGTGGAATGAAACATTCTATTTCTGGCATTTCATATTGGAGATAAATCAGATTTCTAAGTTTGTTGTCTGGTCAGCATTTGCACACTCACTTGAGGAATTTAGGATAAGTCAGGGGTATGCAGCAAAATTTGTGAGTTTACATGATATATCTTTAGTATTTCAAGCCATAGGATATGATTTTCTGGAGAGCAAATATGGTTACAGTTTTGGGGTGTGATACTGTTTAGGGGTTCCCAGCTGAATAAGTGCTTTGGAGCAAATTAAAATGGAGAATAATGGCTTTGTGCAGAACACCTTCACACTGGTATTAAAATCCATTTTATTTTTAAAAATATCTGAACTAGAAGGAAATAAATTAAAAGAATTTGTTATGTATAAACTCTTGTTGATTGCTTTTGCTCTTAAGAAACAGATATGAGAATAGTGTGAGAATAAACCTTTCAATAACAAGATCCCTGGATCCTTTCATGGTATAACCAACCAACATAAGTCATTGTCATCAATTTCTGCCCCATTTCTGATTCCAGTCTGGTTCTACTTCACAGGGAGCACCTAAGTACTTTTAGTTCCTAGTTTCCTTTCATTCCAATTCAAGCAGAAAATTTCTAGTTTTTTACTGAATAATCATAATCCAATATCCCAAATAATTCAATGACATCTAATATCTTTTTTTTAATGAAAACAACCCTAGAGTATTAATGGCTGAAATAGTAGAGAAAGCCCAGGAAAGATGAAATCAGCCACCAACATGGACCAATGTCACATGTGGCCATAGCGAAGGAGGCTTTTCAGAGAATTCTGATGAGTTTCTCTATCCCAGAAAAATATCAGTAACTTAACCTTCTTTCACATCTTCTGTACTATGTTGATTAGTTGACTTATAGAATAGTCTTCAATATTCTGGAGAAGCATTTCTGGGGAAATGCAGGATTTTCCAAACAGTAAGTCAGGGGTTGATTTGTAGGTCTTTAAGTTTCATCTCAACTGTTTAATTGAACTAAGAACAGATCAGTTCTCCCACTTTGTCAAATCAAGGGAATGTGGATGCTTTGGGTGCTGTCCATGGTACTTAGTTTTGTACTGTAGCTTAGGAAAAACTCCTGAATGCTAAGCAAGGAGCCACTTAAAATAGGTGTTGAGAAAACATGACTATGCTGACTCAGTAATCAACAACTCTTCTTGGGATTCAGTAGTTCCAGGTTATTTTGCTTTCTACAAAGTTGATTGTGCACCTAATTAACTTGTCAGTCACAAGATTGTTAAAAATAATTTTTGATGATAAATCACTTTGATTTTGACATAGTTGAGGGGAGTACAAAAAGTTAAGTGACACCACTGTGACAAAACTTTCGTTTGTGTCTATTTATTTACAAGCAAAATTTTCTCAGTTCTAAGCATTTTTAAAAATGAAAACTAGGAATGTAACTGAGACTGAATCTCATTTTTCTAACAGTTGGTTATATTCACTCACAAAGGTCTGAAGTAATTGAGGGAGAAGCAGTTGCCTGTCCATCTCATTAAGAAATGATTTTAAATTACAGTTTTAACTCCAGTAATTATCAAAATTTTGAATATAATTCATTGTTTTAATCAGTTTTACAATTATAATTACAATGATAGTGCAATCCAAATGAAAATCTTTAACACAGTGTAACAGGACTGTTTTTTAAAAGATTTACATTTGTAGACATATTTCTGTAACTGAGAGATATGAGTGACTAAGCAACAGAATCTTTTAAATGATAAAACTGTATTTCATTAGGTTAAAATTCCATAAGGAAAGTAAAATGGCAATATAATTTGAAGGAAAAAGTGAAAGTTATAAAATCTGTTAAGGAAGAGCTTCTCTGCATGTTTTTAATAGACGATAGCATTGCCATCATTATGGGTAATTTGATACACTGCCCCTTTTTAGATTTCAAATAGATTTAAGATAGTAAGATTAAAATCTCATATTTGTGTTCTTTGCAGCTATTGAAACATGATAAAATATTCTAAATTCCAGCTTAGAAGTATTTGAGTCTGTGGTGTTTCAGAATTCTTTCAGAAGGCATATAAGTACCATCCAGAAAATGACTCTTTTAAAGCATGAAACAGATGTTTTGATGGGTCAGTTAGTTTCTTCTCAGCAAGAACACCAATCTTCATTGAAAATGGTTACTCTTAGGCCACTTGGCATTGGCATTAAAAAATAACCACTGGAAATTATACATGCATCATATGTGAGATATTTACCTTTCTCTCTCCTCTCTTTCTCCCCCCCTCTACACACACACACATACACACACACACACACACACACACACACACACGTGTACTTTTTTCAAGACACGGCCTCACTATGTAGTCCAGGCTGGCCTTGAATTTGCAGTGATCCTCTTTGCTCAGCCTCCTGAGTGCTAGGATTATAGTTGTGCACCACCACACCTGGAGACAGGGTCTCACTGTGTCGTTCATGCTGGTCCTGAACTCACTATGTAGCCTAGGCTGGTATCTATATCTATAACTATCTATATCTATCTATACTTGAAATTGTGATCTTCTATCTTCAGCCTCCCAGGATGCTTGGATGGCAACTGTGTGGCACCATGCACTCCTGTAACCATTTTTAAGTGTACATGTCTGTAGCATTAAGTGTCTTTACATTATTGTGTGACCATTACCACCATGGAAATATATTTTTAAAAAATAGTATGTCAAACTAAATTTGTTGCACTTATTCATGTTTGTTAAGAGAAAAGTAGACATATGAAGCTGCCTACCTCATTTTCTGTAGCACAGTGATGGAAAGTTGTTTATTCCATGCTGCCTTATGAGTAACATGTGAAAGATACCTCCTAGTATTCAGGTCTTACAAAGAATTTGACTTTAAAAATGTTACCTGATGCTGGGCTGTTTTTTAAATTTTCTTAAAACCCTGTAATAATCGTGTGTTCCTTATCTGATAAAATGTAAAATAAAAAGAGAAGAGTGGCTACCTTTTGCCAGGGCAGGTGAGTCACATGCTCAGCCTTCAATGACTTAGGACCCATCTTTGAAGTCCTAGAAATAGAGTCCAACACAGTGCCTGTGCTTTGGGATGATTTTGTGCCTAGGTATGTTCTGTTATCTTCACATAAAGTAACATATCTAGCTTATTAAGGGAAGTCCATTGTTTTCATCTATTCTCTCAGTGACTGTTGATTTTGTACCTACTATTTTGTGGTCACAACCATGCTGACATTGGGCTACAAATAAAAGGTATAATAACTACAGTGGACCCTTGACTTTCAAATTCAATTAACTCACATTGGTTGTAACTCAATACAGCTGAGATCTGGATGTTTATCTGGGAACACAGTATAGATAACAAAAAGCAGATCTTCCATTAACCTAATTAACCCAAGTTGTTCATATGTCAGACGTTGTAATCTGAGGGTTCACTGTTTCCTGAAAAATTCAGGGCCTAGTATGGAAAAGAGAATTATTCTGAGTGTTACCAGTAGAGTAAGCGCTGCTATTGTCAGCTGAGGGCAAGAAGAAGCTTCAGAGGGAGGGACAGTGTCTCAGCAGAGTCGCAGAAGACAAGCAGGCATCAGCAAGGTGAAGGAAAGAAAGGGAATTTATAGACCGAAGGAGCATCTGGTTTTCTCAAATAGCCTTCATCAGGCTGGGTCTCTTCATCACCTGTACTGGGGAAATTTGAACATCTAAATTAGACTCTTAAGAAAGATATCACTTAGAGCCAGGCTAAGATTCAATGGCAAATGAAGGTAGCCACATTGGGGTGAAAGGTAGCCCAACAACTCCAGGTAGAGCTGCTGGAGTGTAAGGAAATTATTTAGCAGGACACAGCAGCAGCCCTGAAGAAGGTGAGTTTTGGGGAAGTGAATTTTCAGCTGTCCCTGTGTTCTGGAATTCTCTGACTGAAAGACATGGGTGTTTACTTTTGTGAGAGCACAGAGATTAGTGTAGCTTTTCACTAAAGGTCAAGCAATGCATGAAAAGATGTGTATAGCTCCCAGATGTTGCTGACAGGAGCAGGAGAAAAGACTGAATTGTCACACATGTGTGTGTATGAATACAAGTTGATATCACGCTGAGAAGCTGCCTGAAATGGGACAGGGTACCTGGAATCGGGAGGAACAAGCATTATTCTTCCCATACCTCTCTTTCTTCTTATCCAGTCTTCACTTAAGGGTTTGACAAGCTGTGTGGGTTAGAATAAGCAGAGACATGGATTGGGTGCCTACTATGTGTTTTAAGCTTTATCTCATTGTCAGCTTCTTTATGTCATTGTCATCTGTACCAAATGTAGGGAATGTAAGCCGCCTTTGTGGATCTAACATTACCTGTGCACAGTTCCAACTGGATTTACCCTGTCCTACTGGGAATATTTTCTTCAGTATGTGCCTGTTCCTTAGATGTATGACTTTTTTTTTTTCCTGGGTGAAGTATCTTTCCAGGAATCATAAAGAGAGCACAGGACTTTCACAAGACAAATGAAATCATCCAAAGAAATTCAGAGGTTTGCTCTGGGACTCAATACCAGCAAACTTTGTAGACCCTCTGACATTGAACAGTTGGCAAACACTACCTAGAGGACCGAGGTGCCTGACAGCTGCTTACCTCCAGCCCCACGGGACATTTTTGTACAACTTTCCTGTGAAGCAAGGTGCTTGCTGAAACTATTTTCCACATGTAATCCACATGTAATCATCAGGACAAAACATTCCCAAAAGCTCATACCTTTCACAGACTTCACAGAAAGCAGCTCCCTCTCTATTTTTGACATTTGAGAGTTCATTCCCTCCACCTCAGCCCACAACACACAGACCTATACAAACATATTGGCAGTGGTGCTCAATGACTCTCCAACAGGTGGTCAGCTACAGTAAAAACTCACTGTAACCTGTTCATAACCCCCCAAAACCAAAATAAAACAAAACAAAAAACCAGCCTCCATTTTAATTAGCCGGTACACTACATTTAAAGTCATGCTTATGTCTAAAGTCTATATAACCTGCTTAGGGAACTGGCATCATGGACGAGAACCTTCCTATTTGAAGGGAAATAACCAATGACACACAGCCAATCAAGGGCTTTGTACACCACATACTGGTTTCTACTTTAGCAACTGTGAATCAGCTTGGGGCAAAAGAGTGACCGCCACAGAATTTATTCTACTAGTTCAAGTAGGAGGTTTACAAAACCTTAGCCTTGCGATTGGAGTGGAAGTGGCTCAGGACTTCTTCTCCCTACCTGGAGTAGTAAGACTCCACCCCCAGGGCCTCACGCACACTGGTGATGTGCAGCTCCAGGACTGAGCTGGTTGCGGTTGGCAGAATGACGCTGCCCCCAGCCTGGAAGTCACTGCAGCTCTCCACTGCGTTGTCACCCAGGTAGTGCTCGTGAAACTTCAGGATGCCTGCCCCAGTAGCAAGCAGCCAGCTATACAGGTACCCTGCAGCCAGGGAGTAGTAAAGCATGAGTCCTCGCTGGCTATTAACCATCTCTAAGATCTGATCCATGGTGACTGAGGAGTAGGGGTCTGAGTCCTGTTGTCCCATTTGTCGTTCCACCAGCAGATCAGCAAATGCCCTGGTCCGACCTCTTTCTGCCACGGCCAGGGCTTCATCAAGCTAGCCCAGGCTGACAAGCAACCGCTGCAAGGCCTGGTAGGATGATGTCTGCAGGTCACACAGGGACAGCTTGTAGTCCGTGCTCCTGTATGACTTCCTTAAAAGCAGAGATTTCTGATTTTTGTAGACCCTTAATACAGAATTTGGTACTAAAATGCTTAATAAGCTGAACTGCCTCTCTTCAGTAGTGTTTTACATTAGATGTCTCATTGAATAACCATAGCAAACACTCCCATAATGTGCAGCAGGTACTGGGATTGCTTCTAAATGCTTATTAACCTGCACAGTTCTTCTAAAACCCTGAAAAGTGGGCACTAGTATTATCTCCCATTAAATAGAGAGTTACCAAGTCATATACAGGTCAAATAATTTGGCACAATTCCACAACCAGCAGTAGCAGAGCTAAGGTTTGAACCAAGGAAGTCTAGCTGCCATGTCTTATCTTTTGAACTGTTTGTTCCTACCACAATACTATTAGGTGGATCTTTATCATTTCATTTTGCAAAGAAGGGTACATCTCTGAGAATACGAAATGATTTTTTCAAGACACACAGCTACTAATTGGCTGTTCTGGGATTTATATTCAAACGTGTGTCTAAAATGTGCCCTCAAATTCTCATTGTGTAGAAGGTGGTTGGATTACAGGGGTACTATATTCATCAGTGGATTAATCAATTGATGAATTCAGTAGCTGAATGTGCCACTGGGAGGTGGGTCCTGGTTGGAGATGACTTACTAGGGGCATGACCTGAAAGAAAATATCCTCATCCCCAGTTGCTCCCTTCTCTCTCTGCTTTCTGACTGCCACTAATTGAGCATCTTTTCTTTTGCCATGCCCCTCTGCCATACTGTTTCTGCCTTGGAACCAGCCAACTATGGACTGAAATTATGAGCCAAAATAAACCTCTCCTCCTTTAAGTTGTGTATGTCAGATATTTTGTCCCAACAACAGGAAAATGGCTAAGAGGATATGCAGTTCCAAATTCAAGTTTACACTCCTGAAGAATCGATACAGAAACAGTTATCTTAAATTTTATTGAGGAAGTGAGAGGGTTAGGGCATTCTCTCTTCAAGTGTGTACAATGAGTAAACTAAAATTGATGGTCAGAGCAAGGGTAAGATCAGACTGAACTTTCCTCTGTTACTGGACTCTTATTTAAGTGTGTGAGTATGTGTGTGTGTGTGTGTGTGTGTGTGTGTGTGTGTGGTTGAGTTCTCTGAATACCATATTAATATGTGCCCAGTATAAATCATGTAAATAAAGAATAAATAAGAGAAAACCACAATTATCATTCTGACATAATTATTATTAATTTATATTCTTTAAGTATGTATGTATTATAGATAAGTATACTTATTTGTGCTTTTTTTTTTTTTTTTTTTTTT
>NW_022900949.1:45354860-45375847 GCF_012274545.1 Fukomys damarensis | reverse complement strand
TTGTTGATTTTCTTTTTTTTTTTTTTTTTTTGTACCGGGGATCGAACTCTGGTCCTTGTGCTTGCGAGGCAGGCAACAGAACCACTGAGCTAAATCCTTGGCCCAATAAGTATACTTATAAGTAAAGTTAAGCTTATGTTGTTTATATTTGACTTTTTCCAATTCAGTTTATAATTTGAGAATTTTCTAATGTTATTAAATATTCTTCAGTACTGTAATTTTTAACAACTGCATCATAAGTCAATAAACTTTAAATCTTGTAATCCTGATTCCCCTGTTGCCAGATATTTATCACTGTTTACATCTCAGATTATTTTCTTGAGGGAAAATTGTTGAAACATATAGTGTTTAGATTAAAGGCTTTTTCTACATCTGGCCAAAATGTCCTTAAGACAAGTTACATAAATTTCTTCTACTACCAAATCTTTATTACATGTAAATTTCATACCCCTATTTTTTGTCCACTTTTCACCAGTTTTTGTTTGTTTGTTTGTTTGTTTGTTTCTTTTTTGGTACTGGAGATTGAACTTGGGTCCTTGTGCTTGAGAAGCAGGCAGCAGAATCACTGAGCTAAATCCCCAGCCCTACCCACAGTTTTAAAATTGCAATCCATTGATTAGTTTAAAAACTAAACTTTTTTCATGTAGCTCAGTAATTTGTCTTTTTTCTCTTAGAAGCTATACACTCATGTCATTTTCCATTTTTTCCATTAGAATATTTTTATTCTAATAAACTTGTAACTTCTTTGTGTATTAATATGACAATCTATTACAAATACTTTTCCAATTGTTGATTTGTTTGTGTGTCAGGGTAAGGGTTGGGGATCAAATTCAGCCACTCCTGAATTGCATCCCCAGCCCCATCTTTTAATTTTTAATTCCAATTGCTCCTTTACATTTAAAACATATCTTTACATATGGAGATGTAAAATCATATAATCATGCTACCCAAAAGCCAAAATTGTATTTACTTATGTGCTCTGACATTTATGGTTTCAAGTTTTGTAATTTTAATGCATTTGTCATTCATTTATTAACTGAATGCTAATCAGCCTTTTGTTTTTCTCAAATAATTACTAACAAAAACGATGTATCAGACAGTCCTATCCCTATGGTCCTTAGTACAGTTCTCCCATGCCATGGTTTTTTATTTAACAAACATCCGCTCCACCTTCATGACTCAAAGGGCCCTATAATATGTGCTGTGTAGTCTACAGATTCCGGCTTCCACCCTCCAGAAACTCATCACCAAATATATCAAGTTCACTCTTCTGTAACATGGTAGGAGGAAAAGCTATCACTTTGGTAATGGCTGAACATTTCCCTTAGAAAATCTATGAACTCTCATGTCTGGTTTAATTACCATTGCTAGAAATTACAGAGTGTTAGACTCTTTGGTCCAGCTTCCCCTTTCAATAAAGGGTTGATGCCCAGCTGCAGGAGGATGGTCTTCAGAGAGCCTGCAGCTGTCAGATCTTTAGGGTCTGCTTGAGTTGTAGACCCCCTCACCCATGCCCCACCCTTTCTGGACATCCGGGGACTGAGTGAGGCTGAGATATAAAACCTCTTTGTGTGGCTCTGATGTGTGACAGCTCTGACAGACATATTTGCTCCAGATCTTTCCATGACATGCTTGCGAAGACTTGATCAGCCCTGCACTGCAGTTCAACTTTTTTTTCTGAATCATGCTTCCTCCCCTTCCTCTCGTGGGCACCATTTTCAAATAAATATCTGTAGCCCTAAGTCCATTTCAGCATCTGTTCCCAGGGAAGCCAGACTGTGGCGTTGTCCTCTTTCCTCTCCCTGTCTTACCTGGACCAAGTTGGCAAATCACTCCTTCTAAAGTATCCGTAGACACTTAATTCTGCAGACCTGAAGAGACCTTACAAATGACTTCGGTGTACTCAGAAAGAAGTTAAAGGAAGATGGATGTGTCGGTTAAGAAGGGATTTGAATTTCAAATGTGTGAAGATACAAATAGGCTGAAGTTTGTGCTCACAGAAGGTGTGCAGGGAACAAATGGGCCTGGCCATCAGAGATAGCAAGTACTGGTACCGACTTCTCCAGCTGTGATTTGAAAAGCAAAGCCTCAGCCCTTCCTGTCCAAAGAAAGGATCTTCTGTTTTTCCTGAGCAAAATAAATAAGATTTTGACATGGGTGCTCAGCAACAACACTTGGCACTGCACTTGGCACTTTCTGAAGATATTCTCACACTGTAAAAGATTAACCTTCACACAGAACTTTACTAATATCATCCTCACTTTCCTTAGAGAGTTTAAGTACCTTATCCACAGTAATACACACTAAACCACACACAGAGTGACATACATTGAAAGTGATAGAGGGAGGGGTTCACCTCAGCAGCTTAACCACTACTGTATTCTAGATGCCTCTGTCACTACTAGCTCTGTGACCTCAGAAAGTTACTTTAATTTCAGTTTCTCCTGCTCTCAAATAATCTTCACGGTGCCTGTTTCATAGAGTTATTGACTAATTTGGGTAATAAAATAGCGGAGGCTGGGTAATTTATAAAAAATAGAATTTTTATCCTCTTGTTCCTACAGGCTGGGAGGTTCAAGATTAAGAGGCTGGCATCTAATTTTAGTGAGGGATCATTTAAACCACGGCACATAAACTTTTGTCTGCAGCATGCTTTATTTCTAATAAGGGATGGTGTATGGAAAATATTCTGAGACTTCTAGTCACTTTGGCAAACTGAACTTACATAGAAAGAACCCTGTTCTCTCCAAACTAATAGAAATAAAGAGGAAATAAAACAAGAATAAAAGGGCTGGGGATTTAGCTCAGTGGTTCCACTGCCTGCTTTGTAAGTGCAAGGTCCCAAGTTTGATCCCTGGTACAAAACAAAACAAAACAAAAAACCCAAAAAACAACAATAGTAAAAACTGAGGGCCAGCGATTTAGCTCAATGGTTCTGCCACCTGCCTTGCAAGCACAAGGTCCTGAGTTTGATCTCCAGTACCCGCTCCAAAAAAAATACAAAGCTGACCTTGCACTAAAGTTACGGCAATCCCAGGTATTAGAAATGAAGAAGGGCAATAAATCCAGAGTGTTGGGTAGAAGCTGTTGATAACCAGCTCATGAAGCTATAAGACTTCATTATCAACCCTAAGACCTGGAGAACCATGTTCTAATGCACAAGTAGAACAAGAGAAGAGGCTTTAGGTTCTGCAGCTCAGCTTCTGCATAGATATGCAATTATCTTGGATAGAAAATAAAAAGGGAAATCTGGAAAAGAATCTAGACAGCTGATCATATACCTATAGTGATAAATAGGGTCATCACAAAGTAGTTAAAAGTCCTGATTTACTCTATCTGAATATGCAAGAGATATAAACATATAAGACAAGTAGTCTAGAATTTATGGCTCCCTTGGGGTCTTGGCAAAAGCAAACATAACATCAGCCCATTAGGGAAAACTTCAAACCCTGAGCACCCTGACTCACAAGGAACACAATTCCTGCTGAAGATGAGTATACAATAAAAATTATGAAATATGAGAAGCCAGCATGAGAGACAGTTGGCAGATGTAGCAAACTGTCAAAATTATATCCCCCAAAAGTTGGAGTAATAGTGCAGTATAAAGGAAGCTTAAAGTAATTATTTTTAAAAACATGCAGTAAAGAGGGAGAAGTGATAAGGCAAACATTAGAATAGAAATAGAAGCTCTGGAGATTGGAGGCACCATGAGAAGGAGGACTGCAATAGATTAGTCAGGTAGGCATCATAGGGGAGGCAACAGGATAAACAGAAACATGAAAGAAATGAAGGTATCAAGGCAAGCAGGTATCAAGGAGAAATAAGTTAAATTGTCTGGAATGCAAAAAGGCAGGGCTGTAGTTGTTATGTTTAAGGACAGCAAAGATTCCAGCCAGCAGACGAGAGTTAAATTCATTTCTGTGTGTCTCAGTTTACATAAATGTAGACTGGGAAATATCTGCTTCTCAGAGTTGTGAAGATAGAATCACTTAAGCACAGAAGCCAAACATATAAAACCTGCTCTACATCCTTTATGTCTTGCTTGCTTGCTTGCTTTCTTTCACCGGGGATCAAACTCGGGACCTTGCGCTTGCCAGGCAGGTAGAAGAACCACTAGGCTAAACCCCCTGCTCTCCTTTATGTCTTCCATCCTTACCAGAAGTCTCTGAGTTAGGTGTGATTATCTTCATTTTACACAGGAGGACATCAAGACTGGAAGAAGTTACTGCCTTGATTTTAAAGACAGTGAGAAGTTCCACTTGGATTTAAACACAGGCCCTTTTCTCTCCAAATGCTACTCTTTCCATAATCTTCATGTGAAAGAGTCAAATGTAGATATCAATGCATAGGAGGATCTCAGTCACAGTAATTCCACTTTTTCCCATCCCAGACAGATATATCAGTAATCGGTGTCATCTTAGTTTAGGTTTTATCTAACGGAGACCCTAAGGAAACATTTGAATGAAGATATTTTATTTGGGAAGTGATAGGAACTGCGAGTGAAGGGGTGAGAAGAGTGGACCAGAGAAGAAAAAGATTGTAAGTGGCTGCTGGTACTGTGACTGCTGCCCAGCCCCACTGGAAACTTTCTGCCGTGTAGAATGGACTTCAGAATTCTTCCTCAAAAGGCTGCGAGGCTGGAACTTTCACCCCATTCCTGACTCTCGTTGCTGGTGAGTCATCTCCAGGAGTAATATCACTCTAGAAATGATAATTTCCCCATAGTTTCAAGTTGCCTTCTACATGGACTCCCAAAGTTCCAAAAAACAACCGGAGACTGAAAAATCAAAGAGATCCAGCAGACTTGAGGCTCTCTTCCAAAGCTGCAAATCAGAGGTGGACCGGGGAAGGGAGTAGAGAAAAATATACTAACACTACCATGTGAAAAATTAGTTTTTAATCTATCTTCTGTAAAGTATAAAGGGCAATCAAAATACAGTGGTAACTCGGTTTATGAACTTAATCTTCTTGATAATTTGGGGGAAGATGGCTACGTTTGTTTTGTTGGGGCTGGGGATGGCGGTGGTTGTGTTTGTCACTTGAAGTGCAGTTTACAAATGGAAGCAAATTTTTTCCAACTGCTTTTGTTTGTGAACTCCTGAATTATTTGCAACCAGAAGTGTTCACAAACTGAGATACTACTGTACTCTATGTGGTGAATGTTTACATTAAAAATTAATTACAGTAAAACACACATTGCTTTTAATCTCCCTCAAAATACTAACCCCTCACTTTGAGCACACTTAGCTCATAATTCTTGCCACTTTCTGAAAGTTCTGGGCATTCTGTTTCACATCTCTATGATGTGATAAAAAATAGGAATGCTCCTGCACACTGTCATCAACAGGAAAGCAGAAAGCAGACTCATAAAATCTTTGTGTCCTCATCCACATTATTCATCAGATGGATGTGGCACTGTGAAACTTCTGGCTTTTCCCCCCAATCAAAATGACTGTGAAAGGTAAATATTTTGAATGAATTCAAAGCAGCCTTGTTTCTGTAATTTAAAACATCCATGAATGCGAATTTCCAGACCTGCTACAGAAGGAGGTAAGGATGATAGGATTCATGTGTTTGAGGTGACAGCAAGTATTTTGAAGGGGTTTAATAGCAATGTGCCTTTTAATTTAAACTTTCACCATATTTTTATCATACCTCACATCGGTGCAGGAATCAGTGAGAATGAATTACCTGGACATCTATATTGATTTCATAAAAAGACTTGTTCTGGGGATTTAGCTCAGTGGTGCCACCACTTGCCTCTCAAGCACAAGGTCCCAAGTTTGATCCCCAGTATCAAAAAGAAAAAAGAAAAGAAAGTAAGAAAAAGAAAACTTGTATCAGAAGTGTTCAAAGATTGAAAAAGTGATCCAGGAAGTAAAATGGCTTTATCATGAAAATGTTTAGGCTTACTGGTCAGGACCTCAGAATCGGCCAGGTATATGAACCAGCTCGCTTTTTGGAAAATTCCAATTCTGAGAGTTTATGACCTTTGTTAAATATACACTACTTGACTTGAACTTTCAGCACCAAGTAAAGTTGAAATGTTAAAAAAAAATCCCATATATACTAAACAGAATGTCTCTGGGGTTCAATTATTTTCCTGTGGTGTTGAAATTCTAGGGTTTCTCTCAATACTTCCATTAAATGGCCAGAGAAAAACCATCCTAGGTGACATAAAATAGTGAATTCTCCTATTCCCTGGACAGGTCTTTGAGATTGGAGATGATCAGGTTGGCTCTCTTGTCCTTTCACCACACTGTATATCTGGCCAGTGCTCTGTACAGAGGAGATGTTCTTGCTTTACTGCAATAACTTGCCTTGCATCACGGCTTTATCTCTCTTTCATGGCTCTATAATAATTTTAAGAGTATAGGTCTTGAATTTAGGCAGTATTGGTTTGATCACACTTCGTAAGTGGATATTTTGAACTTAGTAAGCAGATATTGTAGCCAGGCATAGGATACATATCTGTAATACCAGTGCTCCAGTAGGCTAAGCCAGAAGGATGTTTGAACCCACCTGGGCAATTTAGTGACCTAGTGAGACTCTGTCTTAAAATACAAAATTTAAAAAGGGTTGGGGATATAGCTCTGTTCAAAGGCTTAGGATTTTATCCCTAGTAACAGAAAAAAAAAAAATTGACATTGGTAGCCCTCACAAACCTTGGGAGAACTAGAAAATTGAAAACCAAGCTTGAGGTACATAACAATTTCTGAAACTAGGCTGAAGCAATAACATCATAAAGGAAACTACAGTCACAATGCCTTAGTCCCAATACTTTGTATCATTGCCAATTCTGGGCTGGGAATTCCACTACCGCCAGAAAAAAAGTAATTTCACTTTAAAATCCAATCCAGATCATTTGATTGACAGAAGCCAGGTCTCACTTCTGCTTTGACTTTCAAAGGAAGCTGGGAAAGCTCCTACCACATTTCTAGGTCACTAAACCTTGAAAGGGCATCTCAGGCACAGGGTGGTCAAAAAGAATGCTAAGTACCCTGGTGTAAATATTCTGCAACAATGCATAAGATTCTAATAAGATTACTGACATTTAGAAATTTGAAGAAAGGAGCTAAAGGTGTAGGGAAGGTGTGATGCGTAGGGGAAGAATAAAAAGGGAAAAGAAAAAAATGTGAGAGAATGAAAAGATGAAAATAAAGTGTTTGTAGATGAGGAGGGGAGGAGGGGGTGAAGGGAGGGCAGAGGTAAGGGGAAAAAATGAGAATCAAGACTTGCCATGTAGAGGTACAAGATCCCAACAAAGAATGTAACTGTACAGTATCCCTAAAATGTACCAATAAACTCAATAAAAGTTAAAAAAAAAAAAAGAAAAAAAAGAATGCTAAGTATTCACCACTAGGTCTACCTCATCTGGAATTTGAGAAGACTAGATGTGGTGCTGTAAATGCTAGAAATGAGCTTGCTCATTAAGTGGAGGTTCTATGCTTTATCTTTAGAGGACAAATAGAGAAAAAGTCAGAAGTCTTAATTCTGTAGACTGCATTTGTCATTCTGATGCTTTCATCAGTGTTGGTGAAATACTTTTCCTTCTTTGCTTTCTGGGTACTCATGTTGATGAATTCACCATTGTCAAGCATGGCTGGAGCTAGGCAGTGTACAGTGATGTGATTTCCTCTCCTATCTGGGATTCCTGAACCATAAACTGATTGCCCCCTTGACACCTGTAATTGAGCCCCTCCCAGAGTTGGCCCCAAGATTCTTACTACTGCTGTTTTATCAAACATTCCGCAGCCTCCAAGCCAAGAGGTGCTTATGTTTCATAAAACCTTAAGGCCCACTTCACTAAGGAGAGGTGGGTTTTAGTATTTCTCTCTAGGGGAAAGTTCAATATGCATGAAAAAGCAAGAGCAATAAATACCAAGGGATTTGCATTTCATCTCATTCTTTACTGAGAGACCTTGGGCCTTTTACCTTCCAGTCACTAAATTTTTCATAATACATTATATTGTGTGTATGTGTTACTGAGTAATCAAACCCAGGGCCTGAAACAAGCTAAACAAGTGTTCTACCATTGAGCCTACCACCAGCCTATTTTAATTTAATTTGTTATTGTTATTTTTAACAGGGTTTCACTGTTACCTCTACTAGGCTTGAAATTATTATCTTTCTGCCTTATCTTCCTGAGTAGTGAGGATTACACACATAGGCCACCACACTGGCCATTACATTCTTTAATAAAATTTTTAAAATCTAGTTGCCTAATAACATCCATGAAATCTTTGGACTAAAATTTATCTTTCAAAATAATTAGAAACGATGATTCTACTGTGTGCATGCGTGTTGCTTTAATTAGATGAAATAAACCAAGATGAACTTCCTCAAATATGTCCAAAACACATGGCATATATGAGGCTATGGATTGTTCATGCATATATATGTTCATCATATGTACATAGCATATATATATCATGTATCATAAAGTATTTGCAAAATATGTTTTAGTGAACATTCAATCTGAGCAAAGACGATGCCATAGTATATGTGAAAATCACTTGTTACGTGTCTTTCATTAAATATTTTTATTATGAATTGTATAAACTGTCAATTTAAGAATTGACTGAATTGGTCATTTTGCTGTGTGCAACCTCAGCTCCTTGAAGTCCTTAGGATTCTGAAGATATTTTTCCTGAATGGAAGAAATAAAGAATGGCAGAAATATACTAATAGGGATATTTTAAAATGCATTTAACATTCCAAAACATGTTATCAGTGCTCCTGACTCCTCATACTGCTGAGCACCCACTCTGCCAACAAACATTTCTTAGTGGAGAGTTGGAGGTGAAAATTTGAAAAGCTCATCTGTGCTTCAAGAAACTCCTGTACAGAAGTTTTTAAATTTGCTATGATCTAATTTTTTTATTCTTGCTATTATTTCCTGTCAATTGGGGTTTGTTGAGAAAGTACTGTATCTGTGCCTTCAAGAGTTTTACCTGTATTATTTTCCAGCTGGTCTAATGTTTGTGTTTGTATATGTAGGTCTTTGATCCATTTTAATTTGATTTTGGTGCAAGGTGAGATATATGGATCTAGAGATATTTTTCTATATGTGGATAATCAGTTATCATGGTACTACTTGTAAAAGAAGCTGTCTTTTCTCCAGTGTATATATTTTGGCCTCTTTGTCAAAAATCAAATTTAAAACTTTTGGCAGATCAAAGGAAACCGCTGACAGAATGAAGACACAGCCTACAGAATGGGCAAAAGTTTCCAACTATTCCTTGGACAAAGGACAAATATTTAGAATATATAAAGAACTTTTAAAATATTAGATCCCCAAAAGTAAAATACCTGGTCGAAAAATGAGCAATTAAAATAAGTAGACACTTCTCAAATAAAGAAGTACAAATGGCTAATAAGTACATAGAAAAATGTTCCCTGTCTTTGACCATTTGACAAATGCAAATAAAAACAACACTGAGATTCTATCTTATTCCAGTAAGAATGGCTACTATCAAGAACACAAACATACAACAACAACAACCACAACAACAACACATGCTCATAAGGAGGTGGGGGAAAAGAAACCTTTCTGCATTGTTGGTGAGAATCAATATGGAAGTTCCACAAAAAAATAAAGTAAAAATTTCATTAGACTCAGCTATACATCTTCTGGTTATCTTCCCCCAGAAATTAAGAATGATCATTTTACAGTGATACATTCATACCTATGTTTATAACAGAACAATTAAAAATAGCTAAATTATGAAAGCAGCCTACATACACATCAACAGATAATAAAGAAAATGAAAGAAAATGTGGTATGACTCAGTAGGGAAGTGGATGGATCTTGAGACCATAATGCTAAGTGAAATAAGTCAGACACAAAAGGTTGAATATTGCATCATTTTCTTATAAGGAAAAAAAACAAATATTAATAAAGCACAAATAAAAGAGGGATGATCACTCACTTAGGCAGCACATATACTAAAAGAAGGGTGATAGAAAACGGGAAGGTAGGCTTTATGGAGATGGGTAGGGGATCTGGGAAAGAGAGGCGAGCACAGTGAGTGGGAAGGGGGATACAAATGATAAAGGCGTGGTATGTACATGTACCAATCCCCCGAAAGGAATGCAATTATTATATATCACAAACATATACCAATAAAATTTTTTTAAGAAAAGAAATTCCTAAAGCGAGGCATGGGTGGTGAGAACTTTTTGAGTATTCTGGACAATGAGGAAAATGAAATTCAGAAGGGTTGGGCTGCCAGGAATGGTGGCACAGGGCTATCACCCTAGCATTCTGGAGGTTGAGGTGGGAGGATCGTAATTAAAAGTTTGAGCCCAGCCTGGGTGTCTTGGTGAGATCCTGTCTCCAGAAAAAGAGGGAGAATGGCTGGGGATGTAGTTCAGTATTAGGGCCCTGGGTTTAATCCCCAGTACTGCACAGACACACACACACAAACACACTTAAGCCATTTACTAAAAGGAACTGTCTTTCACATCTGAAAAGGTTAAAATTTTAGCCAAATCCCCTTAGATGTCTGAAGTTTTTGAGACAGTAAATTACACAAGAGTCTCACTTGGCATGTAGACCCAAAGCCTTAATTTCTGAGCCAGTGGGAAATACTAGCAGATGAGAATATGCAGTAAGCTTCTACTTGTGTGTCCTCCCCTGGGCGACTGGGTTTCTTTGGCTTTGTTCAACTTCAGTTTGGATTCTTCATATCCTAGTTTCAGGTATTCTAAGTTTCAGTCATTATTTAGTCCTTAGAAGGAACGTATTAATTTCTCTGCCATTAAATTCTGAATTCCCTTTGCTTATTTATTTTTCATTGATTATTTGCTCGCTTCCATCCTTTTACCTTTAAAATATTTGAAAACCCAGGAAGAGGTTTGAAGATCTTTAACTCTGTTAAACACAACACGGGGTCCAGTCTTATGACATCATTATTCCTACAGAAGGCAGTGTGGACATTTCACTTCTGACAAGTTTTCTGCTCTTTTAGCATATTTGGTTTGAAAACTACCTGCTTCCAGCCATAGCTAGACAATTTATGTAAAACACTGAGGACACTGTTCTCTTTTCTGCACACTCAGGAATTTGGAGTTCTCAGTAAGAGAGAAACAAAACTTAGACTCAATTTCATTTTATCCAACAGCCAGGTATAAATTGTTCCCTCTCCATTCCCACTTCAGGCAGGGAGCTGGGGCTTTAAGAAAGTCCAGCAAGGGCAGAGGGGGAGAAGTATTCATGTGAGGAGCTCTAATGCTTATAGAGGAAGGTGCCAGATTTTAGAGGTCAGACTTGGATGGATCCTAACCCAGAGGACAGGCAAGACCTGTGCAGGATCCTTATGCAAACAGCAGTGTGTGAAAATAGACAACACAGTCACTGGCAAGAAAACACAGTCTTTCTTGAAGACTTAGTTTTGGCAACTGCATGAAAATCATACTATAAATCCCTTTTCTGAAGATAGAGCTTTGAAATTCCTTCAATGCTCCATCATTACACTGACGCAGAACTGATTCCTTGTGCTACAGTAAAGGAGAGGGAGGGCTTCATCCCCTCCTGCTCAAGAAGAGAACTCTAGGCCTTTCCTCCTTACCCAGGAACAGGGCTGAATGCCTCCTGTTCCATATCCCCATTCTCCATTCACATGCCTGAAGACCTCTCCTTTTCTGGAAGGGATAAGGTTCTCTGAGGAAGAGTGTTACTGTAAAGGACAGGCACAATGGCAGTGGGTAAAGCTTTGGAGTACATATAGAATCTCCATGACAAGCATCTCTGATGATAAGCATCCTCCCCAGGAGGGCACGCTATTCCTGATCAATAGTATTCCCTAGAGAGGTGCTAAGTCTTCTCCTGGGCTTCTCTGGTCCTGACTTTCTAATGTAATCCACTCTCCAGCACAACACCCCTTAGCTACTTTTTGGAAAGTATTTCTACTCTTCAGATACTCTTTCCTGGAGCTTTACTTCGGTTTTTGAAATTCCTGGGCTCATAAGACTAAAAACAAAGAATATTCTGAAATACTGTTTTCAATGATTTAAAATCTACTTACAAACTGAAAGCTGACACATCTGACATTTGTTTGTCTTCTACAGTGATAGCCCTACCTCTATTGTGAGTACTGGGAGGAGGTTATATTCAAGTCATGACAAAAGAAATGGTTTTCTATAATAACACCTCAGTGCCTACCTGCAAGCTTGAAAAAAATGAAACAGTTCCACATTAAGCATGCATCTGATCTTTAACATGAACTTTGTTTCAGGAAGATGAATATATGTATTATAGAACGGATGTTGGTTGAGGCAGAGTGAATGGGGAGTACAGTCCAATGTCTGTATCTCTGAGGACAAGAGAACATGCTTCCCTACCTAGAAATATGAAAATACCCCAGATTCTAGCCAGTCTTTATGAGCAGTAAGGCAACAGGAGCAGCACTAAGTGATATAAACGTTAATAAATTACTGTCACTCCTGAATTCAATCTATACATTTGCCTCAATGTATTTCTGACTATTCACCATGTTTCCCTAAATATCTGTGTGGCAGCAGGTGGAGGGGGAGGAGGGTAGCTATTTTCTCCCTGAAGGCCTTTAATCAACTGTCAGCTCCAGGTGAACAAAAGACCATTGTCCAGCAAGATGCAATAAGTGTAGTATGTTATGTCAGGCAGCCCCATTTTCAATGGTTTGTCTAAAAAAATGTTGGCTTTTGGAAGTGCTGATTACTTCCAGTCTAAGTGCTTTTGTTCAGGACCTTCTCCAAATTGGCATCTGCGTTATCTCTGGGGGAATTTTTCTTGCTTGGCTTCAGTACATCAATTTGAAGCTGACTGGAGTGGTTTTGTCTGAAATAAAGTTCCAATTATCACACTCTGTCTTGTGGGTGGTGACAGGATTCTGAGGTGACCATTCAGCAAAGATGCTATCAGCATTCTTCCTCTTCTTTTCAGGCTCTGGTTTCTCAGAGCCTCTGGTTAAGAGTCTGAAAGGTCCTTAGTTATGAAAAGATCCCAGGTGTTGGACTCCACCAGTGGAACCCTGGTCTGCCACTTGCTCCAAGGGAAATTTTGAGAATCTTCCTTAAAATCTTTGCACCTTGGCTTCCTGACCTGTGACTAGGAAGACAATGTTATTGAAGGAAATACTGATATCAGGTCTGTGACAAATTTATTAAGAGACAGTCTATCATTACCTGAGTGAGAAAGATACGTCACCGGTATGAGAAATTCCTTGGAAAGCCAGGGGAAATCCAGTAGGGATGGGAGTGGGATAGCAAGTAGGTCAGAAGACATTCCAGGTTGAGCCAGGGAGGAGAAGTAGTAAGCATGAAAGAGTATTCAAGCCAAAAGAGGGCTACCTGCACCCAGAGCCTGGATGTACACGGCGCCTCACATTACTGTATCTACCTCTGAATCACATTTGTACATGAGAGATTAGAAAGCTTAGGAGTCTATTTAAATAATGCTTAATGCTTTTATTACCCATTTGTTTTTACGATATGCTTTGCCCACCAAAGCATCTCTCAGCAGCAGGTTCTAGTCTTCTCACAAATGCAGGTAAACCATGGCATTTTCTGTTTCCTTACCTTTTTCAGTTCTGAACCTGGTAGGTTGAGACAAATAAAGAGGAAAAGGATAATGGACTTTTTTTTCCAACTTGCTCTCTAGCCCTATGTGAATTGCCAGTGGGAACCTTTACCCTCAGTAAAGCAGGACCTTCAGATTGTGAGTTTCTACTGTCATTCCTGTCTGGCCACTGCATCTATCGCCTGCAATCCAGACTGCCAACCTGTACAAGTCAGGCCAGAGCTTTCCATAGAACTATACTAGAAAGTATGCACCAAAGGAAAGGTTACCACACTTTCCTTCCTTCCTTCTTTCTCCTCTCCCCATTCTCATTCATTATTTTTTTTTTGTACTGGGGATCAATTTAGGTCCTGGCCTGGCCCTCCCCATTCTCATTCTTTATCATCTTCTGTTGTGTAGGCATTAAAATTCTTCCCCACTAAGAAATGTTAATTTCCTGGAACAAAAGAAAGCGACTGTGAGACCTAAGTCAAGAAGAATCAGAAGCTCTAAAGAATTTATACTCTGAACTATAAGCCTTGGTACAAATTCCATGTCCCACATTCCTAGGATCTTTCCCCTTTCTCTCCACTCCTCTTGGACCCACAGCCATTCCATGCCTCATCAAAGCCTTTCTAGAACTTAAAAAAGAAAATGAAAAGCGAGATTAAGATTTTTAAAAAACTGATTTTGCTATTTGTTTTATAACCTGGGGAAGCAGAGATCTAGGTAAGAAACGATGGATTAGACTAGTCAAGCAAAAGGCAGTTTCTGAATTGCCTTTAGCCTTCACTTTTCCTTCCTCTTTGCTCCATCACTAATTAAGCATTAAGCTGAGATTTTAGGAAAGGTTTTCTCAAGTAAAAAAACCAAAAGCTGTTTGCTTAGGGTTGGCTGAAAAATATCCATTCTCTGTTATTTTAACCTAGAATTGTGTTAAAAGCCATGTCTAACTCAGGACTTCTGTTAGCTGAAGCAGGGATGGTGGCAATAGTGAGGACCATGGGACAAAGGACAAGTCCTACCAGCTTAGTTCCCCTGTAGTCAGCTCCTCAAGCACCAAAGAGAAGGAAACCCAGGGGCCAACAGATCCCACTGCTGTAGTAATTTCATGATCTTGCTGGTTGATCAGGCTTGAGTTTTAAATCTTATCTCTATTACTCCACCAGCTGGAATACTTTTGATTGCAAGTAATAGAATATTCAATAGTTTACTAATATTAATAGAAAGGAACCAAGTGTTTTCATTCTTTCAGTCCTCCATCCAAAGCATTCTGGATTTCACATTCAAGCTGGTTCCCCACTGGAATAAGATGGCAGCCACAGCAGAAGGCATTATATCCTCACTTTCCTGTGTCCATCTGAAGAAAAGAGGTCCTATTTTCTTTTTTTATTTTCAGGGTGAAAAATATATCCTCAACAGACTGACCCAGCTGTATTTTTATTTGGAACTAGAAAGGACCTCGCCTCTGAATCAACTGTCATGGGAAATATGAAATATGAAATATTATATCTCCCAACATGTTAACTGTGTGAT
This sequence comes from Fukomys damarensis, assembly GCF_012274545.1. NCBI lineage: Eukaryota > Metazoa > Chordata > Mammalia > Rodentia > Bathyergidae > Fukomys > Fukomys damarensis. Next base: position 45,360,771 of record NW_022900949.1, on the reverse strand, counting down.
ACATCAAGTTCTTGTTCTCTAGATATTGAATAATGAGACCTAGGAATGATGGCAGTTATAAGTAGAAGATATTTATGGAAATAGGAAGAAAATGGCTAAATGTAGGGGAAGTGGGAAAGGTAGGAGAAAGAAAGAAGGAAAAAGAAAAAAACATGGGAAAAGAAAAAAATGGAAACAAAGTCTTTGTAAATAGGGAAGGGTGGAGGGGGTGAAGGGAGGGTAGGGGTGTGTGGGAAATATAAGAACCAAGATATATAATGTAAAGGTACAAGATCCCAATGATGAATGTAACTATACGGTATACCTAAGAAGTACCAATAAACTTAATAGAAAAAGAAAGTAGGAAGATATTTATTGATAGGAAAGCTCCTGAGGGGCAGGAGGGGTACCAAGTGGCTAGCCAAGAACACCACTTTACAGAGAAGTTTTATAGGGTGAAGCCTACATTGGTACAACGTGGGCCACAGCCATGAACATCCAATAGGTTACAAGTATAGTCACTTAGGTAATGGTGGTCCAATTGCAAAGCAAGTCATGTGGCAAGCGTGGAAGAAAAGAACAATGGTTCTCCTAGGAGGTGGTGGGTCCAGAGGCCTCTGGGCACCCCCAGCATGGTTGATGTTTCATTAAGCCCAGTTTTTTGAAGAAGTATATGGATCTGGTCATCTTGTCTCCATCTTAAAGCCTGGTTTTCAGCTGATGTGCAGCTGTGGTGTGCTTCACCTTTGTCCTGTCCTCTCAAGGATTTAGCCCTATCTGACTCCCTATAATATTTCTACCTAGTTCATCTTTCTATAATACAATCACTGAAAAAAGAGAATGAAATTACCACTTAGAGTTTTGGCAAATCATGGTTCACCTCTTAGTGGGGGCCAACCTTCCATGTGGACCCTGCCTTCCGGATTTAGCCTGAATCCAAGGAAATGGGGGAGTATGGCTATTGCATAGGCATTCAGTGTCTGGTGACACTGAAACCCACCTTCTTTTATCTGAACAACCAGGAGATTGAAACATCACTCACAAGACTGTTTTAAAGGTCAAAACAAGATAAAGTCAGCAAGATGTTTTAAAGGGGCATTTTTAGATGTTATTTCCCTTAAATTTCTCAGTAGATTAAGTAAAAACTTGAGTCTTTGTGCATAAAATCCAAGTGCCTCTTTGCTGTATGATATGGGATCTTCTGCAAAGAAATTCCATATAGACATCTCCTTAATAACCTCTTGCTATTAGGAGATGGTCACCCACAATCCTGGAGAGGGAGAGAAGAGAATGAACATTGGATCAAGTATGATCATGTGACATAGACATTATGTACTACTCATATTGGAAGATATAGCTCATTTATCATGTTAAAATTTATTACAAATGTTGGCTCATTACAGAATACTTGCAGAAAAAGTTATTTGCAATCCAAGCTTTTCCTGTACATATGTTACCCATGTGACTGTTTCAAAAGTAGTTTGGTTACCTGAGTATGTACCTGAGCAGAAAATATGCTTTGCAAATCATTCCTAATGAAATTATCCCAAAATGTGGGAAAATGTTGGACATGAAGGTATGTGTTCATCCTGTTCTTTTAAAAAATGCAACATTTTAGGAGCAACCTAAAATGTCCAGCAATAGAAAATAGGTAGATAAGTTTGGTTAAGCCTCCTAATAGAATAGTATGCAGTCATTTGTACAGAGTTTTTGTAACAACTGATGGGAAACAATAAATGCAATCCTAAGAGGAAAGTTTATATCTGTGAATGTTCATATCAGAAAAACAGAGTGAGCCTGCATAAATAGCCTTGATGCACCTCAAACTTATAGAAAAACAAGAACAATCTAAATCCAGAGCTAGTATAAGGAAGGAAATTATAAAGATCAGAACAGAAAATAATGAAGTTGAGACTTTAAAAAATAGAAGGATCACTGAATTGAAGAGGTAGCACTTAAAAAAAAATAACCAAATTATACAACCCCCGGCCAATATTACCAAAGAAGGCAAGAAAAGGATCAAATGAATGCGATTAGTAATGAAAAAGGCAAAATTAAAATGGGCACCACTAAAATGCAGATTATTAGTAACTACTTTAAGAATCTGTACTCTAATAAATTGGAGAACACAGAAGAAATGGATGTATTCCTAGATATACATGAATAACCAAAACTGAACAATAGAAACTATAGAACTCTGAATAGTCCAACAATAAGCAATGAAACTGGAGGAGTAAATAGATGAGATCGGGCACATTCAGAGTGGTATGGACTTAGACTGGAGCAGTAATTAAAACCAAACTCCCAACTAAGAAATGCCCAGGTCCTGACAGATACAATTATGAATTCTACAAGAACTTTAGGGAAAATCTAGTGCTAACATTCCTCAAACTCTTTACTGAAACTGAAGTGGAAGGAGTAGTATCAAAGTAATTCCTACAATCTATCATTACCCTGATTCTAAAACCTAAAAAGGACTCAAACATAAAAGAGAACTACAGACCAATCTCTTTAATGAACATGGCTGGAAAAATCTTCAACAAGACACTGACAATGAGAATGCAGCAAATCATCGAAAAGATCAAACATGATAATCAAGTAGGCTTCATCTCAGGGATGCAAGGATGGTTCAACACATGTAATAAATAGATGTGACACATGACACAAACAGAAGCAAGGATGAAAATCACATGATCATCTCAATCAACACAGAAAAAGCCATTGACAATATCCAAAATCCATTCATGATAAAAAGAACCTTGAAGAAAATAGTATAGAAAGATCTTACCTCAATCTAATAAAAGCTATTTATGAGAAACTTATAGCCAACATCATATTAAATAGGAAAAACCTGAACTCTTTTCCTCTAAAATCAGGAACAAGACAAGGATGTCCACTCTTACCACTCCTGTTCAACGTAGTCCTCAAAACATTAACAGGATAAATTAAATAATATGTGACATAGATAGTAAAGAAAGAAGTTAAATTATTATTATTTTCAGATGACATGATCTTCTTCATAGAAGACACAAAAATTTTACCAAAAGACTCCTAGAAGTTTGGTTCAGAAAGTCCTTGACTAGGCTCATGTCTTCAAGAATTTTATCTGCTCTGTCTTCTAATAGATTAAGTGATTATTTTAACATTTAGATCTTTGATCCATTTTGATTTTTAGCATAGGACATTAATAACCATATTCAATAGCATAGCAGAATACAAAAATCAACCCACAAAAATCAGTAGCCTTATACTGATAAAATTAGCTTATTGAGAAAGAAATTAGGAAAACAATACCTTTCCCAATAGCATCAAGAAAAATTAAATACTTAAGAATTAACCTAACCAAAGAAGTGAAAAATCGCTACAACAAAAACTAATGTAGTGTGGAAAAGGAGATCAAAAAACCAGACAATGGAAATGCTGCTGAATATGGTGGCACACCCCTGTGACTCCAGCACTCAGGAGGCTGAGGCAGAAGGATTGCTGCAAGTTCAAGGCCAGCCTGGACTACGTGCTGAGTTCAAGTCCAGTCTGTATTACATAATGAGACCCTGTCTCAAAAAACAAACACAAACAAAAATGCAAAAACAAAACAAAAGATATCCCGTTCCTGGATAGGCTGAACCAATATTGTCAAAATGCCTATAGTTCCAAAATTGATGTACAGATCAAATGCAATCACAATTAAAATACAAATAGCATTCCTCACAGAACTAGAGAAAACAACCCTAAAATTTATATGGAACTAGAAGAGACCTAGAATAGCAAAAGCAGTTCTGAGTAACAAGAGCAATACAGTAGACATCACAATCCCAGACTTCAAGTTATACTATAAAGCTACAGTTATTAAAAACAGCACAGTATTAGCAAAGAAAACCCAAACTAAACCAAAACAAAAAATAGACATATAAATTAATGGAACACAATAGAGGGAACAGAACAAAATAGAGGATGCAGAAACAATTCTAGGAACATTCAGATCTTTGACAAAGGGGCCAAAGACACATGCTGATGGAAAGATGACATCTTTCACGAGATGGTGGTGGCTCTCCACATGGAGAAGATCGACTCTATACCCATACCTTTCTCTATGTCCTATGCTGAAATAAAAATGTATCAAATACCTAAATGTTAAAAACAGAATCAGAACAAAAAAATAGGTAAAATTCTTGAAGTCATAAGCATAGCAAGGACTTTCTGAACTGAACTCCAATTGCACAAGACATAACATCAACAAGCAACAAATTGGATCATATCAAATTAAAACTTTCTGCACAGCAAGGCAAATAATCACATGAAGCTGAAATGAATAGCCAATGTACTTCTTAAGAAGTATAAATAGACAATAAATATGTAGAAAATATTCCACATTTCTGACCATTGCAGAAATGCAAATGAAAACAACAGTGACTTTCTATTTTACTCCAGAAAGAGTGGCTATCATCAAGAAATCCAATAATAGCAAATGCTGTTGAGGTTGTAGGGAAAAGGAAACCCTTCTACATTTTTGGTGGGAATGTAAACTAATATTTAACCACTATGGAAATCAGCATGGAGATTCCTCAAAAACCTAAAAACAGAAACTCTATTTGACCCAGGAATTCCCCTTCTAGGTAACTTCTCCAAAGAATAGAAGATAGATCATAGTGATACATGCATATCTATGTTTATAGCAGCACAATGCATAATAGCTCAATATTGGAAGCAGGCACTATGTCCATCAACAGATGGATAAAGAAAATGTGGTATTTATATACAATGGAATACTACTTTGCCATATAGAAGGGTAAATTTGAATCATTTGTAGAAAAATGCATGCACTTTGAAACAGTTAAGTGAAATAAATCAGACTCATAAACTTAGATATTGCATGGTTTCTTTTTGTAAGAAAGCCCAAATATAAATAAAGAGAAAAATAGAAAATCGGAAGTAGTGAGATAGCCAGTTTTCAAAGGGAAGGGACTTGAGATGGAGGTAAAGGAAAGCCAAAGGAGGGGAAGATGGTGAAAAAAGAATTAAGATGTGTTCATGGACACATACCAATTCCCCACTAGGAATGTGATCATCATGTACTACAAACATGTACTAGAAATAGAAATTTAAAAATAAAAAAGGTGAGCATATTCCTCTACTTAGTATGCTTTAGTTCCCTGTCAGTCTCAAGGAAACATTGTCCCCCATTGCTCTGTTATGGTGTATGTAAGAACACATGTGTCTGAGGGAGCCCACCTTTGATGAAAGTGCTCTCTGGGTACCGAGTCCAGGATTTCCCACATACGTTAATGATGCAGCCTACATATCTCAAGTTCTTACAGAATGCCAAGAGCAACACAAATAGAGAGCTGTGCAAATCCATCACACACAGTGAAGTCTGGTTAAACACCCCTCCCCAGTACGCTCATTCCTTTGGACTGACAGGGCATTATTAGGACATCTGTGTCGCATTCAGTGGAGTAGAAGACCAGGTACCTTCAAAGTAATAATTTCTAGAGCCATCGCTCAAGCACCGGGAAGTAGGCCGGGCCCGATCCACTGCGGGAAGGAGAACCACACCTGCTCCCGACCCAGCAGCCATCGCTCAAGCGCTGGGAAGGTAGCCACACGGGTGCCCCTGAACCCCCATAATCCCCACACACACACTCGCAGACCTCCTGACTGTGCAAGTCTTTGGACCCACTCTGCAAAGACAGAGGTGGTCATCAAGGGTATTTTTCTGAGTTCCCAACTTTGAACATCTTTAAAGAAAGGGCGTGGGAACCTGTAATAGAACTTTGTGGAGTTCAACCATTCAGAAAGTTGGGGAACTCAATCTGGGCCTTGCAGCCTGAGGTCAGTCAGCTTCATGGGGTTCAGCACTCAGCTAACTGAGATCAGGGGTCTTGCATCCTCGCTCTGTCTGAGCCATTAAATGGTAAATATACTATTGAAAAGT
>NW_022900949.1:45353492-45354452 GCF_012274545.1 Fukomys damarensis | reverse complement strand
CAAACAGTAGGGCAAATGAGGATGAAAAGGCTGATAGTGAACCACCAGGACACCCTGAACTCAAAGCACAGGAAGTAACAAAACAGATCAATCAGGCTCTAGAAAAATACAAAACAGAAATAATTTCCCAGATAACCATAGAGATAGCACAATGGAAGTCTTGATTCGAGACTCTAGAGCAGAAACTGACAAAAAAATAGATGAGCTCTTGACCATGATAAAAGCCATGAAGGCCCAGCATAAGAAAGAAGTGGAAAAAATAAACGCCCAACATAGGAAGGAAATGGAATCCATAAAACAGATTCAAACAGAGATCCAGGAGATTAAACACTCTATTGAAAGTGTATGCAACAGAATAAAAGAATGCAAAGATAGGCTCTCAGATATAGAAGATAAGATTGCAGTCAGTGACCATGAAAAGAGAGGTCTCTTAAAAACAGTAAGAGATCATGAGAAATGGATCCAACAACTCCTAAATGCTGCAAAGAAGAATAACATAAGACTGATAGGAATACATGAAGTAGCAGGAGAAAATACAAATGACTTTAAAAATCTGTTCACAGAATTAATGACAGAAAACTTCCCAAACAGAGGGGAAGAATTGGACATTCATATAACTGAGGTATATAGGACCCCAACTAGCTACAATCAAAAAAAATCTACACCTAGACATATAATAATAAAGATCCCAGAAACCCAACAGAAGAACAAAATACTACAAGCAGTAAGAGAAAAGAAACAAATCACATACAAAGGAAAGCCCATCAGAATCACAGCAGACTTTTCAACACAAACCCTTGGGGCAAGGAGAGCCTGGAATGAGATATTGCAAGTACTAAAAGAGAACAACCTCCAACCTAGACTGATGTATCCAGCAAAACTCTCTTTCAAAATGGATGGGGAAATAAGACACTTCCACGACAAAGAACACCTGAGAAACTACATGAATACCAAACCAGC